>NW_024386792.1:6279507-6770619 GCF_900408965.1 Simochromis diagramma | reverse complement strand
AAAAACACGAGTATGCAAACCCAATACCAAAAACAGAATCTCCTTGGTTTAAAAAAATAGAAATCAGGAAGGCAGTAAATGCATAGCACCATATATCTGTTGCAGAAGGTGCAACCTGAAAGGCAGAGGAGACTGGAAGGTGGTGTCGGGGGAGAATGTGGCTAGGCTGTGGATGGTAGGCTGTCACATGGCTTTAGAAATCAAGAAATGGAAACAAGTGAAGGCTGAGCCAAGGATTAAATGGTGAATGTTGAGGAAGTAAGAATGTCACACAGAGTTCATGAAGGAGTTGCGACAGCCTCTGAGGAGTAGCGAAGAGTTAGCAGATGACTGGGAAGGTACAGCTGCAGGGCTGAGGGAAACTGGCAGCAAGATGTTTGGTGCTCTACAAAGAAAAATATTCAAAGAACAAAGGTTAATAAAGAAAAAGCGGGATAGTGAGGGAGATGAAGAAAGTAGACAGGAGTACTGGGAAACTAGGTGTAGAACAAAGATGGCAGACAATGGCAAAGGTTGTATTCAGTGTTGGGGTCATTACTCAAAATAGTAATCTATTATACAACATGAGTTAGTGAAATCATACTTCAGAATCAGTTTTAGTAGCAAGGAAGTTACTGCTCTTTTAACGCGTAAACACAGTGTGGTAATGAGTATAAGGGCATCCAGGAAATTGTGCAATGAACAGATGCAAGAATACTGATGTTTACACCCTTGTGCAATAAGGACGATGAATGTTGTATCAGAATACACAATAACACAGCTGATAAAGTTGTTTCACTAACTGATCTACACAAGGAAATTTGTTGAGGGTATAGGAATTGTGTCAGTTGTTTGAATTGAAACAATAACTGTAATCTGCCCATTTCAACTTTAATCTCAAAATGAACTTTTTTTTTTAATGTGCCGCTCTTACTCCTTCCTAAATTACGCACATAAAGTTAAGGTGCACCCCAGTGTGGACAGCAGTTCTGTTATACAACAGCTTGTTTTCATACAGTTTCATTCCTGTAACTTTAATATGCCCTCATTTGTCCAAGTAGGGCTGCTGGAGTCTCTTGTTTACTTTAGATAAAATCTGCATGGAACAAGGACTGTGGTATTTGGTCCCATCAGTTATACTGAAATAATGTGAGAACAGGGATGTAAAGGCAATTTGGTGCTTTGGTTGGGCTTAAAAGAGCTAAGTTATGTAGACATTACTTGACAAATCTAAACAAGGTTACAGAAACTCAGTAGCTCCAGAAGGACAAACAACAGGAAAAATCAGTGGAAAACAAATCCCCCGGTGCCATGTTACTTCCTCCACAGGAAAGACTAAGAAGTTCTATGGTAAGATAACTTGCTTCACTTCTCCAGACCCTATTGGGTGTCCCGGCTGTTTGATGGACCCTTTGCTGTGAGTTGCTAGCACAAGTTTACTCTCCTTGCTTCTGGTAAGTGCCTTTTAGTTTTTTTTAGTCTTCTACTTATATATTTTTCCACATCAAAGTTTCTGGACCGTGTAAAGTGTTAAAGAACTTTTTTCTATCCGCATTTGATCCTGCAGTGGTTTCTTGCAGTCTGTAGAAGAAGAGGAAAAAAATGGAGTACAGAAAAAGAGTGCTTCTTGCTACAATATTTTTTTTCACAGCTGTCTGCTACAAAGTAAGAATTATGTTTCAAACAAATATAAGAAGATTTGAAAATTATCCTCCTAGAAATGCTTTTAAAAATGATATATCTCTATTAATGTGTTTTTAAATGTGATAAATCTCAATTAAAGGTGACCGCACAGGAAACAAGGCTACTGGATTTTCTAAATAGCACAAATATTGTAGATGACCAGTACAAAGGATGTCGTGAAGAGGCCATGAAGAGGTTAATCGAGTCAGATGTGTTAAAACAAGAACTAAATAACAGTGAAGGATTTCAGAAAGCATGGAATAAAAGTATTGAGTGTTCAAAGCAGATCCCTCAAGGACGAAAAGAGCATAGTGCTGCACTTTCAGTCTATGTTAATGAGGATAAATCGTTCATACAAACACTGAACAAAGCAATAGAGACAATGGGTGGAAATGTTAGCATCTATGAAAACCACTTCAACCTCAAGTCTCTTCATTTCCTGCTGATGGACTCCATGAGGCTGCTGAAGCCAAAGGAGTGCAAGAACGTTTATGTTTTTCAAGATGGTCAAAACCAACCACAGAAAGGCTCCACAGTGAGATTTACAAGTTTCACTTTAGCTTATTCAGACTATGAAGCGCTAAAGAGTCTTGAAGATGTCAGTGAGAATACTATTTTACATCTCACTTCTTGTTTCTTTGTCAACCTGAAAGACTATGTGTGCGGTCAAGAACAGGATGAAATACTCTTATCTCCAGCAGAAGTTTTCACTGTGGAACAAGTGGAAACAAAAACTACATTGGATGATGACAAATACCTTGAGATTGTTTTGAAACAGTCAGGACTGCAAAGCTCACACAACTGTTACATCTTTTCACGGTAAGATTCATATTCTCTCAATTAAAGTGAGTTTTTTTGTATATTCATTCTTCAAATATTAAGCTTGGAACTGTTAGTTGAACTAGTATTTAAATATTTAAAGGAGATACAAACATGTCACATGTGCCAATTCGATATAATAAAAATATAATAAAAATACTTCACACAAAAAAATGCTACCCGAAATTGAACCTCCCCCACCCTCATTCAGATCTGGCGTTTGGAACTATCTTGGTTTTCATGTGAAGTTACCACTAACGGAGTTAACGAGGTAATTGCAGGCTAGCCAACACGTTACCAGGCTAACAGCTGACTGAGGAATCAGCTGACTGAACCTGCTACCAGGGTAACCAGATAAAATGGGGCCGAAGAGGACACCGACAGCTGAGGAAGTCGAGGACATTAAAAAGTCTCTTGACTTCATAATGGAGGAAATTTCTACTATCAGGTTGCAGCAGAAAAATATCATTGAAATTGTGGAGGAGGTAAAGCTCCTCCGCATCCAAAATGACGAAAAACATAAAACTCTTGCATACCTGGAAAGTAAGGTCGCTGAGAACAAACAATGGAATTTGAATGAAAACAACAGAATTTGAGAACAAACAATGGAATTTAAATGAAAACAACAGAATTTGAGAACAAACAATGGAATTTGAAAGAAAACAACAGAATTTGAATGAAAAGAACAGAATTTGATCAAAAACCAAAGAATTTGAATGAAAACAACAGAATTTGAATGAAAAGAACAGAATTTGATCAAAAACCAAAGAATTTGAATGAAAACAACAGAATTTGAACGAGAACAACGGAACTTGAATGAAAACAACGAAATTAGAATGTACAGAACAGAGTTTGAATTAAAACAACGGAATTAGAATATAAAGAACAGAGTTTGAATGAAAGCAACAGAATTCTAAAACAAACAATAGAATTTGAATAAAAAGAGTAGAATTAGAATGAAAACAAAAGCATTTGAATGAAAACAACGGAATTTCAATAAAAAGAACGGAATTAGAATGAAATGAAAAGAATTTGAGAAAAAACAACGGAATTTGAATAAAAAGAGTAGAATTAGAATGAAAACAAAAGCATTTGAATGAAAACAACGGAATTTCACTAAAAAGAATGGAATTAGAATGAAATGAATAGAATTTGAATCAAAACAACGGAATTAGAATGTACAGAACAGAGTTTGAATGAAAACAACGGAATTAGAATGAACAGAACAGAATTTGAATCAAAACAATGGAATTTGAATGAAAACAAAAGCATTTGAATGAAAACAACGGAATTTCAATGAAAAGAATGGAATTAGAATGAAATGAATAGAATTTGAATGAAAACAACAGAATTTGAATGAACAGAACAGAATTTGAAGGAAAGAGAGAGGAAGAGAAAGAAAGAGAAAAAAAGAAAGAAGAAAAAAAAAGAAGAAAAAAAAAGAAACTCATGATCATGGGCCTCATAACGAGAGCAACAGGAAACAAAACAGAGTGAAAGAGCGTTGAGACTGTAAGTGAGGTGTGAACATTACTGCCTTAGAGGGGGATGAAGTTAACTGTCACTGTTGCATGATAACATACTTTGCTTATGCAGACAGTGCGCGTTCAGCCCTTTAAAATAGTGGAGCCTGTGTGCTTCCAATTTGAGATCTACCGGACTGCGCTTTGGGTGGTGTCGTGTGGATCTACCACATATATGTGCTTAATAAATAATTGTTGTTGACCGGACCTGCTCTGAGTATTTGTTGTTTATTCTCAGCCCATCATAAAAGAATCGGGACAGAAATGAAATACATTATCTTACTATGCAGTTCTTTAGTCTTTCCTGTGTTAGGAAGTAACTTCTCACTGGAATACCTGATATCCAGTCATCCTGCTTTATCCACTGAGTTCCTGTAACCTTGTTCAGATTTGTTTTATAACCAGAGAAATCGCCACAGCGCTGTGAAAAAGTATCTTCCCTTTCCTGAGTTTTTCTTCTGTGTGTGTGTGTCTTTTTCTCACACTTACATGTTTCAGATCATCAAATAATTTTTAACAATTCTGTTTTCAAGGATTCAAGGAAGCTATATTGTCATTCTCATCGCATGTTTACATGAGATGGAACGAAATTACATACCCACAGTCCCGGTTTTCCATAAAAACAACAGAATGACAGGTAATAAAATAGTACCAAATAGTAATAAAATAATACAAATAAGTAATAAATAATACAGATAAGTAATAGAATAATACAAATAAGTAAAGTGCAACAACCTGAGTAACAGTATAAAGTATAGAAGTGTAGGTATAAGTATTTTAGCAGCAAAGTATCTGTAGTGATTACACCACAGTAGCAGTTTCTTGTCCATTATGTATTGAGACGTCTCACAGCTTCTGGAATGAAGCTGTTTCTCAGTCTGGTGGTTTTGCATTTAATGGTGGTTTTGTTTTGAAACAATGATTCCATATAAAAGAAAAGAAAAGCAAAGTTATCCAGCCTACTGTGTAAAAAAGGTTATTGCTCCCTAAAGCTAATAACTGGTTGTGACACCCCTGGCAGCAAGAGCTGCAAACAAGCATTTGGCAATGAGGCCTTCACATCTTTATGGATGAATTTTATCCCACTCTTTTTTGCAAAATTGTTTTAATTCAGTCACATTTGACAATTTCAAATCACGAACAGACTTTTTAGGACGTTCCAAAGTGTCTCGGCTTATTTCAAGTCCAGATATTGACTTGGCCACTCCAAACCCTGTTTTGTTGAGCCATTCAGAGGTGGACTTGCTAGTATGTTTCCAATCATTGCACTGCTGCATAACCTGAGCTCTTGAACTTCAGGGCATAAACTGATGGCCGGTCATGCTTCTTCAGAATTTTTTGGTAGAGAGCAGAATTCATTCATCCATCAAGTCGTGCAGGTCCTGCATCCTGACACAAGGATGGATGAATCCATTGTTTTATATCCAATTCTGACCCTAGCATCCAAATGTTGCACCAGAAATCAAGATTTGTTAGAGCAGGCAATGTTTTTCAATTCAATTTTATACAGCGCCGAATCACAACAACAGCCACCTCAAGATGATTTATATTGTAAGTTAGACCCTACAATAATACATACAGACAAAATCCCAACAATCATATGACCCCTATGATTAAGCACTTTGGCGACAGTGGGAAGGAAAAACTCCCTTTTTAACAGGAAGAAACCTCCAGCAGAACCAGTCTCAGGGAGGGGCAGCCATCTACCGCGACTGGATGGGGTCAGAGAAGGAAGACAGGACAAAGCCATGCTGTGGAAGAGAGCCAGAGATTGTAAAATACTACCCAATCTACTTATTGTTGCCTTCCTATCAGCTGGAGACAGTCTGGCTATTCTCATCTGACCTCAAAACACTTTCACTCAGAGAACCGCTGCTCACTGGGTTACACAGTTTTGTGCAGGAAAATCCCAGCAGACCAGCACTATCTGCAATATTCAGACCACGTTCAGTCACTTAGACTTTATCAGGTTGTTTTCACCATGACTACATATCTAAATGCTTTGAGTTGGTGCCATGTGATTGGATGATTAGACATTTGTGTTAACAAGCTAAGTATATCTAATAAAGTGGCCATAATGGCTTTATTTGCCTTATGGTGATGGATACATCACACCCAGTATTTCCCACCACAAACAACGCTTACCTTTTATAGAGAAGACTACATGTTTTTGTGCACTTAAGTGCAGCCTCACCCAAGGCCACTTCAGAAGAACCTACAGCCATGTTTTTGGACACAGACAAGCCTCGGCAGCAGATCCCAACCCTTCCAACCACTGTACCACCACAGCAGCCAGGCGGACTGGTATCTTTTCATACAAAGACGAGACAAAGGGGATTTCTGAAATTCCAAATTATTTGGTTTTTATTTGAAAGGTGTATAAAGGTAAATCAAACTCAGAGTGCATGTAATGTAATGTAAAAGAATAAAAGCAGCAATCCCGCAGTAATTTAAAAATACAATAATTCCCTGATCTGAGTTTTGAACAACAAAGAAAAAAAAAAAAAACTGCTTTCAGTGGCTTTCACTTCATTCCCTTTTTGAAGAGGAAAAAAAGTCTGTGAATTTGGAATCATGTGGAATCAGTGAGGTAGAGAAACCCGAAGTTAATGTGCTGATAAAAAACAGGCTAAAATAATTCAGCAAAATGCACAAAAACACACATCATTGATATTATTTCCCAAATTTAACCACTTTTCATAGTTTAAAAAAAAGAAAGATTGTTGAGGTGACCCAACAAGTGCTAAATCAATGAGTCTAAATGTGCAAATAGATCCCTTTTGTGCAGCGGGGAGTTTTCTTATCGTCACAGTAAATCCTCTTTAACAAACAGCCTCCTGTGCTGTTTGTAGTCAGACTGGACTGTTGCATTGAGGATGGGGGTGTTGGTGAACTCCACAGTGCACGCTTTAGAGCCGCAGAGAGCCCCTTCAAGCTCCAGGACGGTCACATTGTTTGGTGCAGCTGTACTGAGGATGTTAGCAGGGACAAAGAGTGTCATCTGAGGCCCTCGAGTCGGCCAGTAACGTCCTACATTAAAGCCGTTTATCCAGATCTGTCCCTGAAAAACACAAAATCACAAAGACAAGCTACTTAGCCCATTTTTCATCAAAATAAAATTAAATAATTAACAAAAATTAAAAATATCTTGTGTATCTATCTAGATGTCAAAGGTCTAATACACCACCTGGTCCTAAAAAATTGTACACAATAATTTCATTTACCAGGATGCAACTAAAAATGAATATTCAGTCTGTATACTGTCACATAAACACATGTACTTTGAGGTCAAACTGTCACCTTCTATCCAGCAGACCCTCTAAAACCAAAAATATTAAATGCATAAGAACATTCAGCAGAGAAAAGCAAAACCTGTCTTTTGACAAGTTAGCACCAGTGCGTGCTATAAAACATGTCACATGCCTTTCTCCAACTGCTCAGCTTGATGTAGGTGTCCTGAGGGAGGTCTGGGATGCCGTCGGGTATCACAAAGCTTCCCCCATAGAAAGCTGGAGGGGAGAGATCAGCTGGCTGAGGTGGATCAAAAAGTGCAGGCTCTTTTTCTCCGAGGAGGCCCTTCATGACTGCTTCATCAATACTGAGACTGTACATGGTCCAGTCGGTGAGAAGGTCCGCCCCCAGGGTCAGATTAGACACCAAGCCCTGTGATAAGAGAAGAGAAGATCTCATGGGACTGTTTTTTTAAACAGCTAACAATAATAATAATAATAATAATAATAATAATAATAATAATAGATAAACAGAAAATAGTTTTGTTTGTGTGTCAATTATTATGTTTTATTATCTGATCTCTGATTGATGAAACTCTGAAGAACCAAAAAAAACCCTACATGAACCTCTGGACAATTTTTACAAAAGTGACCAAATTCCGCATGACCGTAGACCTGGGATACTTACACAAACACTAAAATGTCCAAAGGACAAACATCAGCACGACATGTTGTAGCACAGAAACAAACCTTAAAATCGTTGATCTGTTTTCCGTAGTTTACTCGGCCCATGTTCTCCACCAGTATGTCCACCTGACTTCGAGCCTTCCCGGTTACATTGATGCTTAAGACTTTATCCCTTTCAAGAATTCCTACAGCCAGCTTGAGAAGAAATAAGAAAAAATCTGTAAAAAAATCCAGATTATAGCAGAAATAATCACATTTTCTTGATCAGTACAAAGCAGTTTTTGGGGAAAAAGTGGAGATTATATCAAGTTTAAAAGCTTAACCTGTTTTGTTTACTAATCTTATTATACTACCTGTAGTTTTAGACTTAAATGAAAATGTAAGAAAGATTAAGAACCACGAGGAGGTAACGGAAATGGCACTTTTAAAATATTATTTTCAAAATAATAATAACAAAAAACCCCACACCAAGTATCACATCTGAAAAAGATTTTAAAGGAAATTTGAGGGAAATCTAAACATCTAGAGCTCCTTTTTCTTTTCTTTTAATTTCAGTTCTTTTGAGATGAAGGAAGAAGAATCCAGATGCAAAATAAATAAATAAATAAATAAAACCTACTCAGTGAAAAAGGAGAGAATGATTTAAAGGTCTCTGTGAATGGTGGTCTCTCACTGATCAGTGCTCTTTGATCAGTAGTTGCTGATCAATGGTCATGACAATTTGCATATTAATGATCAAGAAACTGACCTCACAGCCCATCGTTCATTCAGTGGGCTAGTTTCAGTTGTTGTGCATTGTGTACTGTTTATAAGGTTGGGGAAACCTGCAGTCAGCTGAGACCGAAAAAACTAAATGTTTTTCCCACCAAAAACGCTACATCTAGATGAACAGAATCAACCTTTTGGGGTCTCTATTTGTACTGAACAATAATCAAAGGAAAGTGGTTTTATGGGTTTCTTCTGCTGGCAGAAAACTCTACAACTACTACACCACAATCATGCAAAACTGATCAGTTTGTTCAAATGTTGCCAACTTCATGCCGAACTTCTTATATAGTAGCTTTCTGCTCAGTTAAGGTAGAACTAATAAAGACAAAATGACTTTATTAGTTCTACCTGAATTGTGGAATATCTCTTTTTTATTTATCCTGCTGTTGTTTGGCAGTAAAGTGTGCCGTCCTTGTCGTGTCATTGTATGCGGTTGTACTTTGTGCTTATTGCAGATCAGTTCTTTTCAGTGTTTCATTTCTGTTTTCATCTTTTGTAACATATCCAGCTGCATCTTTAATGATTTTATTATGATCTTTCTTGTTTTATCCACAGCGGTTACTGCAAAAAAAATTATGGGTTTTGATGCAAAAGACATCGAAGTTTGTTAATGAATAAATAAGTGACTTACTAAACATGAACACAGGAGCCTAATCAAAAAAAACAAGACAACAACTTAATGAAAGCAAAAGTTGTGTAAGTTGAATGATGCATACGTTTGGCTTCCACCGAAATATTTAAGAACAACAGCTAGTCTAAACTTGAACTGACTGAGCGAACTGTGATAAAGTCGGGGTTCATATGAAGAAGAACCTCCACCTAACATCTGATACTCACCCCGTCCACTGACACGTATGCTCTGTCATGGACCCCATTCAGTGGAGATGACAGTGGAGTTGGTGTGGTGCAGTCCATGGGCAGGATGGTCCTATAGAGCATAAAACCAAAAGCCTAGAGGAGCATAAGAGACTCGTTAATGACAGTACAAAGTTATTATTGCTGATAAAACGGGAAAAACGGAACAATTACTGGTACCTGATTCAAGTCGATGAAAGTCTGAGGATGGATGCTTCTGACAGGGCCAGAGAGGGACAGTACGTCTAGGGCATCCAACACGGTCTGGAGCTGCAGGTGGCACAAGGTCAAACTTTAATCTTTAATTTTCATCAGTCCATAAGCTTCATTATCCATTTTTTAATAAAGCAATGTGAAAATCATTATTAAAGTGCTAAAAAAGTAGCTGTTTTAATGACTTTATTAAAGGTAATGAGTATCACCCACCTTCTTCATTGTTACGGCACCATACGCATACTTTGGAGTTGTTGGTGGTATCGGCCCTTCTGGTACCTTACTGTACTGTTGGAAAAATGCAAGTTTGTCAGAATGGCTTATACAAGAAAAACCGTACTCAAAAAAACAATGAATTACTTATTGTAACTACAGTTAGCGTATGCTAATGAAATGCTGCCACAGTGTTTTATTACCTTCACAGATATTAGACACTGTAAAAGTAGAAGCTTACGCTTGTTCGTACCATTTTGATCACCTCTCGGATGGCAAAATATTTCTCTGTGAGGTCTCCGGCTTCTGTGAGCGGAGCATCGTAGTCATAGCTTGTAGGCTGTGCAGCGTATGGCATATTGGCCCCTGAGGGTATTAAGTGACAGTCAGACAAATGGCAGTGTTTTCGTCAGAAGTCATGTGAAACAATCATCATCTCAGCAGATCAGTTTGTCAAAGTGGACTCACCATTCCAGTATCCAAAGTTGGTTCCTCCTATGAACATGTACCTGTGTGAGGAGGAAGGAAGGTGAGTATATAAACTAAAATATGCACCTGCTGCATTTGCAAATGTAGAGCAATCAGCTAGTATCCAATTATTTTACATAGCAATGTGTATATTCTTACAATGATTTAGCCCAGCGGTCCCCAACCCCCGGGCCTCGGACCGGTACCGGTCCGTGAGTCGTTTGGTACCGGGCCGCGAGAGTTGAGGCTCAGGTGTGAAATGTATAGTTTTCAGGGTTTTTATCGGTTTTCAGCATTATTTTGTTATCGTTTTTATCGTTTACTCGGTTTTCCTGGGTCTTTTCACGTGTGTTATGAATAAATCTTCTTTTTTTTCGGTACCGGTACTAGTTTTATTTTGTTGTATTTATCCGCGACACCTTAAAGGCCGGTCCATGAAAATATTGTCGGGCATAAACCGGTCCGGTGGCGCAAAAAAAGGTTGGGGACCGCTGATTTAGCCCATTTCAATCACTGTTTGCCATAGTTGCACCTTTTTTTCTCAAGAAGGAAATATTCAAGTGTGGATTTAAGATCAGACTCATTATTAATCACACACTACACAGAGTAATAATGTTTTACAGATCTGCTTCTTTTCACCTGCTCCCTGTAGGTGTCACCTAAGAAGCTCATATGCCTCTTTGTTACCGTTATTCACAACTGTGTTGTCAAAGGAGATGTCTTTTTTTTTATTATAGAAGAAACATTTGGCTGAAACTTTGATCACACCACCCTGACACACTGTGGAAATGTAGAATCGTGTATAAACACAAGAGAATGAAAAAGGTAAATGAAGGAGAAATGCTCAGTGCATTATGGGATGGGGTGGTAGATAGGTACCAAAGATTTTTGTCACTTAAGCCTGTTGCAAGGTTGTTGCTAGGAACATCTAATTTAATGTTTGTGTGGCAGTTGTAAAATTAAAACGATACAATGCCAGTGCATAAATCCTAGAAATAGGTCATTTTAGCATGTTGCTAAGTGGCTGCTAAGCAACATGATGCTGCCATAATGTCTGATAGATAAGAACCTTCTATCATTTACCTGTGCACCATGTTTGGCCAATCACTGTATTAGGTGGCAGTTGTAGCAGTGGATTGATCCCTGGAGGCATCACTTCACCAATACATTTCTAGCTTTAGATGATACAGCCCTTCACTGTCTCTAACAATCAGTCTCTGAGATCCATAAACTCACAAGTTGACGTTTGCTCCCATGAGCAGCATCTCGCTGAGGACCTTAGCCACTTGAGTGGGCGACACGACCGAGTGATGTGATCCCCAGTGGTCCAGCCATCCAGTGTAAAATTCAGAGTTCACCTGTGAATTAAAAACAACACCGTGAGCACCTAAAGAAAAAACGTACCATGCTGTGAGAACATTGTGAGGGCGACCCTTACCAAAGGCCCGTGAGGTTGAACTTGTCTCTGTGCTTTAAAGGCAGCAGTAACATTAGCACCTAGCAAAAGGAAGAGACAATAATAATCATGCATTTGTTTTTGCTACTTCCCTGTGAATGACTAATGAAATGTGACAAGGAGTCAGTGCAGAAAAAAAACAAGAAGTTTTCAGCTTAGAGTGTTCACCTCACTCTGCATTTTACCGTTGACAGATACCTACCCGGCCCAAAATCCACAGTGGCATAGAGGTCTTGTATTGAGCCACACTTGAGGTAGCCCAGCCCAGCCCCATCTGTAGTGAACAGCACCACCTCATCACCCAGGTAAGAGCGGAACAGCTTGGACAGGTGACGCATGTAGTTGTAGTCACAGGCAAAGTAACTGCCGTATTCATTCTCCACCTATCAAACAGGTATGTAATGATGATGTAAAACATAACAACAGCAGCTAAAGCAGGTACAAATCCAAAGACCAGGAAAGTCCTGGACTCACCTGAACAGTGATGATCGGACCACCATTCTGATAGAGATACGGCTTTATCATAGGCAGCAACTTCCCCATCCATTTATCCACTGCTGCGATGTAGTCTGGAATACACAAATGACTCTGTTGCGAATTGTGCTGTATATACAATTTGTACTGGTTACATTACCATTTGCTTTTGTTTCTCACCTGAATCTGTAGAGCGCAGTACAATGTCTTTCTTTTTGAGAAGCCAGGCAGGCAGACCACCCTGGTTGGCAGAAATACACAAAAATAGATAACGTGAAATTTTAAATACACCATAAAGTCCAGTGAAACTTAAACAGCAGAAATATAACTTGCAATTCATACTAATATTAAGAAATTTTTGCTAAATGCATGTTTAAAGCTTTGAGGCATGGCATAGCATAGAAACTCTGTTTCTATTCGTTGCTAAAAAGACAATTACTATGGGGACCACAGCATTGCAGTAGAGGTTAATTATGAGGCGTGATGGGTTTCTGGGAATGTTATGATGCTTTGCACCAAAGGTTGGGAAGCTTTGCAATTCGGTTCATCCAGAGGGAAATATAAAATTTTACAGCGGTGTTCCTGGTCCCGAGAGGATCAACTCAACACTTGAAATTTGTTACTTATCCTTTTATCCATCAATTATTCATCAACAGTTTCTGACCAAACATTTAAATAAAAAGAAAATCAATGCTATCTGATTCATAAATTTCTGCAGATTTCAGATGAAGATGATACTAAACTGCACAGTGCTTCTGTTATAACAGCATGACTTTGCAGCCTGGATAATGAACAGGCTTGACTGCCTTCCAGACTTCTCACCATCTAAAAGCATTTAGTGCTTTAGTAAACCAAAAATACTGCAAAGAAGACCCCCAGGGCTGTTGAGCAGCTAGATCTGATATGAAACAAGAGCAGGACAACATTCCTCTCCCTAAAGTTGGTCACATTAGTTCCCACATGTTTAGAGACTGTAGTTAAAAGAAGAAGGGATGCTACAGAGTGGTAAACATGGCCCATCCACAACCTTTTTGAGGCACGTTGATAACCTTCAAATCCAAAATTACCTTTTTTGTACTCAAGTGTGAATAAAAACATCACCAAATCACTGCACTATCCGGTTGTTAAGTCTGACGTCACTAGCCGTGTCTGGACCTAAACTCCGCTGCAGGTCCATATATCAAACGATCACTATGGCATTACTGAGAGTTGAAAAACTGTCTAAAGTCTTTCATCTTTAATAAAATGATCAGCGTTCTGCTCTACCAGGTGTAACAATTGAGTTTAACATCCAGGCATCCATGAAAATACAGTTAAATGTATCAAGGCAAATGGTGAAAGAGGACTTGAAAACTGCTGTTTCAAACAAACTTGTAGAAGAAGGCCTGCTTCCTGTTTCTAAATCACCTCGTTTGCCAGTTCCTCTTGACAGGTCTCCTAATGAAGGAGTGAAGCCTGCTGTGTTAAAGGAAGAAGGGTAAAACCCTGCTGCTGGGGAGCAACAAACGGTGGAAAAGTTAAGCACTAATGGCTCACCTTCTTTTGCTACTCCATCTTCTCCTCGTTCAAGACAAGAAGTATTACTCAAGGTACGTTTGGCTAAATTACAATTGGAGGCTCAGGATAAAGCCCAAGCTTGTCAGGCAGAGTTGGAACTTCGCAGGTTGGAGTTGGAAACAGAGACAGAAAAGTTGTTAAAGCTGAAAAGGTTGGAGCTGGAGTTGCAGATTGAAAGGGAGGTCAGACTGCGTCAGTTGGAGTTACAGGCACAGACTTCAAGAAGTACTACTACTCAACCTAGTTCTGCAAATTCATCTGTTGGTGAAACAACCTCCTCCCATGTAAACCCAGGTGGTTTCAATGTGAGTAAAAACATTGTGTTGGTACCTCCATTTCGTGAATCAGAAGTTGATACATATTTCAATGTGTTTGAACGTGTTGCTGCCTCATTGCACTGGCCAAGAGAAGTTTGGCCATTGCTTCTTCAGTGCAAATTGGTAGGCAAAGCACAAGAAGTCTGTTCTGCTTTGTCTTTGGAAGAAAGTTTGAAATACGATGTAGTGAAGTCTGCTATCCTTGCTGCTTATGAACTTGTTCCCGAAGCGTATAGGCAACGCTTTCGCAATCACAAAAGAACAGCAAATCAGACTTTTGTGGAGTTTGCTCGTGAAAAAGCTACTCTTTTTGATAGATGGATAACGGCAAGTAAAGTTCCTGACTACAACTCCTTACGTGAACTGATACTGCTGGAAGAGTTCAAACATGGCCTGCCAGAACGCATTGTTGTACACCTTAATGAACAGAAGGTTTCCACTTTGAAAGAAGCAGCTGTGATAGCTGATGAATTTGTGCTGACTCATAAAACTGTTTTTGTGCAGAAATGTGAAGTTACCACCAGGGAACCTCCCCCACGAAAGGATCCTTCAAGCCCACGACAGACTTTTGCTCCAAGGACTGAAAGGGAATGTTTCTATTGTCATAAACTTGGTCATGTTGTTGTTGAATGTCCCGCTTTGAAGCGCAAGAACCAGTCACCAAAAGGAGTAGGTTTAATTAAAACCATTCGTGCTGAGAGAGGGGACCAAAGTGAAGGAGTTGATCCCTGCTTCAAACCCTTCCTCTTAGATGGCACTGTGTCATTGACTGGGAAGCCTGAGGATGAAAAACCCATTCGAATACTCAGAGATACGGGAGGGTCACGATCTGTGATTTTATCTGATGTATTACCCTTGAGTGACCATTCCTCTTGTCATGGTAGCATTCTGATTCAAGGAGTTGAAATGGGCTATGTTGAAGCTCCTTTGCATTATGTACACATCAAATCAAAGTTGGTTAATGGCATCTTCTCTGTGGCAGTACGCCCCTCACTTCCCATAAAAGGGGTGCAGTTTATTTTGGGAAATGATATTGCTGGTGGAAAAGTGCAACCTGTTCCCGAAGTAACAAATGATCCAGAATCACACTTGAAGAGCAACGACCTAGCAACATGTTTTCCATCTGTTTTTCCTGCTTGTGTTCTCACCAGGGCTCAAGCAAGACGTGAAGCTGCAGAAATTGATTTGTCGGACTCTTCGTTGGCTCAGGCTCTGGCTACAGATGATTTGCAAACCCTGATTGATCTTAAAAGTGGTTCAAAGGATACTACTGAGAAGTGGAAGGATCTCCATCTCCCACAGTTAGACTTGCCAGTCACACGTGAAAGCCTTGTTGCTGCTCAGAAGTCTGATCCCTCATTGACTAAATGCTTTACTTCTCTTTCTGAAACAGGAAATAAAAAGGCTTCTTATTTCTTGGAAGATGGGGTCTTGATGCGCAAGTGGACTGCCCACCCAAGTTTAACAGCAGACGTAGAGGGGAGCTGTTCTGATGACTGTGACTGGAGCACTACTTATCAGATTGTTGTGCCTCTTGAGTATCATCACTACGTAGTCTCCCTTGCACATGAGCACCCTCTGTCTGGTCATTTGGGAGTTACAAAAACGTACAACAAGATACTCAACCATTTCTTTTGGCCAGGATTGAAGGCTGATGTAGTTGAGTTTTGCCGCACTTGTAAAACATGTCAGATTGCAGGAAAGCCAAACCAGACAGTTCCTATAGCTCCTCTTCATCCTATACCAGTACTTGGTGAGCCTTTTGAACGTGTCATTGTGGACTGTGTTGGTCCATTGCCCAAGACAAAGAATGGTAATCAGTTTTTACTGACTGCAATGTGTACTTCGACTCGTTTTCCAGAAGCTGTCCCACTCAGGAGAATAACTGCACCTTTGGTGATTAAAGTTTTGACAAAGTTCTTCACTACTTTTGGTTTACCAAAAGTAGTTCTTCACTACTTTTGGTTTACCAAAAGTAGTCCAGACAGACCAAGGAACTAACTTTCTGTCTAAACTTTTCAAGCAGGTCATGCAGACTCTGGGGATTAAGCATGTTGTGTCAAGTGCATACCATCCTGAGTCTCAAGGAGCATTAGAGTGCTGGCATCAGACACTCAAGGCAACTTTGCAGAAATACTGCTTGGATACTGGAAAAGAGTGGGATGAGGGAGTACCCCTGATGGTGTTTGCCATGCGTGAAGCTAAGCAAGAGTCCCTTGGGTTTAGCCCAAATGACCTAGTGTTTGGTCATTCTGTTCGGGGACCTTTGAAGTTGTTGAAAGAACAGTTCTTGTCAACAGATCATGTTGTGAAAACTAATGTTCTGGATTATGTTTCACAGTTCAGAGAGCGCCTCCATAAGGCCAGGTTGGCAGCTGCAGAAGCCCTCTCCTCTGCTCAGGGGAAGATGAAGAGTTGGTATGATAAGAAAGCCGTTCCTCGATCTTTCAATCCAGGTGACAAGGTTTTGGTTCTTCTACCAACTGCTAGCTCTGCACTGTCTGCCCGCTTCTGTGGACCATATCAGGTGGATAAGAAAGTAAATGACACTGACTATGTGATTAAAACACCAGATAGGAAGCGTAAAACACGCTTGTGCCATCTCAATATGCTCAAATCCTTTCATTCTAGAGCTGACTCTTTCTGTGGCACCGCGGATAAGCCTGTGGCATCTCCGTCAGAGCAAATCTCATCTCCAGAAACTCTCTTGTTGAACTCTTCCTCAGGATTGAGGTCAAGTTTAGATGAAGACGGGCTCAAACTTTGTGATGCCAGCTACCAGAATGCCAGAATGCTTAATTCTGAGGTACTGTCCCAGTTGTCTATATATCTGTCCCACTTGACCCGTGAGTAACAGTTGGACATTGAAAGGCTCGTCAACATTCATTTAACACTCTTTGGGGACATGCCTTCCCGTACTACTGTAATAGAACACGACATTGATGTTGGGAATGCAGTGCCTATTAAGCAGCATGCTTACCGTGTGAATATGGCAAAAAGGGAAATGATGAACACAGAAGTAGACTACCTTCTGAAGCATGGATTGGCTATCCCAAGCTATAGTCCATGGAGTTCTCCGTGCCTGGTTACGCCAAAATCAGATGGAACACCTCGCTTTTGCAAGGTAAATGCAGTAACAGTACCTGATTCCTTCCCACTGCCCCGTATTGAGGACTGTATTGACAGCGTCGGATCTGCTGCTTATGTGAGTAAGCTGGACCTTCTTAAAGGTTATTGGCAAGTACCTCTGACAGAAAGAGCATCAGAAATCTCAGCTTTCGTAACACCTGATCACTTTTTACAATATACAGTCATGGCATTTGGAATGAGAAATGCTCCTGCTACCTTTCAGAGGTTAATGTCAACTGTATTATCTGGTGTGGCAAACTGTAATGTTTATCTTGATGATGTGGTCATCTATTCTTCCAGCTGGTCAGAGCATGTTGACACCTTAACCACTGTGTTCAAGCGTTTAGCTGATGCTTCCTTGACCCTCATCTTGGCTAAATGCGAGTTTGGTAAGGCTACAGTGACCTACCTTGGAAAGGAAGTTGGGCAGGGCAAGGTTCGCCCTATCAGTGCAAAGGTTAATGCCATTCTTAACTTTCCTGTGCCAACAACACGCCGTGAGCTGCGCAGATTTCTGGGGATGGTTGGTTACTACAGGTGTTTCTGTAGGAATTTTTCTGAAGTCGTAACACCACTGACAAACCTGTGCAGCCCGAAGGTACCATTCATTTGGAGTCCTGAGTGTCAACATGCTTTTGAATGTGCAAAAGGTCTTCTATCGAGTTCACCTGTTCTTGTCGCTCCAGACTTTTCTAAACCTTTCAAGCTTGAAGTGGATGCCAGTGAGGTGGGGGCTGGAGCTGTTCTTCTTCAGGATGATGGACAAGGAGTGAGTCATCCTGTCTGCTTCTTTGGCAAGAAGTTCGATACTCATCAAAGGCGGTACTCGACAATTGAAAAGGAGACTCTGGCCATGCTTCTGGCTCTTCAGCATTTTGACGTGTATGTGGGATCTACTTCCCAACCTGTAGAGGTCTTCACTGATCACAATCCTCTCGTATTCCTCTCTCGTATGTATAACAGCAATCAACGATTGATGAGGTGGGCTTTAATTTCACAAAACTACAACATTGAAATAAAGCATAAGAGAGGATGTGAAAATATTGTGGCCGATGCCCTCTCAAGAATGTGATGGTGTAAGGTTAACAAACTTATACGTTTGTTTTTCTGGGTAGGGGTGTTACATCCCCCAGGAGGATGTCTCTTCTCCCTATTAACCCTTTGTTTTGTCCAGGCTCCACCTCCTCTGTCCTGATTGGATGTTGCGCAGAGTCCGGCTAATTGGTAATCAGCAGAGCACTACTTAAGGCCTGTGGAGCTGTGCTTCTGTGCCCTCTGGCCATTTTGGTTGCCATACTTGTGCAGGCTTGCATGCCTTTGTATTTTGTGTGAGCATTGTTGTTTTATGTTTGGACTGCTTGTAGGGGAGAGCTGCCTTTTGTTTTGACACCCTGTTTTCTCCTGTTTATGTGTTGTTAGGTAGGTTATGGTTATAGGTTGTATATTTTGTTTCTTTGGAGTTAGGTAAGTTTCTTTTATTTCTACGTCAGGGATGTTTTGTTTGTTATGTTGGCCTTGGCTCTCCCTGACGTTACACCTCGGTCTGAACCCCATCACCAGTATTAAATAAACCTTTTAAAATTACCATCTTGGCTCCTCCTTTTCTATCCACATTTATGTTCGTCCCTTCAACCCCCTAGACTAGCCAGGGGACGTAACAGGCATTACTGAGAGTTGAAAAACTGTCTAAAGTCTTTCATCTTTAATAAAATGATCAGCGTTCTGCTCTACCAGGTGTAACAATTGAGTTTAACATCCAGGCATCCATGAAAATGGAATTTATGACATTTAACGGAGTTAGAAGTTAGCTCGCTAGCTCTAAATACAATATAGCATGTCCTGACTGCGGGGTTTTGGAAACAAATTAAAACGTACAGCTCTGCTATCACTTCCAACATAAATGAAGACAGAAAACTAAACAGCAGTGATGTTTGTAGGGTTACTGAAGTTGGGCTAGCTGGTATATAATGATGTGCTACGTGACCGCTAGCGACACAGCTATGTTAGCATAATATAAAAAAGCTAACTTTTTTTCTACTCGATAAAAGTTAACGTGAGTGTTCTCGGTGGTCAGGAACAAATGTAATCGCATGGCAGGATGCTGTAAAAGGACCAAACTTCAGCCAGGAGAACAACTGAGATAATCCATCCACAATACGAGGTTAGTCATTCATATACTGCTGCATGGGCTGGGCTGTAGTTACATCCTAAGGTTTTAAAAACTGAGCTTAAATAAATGATTAGCGGTAATAAAAGCCGAGGGAGGTCAACAGTGATCACTGACTGTTTTAGGAGCTTTTTGAGATTAAATAGAAGAAAATACATAACATTAAACATGTTAACAGCACAAAAGCCATATTAAACGCAGACTACTTTAGGCCCGGAAGTAGGATTCGTCACGTCATCACTTAACGACCGGATACACGGCGTCCCAGCTTTTTTGGAAACAACTGTGTAGATGACCAGGTAAGAAGCGGTTAAGGCTGATGGAGGGATCAGACTCTCCACATTATTAATAAAAGGCAAGTGCATGTTTTAAGTGTCCTGTAATAGTTTATTATAAAAACACAGTCAACAAACACTTTCACTCACCATGTCCCACTCTGCACATATGTACGGTCCTGGCCGGAGGATGACCAGCAAACCGATGTCCTGCGCCAGCTTAAGGAAATGCTCCAAATCTCTGTCTCCACTGAAGTTGTACAAGCCTGGAACCGCTTCATGGTAGTTCCAGGGAACGTACCTGCAAAGTGACTGAAACGTCAGTGTCATCCAAACAAACAGGAAACCTGTCAGATGTGTTTGTGTGAAGCTTTAAATCAAATCATACATCCTTAGTTCTATAACTATTTTGTCATGATTACGCCATAAATTAATTTGGATTCACTAACATGTAATCTATTTACAGTTTAGTTTATAGAGCATCATAGTGCTAAGATTATGTGTTTGTTTGCATCAACACAGCAAAACTGCCACAGTTATTAACTTATAAGCTGAGTTCATTCGCTTCAGTTTCCACATCAGTTCCACAGATATGTGAAGATTACAGAGAGTGAGAGGAAGTAAGCCTACGTCTGGATGGCATTCAGGCCTGCCATGTACATCTTGAGCAGCCGATCTTTCCAGTAGACTCTGGGTATCCTGCTATAATGGATACTTCCTGATATGTATTGAAACTTCTCCCCATCTTTACGGAAGCAGTCATGCTGGTAGTCCACAGTGAATGAAGGAGATTCCCCGAGCTGCAGACAGATCACAACACAACAGATTCACATCTGAATCTTTTTTCCCCTTTTTTTCATATTTGTCACACTTAGATGTTTCATATCATTTTACAATTAGACATGGATAACCCAACCACATACAAAATATTCATTTTAAATGATCATTTAATTTCTTAAGGGAAAAAAGTCATTAAACCTACCTGGCGCTGTGTGAAAAAAGCTATTGCTCCCTAAACATAATAACTGGTTGGGCCAATCTTAGCACTAACAGCTATAATCAAGCATTTGCGATACCTGGCAACATCACTGTGGAGGAATTCGGCCCGCTCTCCTTTACAAAATTGTTTTAAATCACACACATTGGAGGATTTTCGAGCATGAACAGCCTGTTTAGGGTTGTGCCAAAGACTCTCAGTCGGACTGAAGTCCAAACTTTGACTTAACAAAAGAAACCTTCATTTCTTTTTGTTGAGCCATTCAGAATTACTGGTGTGTTTCAGATCACTGTTCTGCTATGTAACTCCGGTGAGCTCGAGCTTCAGATATTCTCCTTCAGAATTTGCTGGTTGAGAGCAGAATTCATGTTTCTGTCAATTACAGCAAGTTGTTCAGGGTCTGAAGCAGCAAATCAGCCCCAGAACATAACAATACCACCACCATGTTTGACTGCTGGTATTATGTTCTTTTTATGCAGACCTTCCAAAAAGTTCAGATTTTGTGTCATCGATCCACAGAATATTTCCCCCAAAGTCTCGGGGATCATCAACATGGTTTTTCAAATGTGTGCCTTTGTGTTCTACGTGTCGGTGGTTTTCTCCTTGAACTCTCCCATGGATGCCATTTTTGCCCAGTCTCTTTCTTATTTATGGGGCGATCGTGGCTCAAGACTTGGGAGTTCGCCTTGTAATCGGAAGGTTGTCGGTTCGAGCCCCGGCTCAGACAGTCTCGGTCGTTGTGTCCTTGGGCAAGACACTTCACCCGTTGCCTACTGGTGGTGCTCAGAGGGCCCAGTGGCGCCAGTGTTCGGCAACCTCGCCTCTGTCAGTGCGCCCCAGGGTGGCTGTGTAGCTTGCCATCACCAGTGTGTGAATGTGTGGATGACTGGATGTGTAAAGCGCTTTGGGGTCCTTAGGGACTATTAAAGCGCTATACAAATACAGGCCATTTTATTTCTTATTCTTGAATCATGAACTTCACTGAGGAAAGTGAGACCTGCAGTTCATTTGATCTTGTTCTGGGTTCTTCTGTGACCCCCTTCATGAGCTGCTGATGCGAGGCCGTACACTCCTGGGAAGGTTCACCACTGTTCACAATGCTTCACTGGAGTTCGTGTGTTTCTTTAGATTGTTCCATGATGTGTTACTTTTGGAGATCTTTAGCCGACTTCACTTTGTCAGACTGGTTCTGTTTAAGTGATTTCTTGAATCAGCAGGCCTGGCAGTAATCAGGCTTAAGTGTGGCTAATGAGACTGTGTATATTCATAATTTGAGAAAGAAGGACATTAACATTTTCACATAGGGCCAGGTACATGTGGATAACTTTTGTTTGTTTGTTTGTTTGTTAAAAAATGAAATGATCAGTTAAAAACTACATTTTGTATTTACTCAGCTTATCTTTGTCTAACATTACAAATGTGTTTAATGATCTGAAACATGTACGTGTGACAAATATGCCAAAATATAAGCAAACCAGGAAGCGCTGTTTCTTAGCACTGTATATTGCAGTGGTCATAATTTGGCGAGTTTTTATGGCACAGGGCTGACACCTCAGGTGATCTCAGGATGTCTCAGTAAAAAATGTCTCATTAAGATCCTGTAGTTATCCCAACATGGTTTTAAATGTTTCAGCTCTGCTAGACATTCCCGTGTAACCTATGTATCGACCATTCATCTTTATAGTCTAAAACTCTGACAAACAACAACCGATACATGAGCCTGACACTACTGATGTTAAAAACCTTTATGATCTCACATCACAGCACCTTATTTCATGTTCGTGTAATGAGGCTGCAGAGTATGCACCAGACAAGTTTAAAACTTTATCTTTAAAAGCGTAGTCTACTCACTGATCGTCCAAAGAGCATCAGCAGAAGCAGCACGCTGCCAGTTCTGAGCACCAACATGATTACGAGTCTTCTCAGGAGTCCTGCTGCTCTGTTTCAGGCTCGGAGCGCATCCAAAGTTACCAAAACATGCAGAATTTACCTGAACACGGTCAGCGACAGACCTTACGTCCCTGGATCTACTGCGCGTGAGTCGTTTCATTTGGGCTCGCGGAAGTGAAATCATGTGATATGCTGGTGGAGTGTGGACGCTTTTACATCAGCAGAGGGCAGTGTTGAGCTTTTTATTCAAAGGGTTTGAAATAATGACAGTCACTGTTTTGAACTATGGGATAGAAGCCTTTTTTTAAATGTACAATCTGACAGTATAGAGTAAAAATACAATATACAGCAGAAGGAAATATGGGTAAGAGAAAGACAATGTATTAAATCCGCAATATTTTTATGTCTGGAAATCATGAGAGAGGTGAGGAACAGATGGTCTGGACCTGTGCGGAGGAGGGACAGTGAATATACTGGATGAAGGATGTTGAATAAGGAGCTGCCAGGCAGGAGGAAAAGAGGACGGCCTAGTTTTATTTATTTATTTTTATTATTATTTTAATATTATTATTATTGTGCCGTATGGACGCTTTTAAGCCAGCAGGTGGCAGTGTTGGGCCTTTTATTTAAGACACTGAAGACGTTTTTTTTTTAAAATATTCACAATGTAATATTTTACTTTAAAAGGTGTGTCAAGTAAGCTGTTTCATTTGGACTGTGTGTGTGTGTGTGTGTGTGTGTGTGTGTGTGTGTGTGTGTGTGTGTGTGTGTGTGTTTTAGTTACCTGCATTTTTCTCTACTAAGTAAAACCCAAGCAGATGAACCTATGAGGGACACTGTGGGGTGGCCTACAGATACTTGGCCTTGTCCTCGGTGTGAGCAGGGACACTGTGTGAGAAAACTGTTTGGATGTGGTTTAACTAGAGATAAAAATGTGGAGATAAAGACTTTGTGCAAGTTTTTGAGAATTTTGTTAAAAAATAAAAACAGAGGAGGATGGATGGCTGGTTCATCTCTGACAGGTGAGATCCCACCCTGAAAAACTTTAGAACAAAGTAAGGCAGTACAGTCACGAGTTCTTGGCCTTAAAGTTTTTACACCAATTGGTCAGGCACAGTCTAATTCTACTTAAAGCTTTGATCTTATCGCAGTTAAAACAAAATATTGAATTCTTTATAAGCAATATAATTATACAGAAGGCTGATGAGCCTATGAGCGGTGGGATGGCCATGTGTGTGGAGGGAAAACAAGTTCAGGTTCCCCTGTGATGGGCAAGATTCCCCTACAAAACAACACCCATGAACACTTGAAAACACTTGGCCTGTTTTCTGCTGTGAGCAGTAACATGTGCAACAGTCTATCTTCTGGGACCTTGCAAAAAAAAAAATCAAAAGCTTTCAAATTTACAGCAGATAGAAGTGAGAGGGGGCAGAGCTGTGCTATTTAAGAAGGCTTTGGTACGCTTTGACGTGTTGGATTGACTTTATTGATGCCTGAGGATTGGAGTGGCAACTTCTAATATGCTTTTTTCAGGTGATGCATCCTTATGCTGAAAAATACTGCCAGTTAGTGTACCAGAGACTTGGATCAAATACAATTATTAAATTAAATTACAATTACAACAGCAAATTAAATTACAACAAGCAAACCTGTCTCAGTGTTCCTGTCAGTACCTGGTTAATAATCGATTAACATGCCCTTTATGGTTGGATTAGACAGAAAGGAAGCTTTGGGAAGGTCTAAAAAGGTGAAAGGTCAAATCATGTCATAGTTTCCTGTCCTCCAGGTGCAGTTCTGTTGTCTAGCTCTATAAGTTGCATGTATGTTCTTTTCCAGGAGTCGGTGTGGTCGAGGGAAGACTCAAGCAGGCAAACCTGTTTCGCATTTCCACTTACTGACAGCACTTTCCTGTCCCAATTCCTCAGTCTCATCGGAGACTCCTCTGTTCTGGAAGGTTAACTGCAAGCCTTACCCTCCCAGTTCCTATGGAAATACTTGTCTGAATCCATGTTTTGGTAACACTTACCTGAGGGAAGTCCTGGTCCTTGGAAAACTGCTTGTGAACATTGTGTGCTGTTGCACATTCCTGAAACTGTTCACTGAAACCTGTTAAATGGTTCAGCTGTCTCCCGTCACTGTGGATCTTGGGTAACACCTAAACACTAACACACTTTGCCAGGATAGTGATGAAGTCACTCTGGCATTAAAGTCAGACTCTTCCGTCAGGGTCTGAAGGGTGACTAAATGTAATCACATCAATGAAGGAAGAGGATTTTTAGTTAAGAAAAAATGTTTTCACATCTCCCACAGTTAAGGCTCGGCTAAGGTTAAATGGCATGACTGAGGTCTCAGTTTTAATATCTGCTTCTAATAACTTCTGGTATTTATACCTGTCATAACTGCACTATGAAATATAAAAATACAACAAATCAAAAAAGGGGGTTGCAAGCTTTACTACTTGCATGGGTGTGATGTGATGAATCCAAACAAAGCCCTATTCCTTCTTTTTAAACTAAATTTGCTGCCCTTAAGGAAAAAAAGAGTAAAATTGTTAGCTTATTTAACTTATTAAGTTGCATTTCTGAAAATTAAATCAGTAATCAGTTTGTAAATCGGGATCAGGTTGAGATCAGTGAAGCGCAAACTAATTCTGAGGGTTCAAATCTTTAAGGACCTCTACTGGTCTTTTTGGCCTCAACCCAAAAAGCTCAAAAAGGCCTCACAGCAGCTACTTACACTACTGAGGTTTACATGACATTTGATTTGAAATCCCCCTGTTTTAAATTTAGTAAAATATGAAAAAAAAATAAAGTTCACATATGAAGTCGGCCAATGAGGTTCTTCAGCCTTCATCAAATACTTTGACCACTGTCCTCTTGTTTGTATTTCAGCGTCATTTCAGGATCTTTCTCTCTGTGTTCTGTGGTTCACTTCCAGCAACCTCGCCTTAATAAGACATGCAACCAAAGACACTGACTTCTCAAATTTGATTGTGGCTGTAAAGAAAGAAGACACCCAAAATCCCAGTGTGTTTAATTAGTGTATATGTGAACTGTGACAAGCTAAATTCACTCACTATCTAACTCTAGAGGTATCTCTGAGACTGACTCACTGATGGAGCTAACTAAGCTACACATTGATGGTGTCACATTTCTATGAGTATTATTACAAAGAGCAAACACCACCGTTTTCATGATAAAAGCTAAAGCCAAACAATGGCGCTCCTTAGAGGAAGTTCAAATTTGTAGTTTGCCCTCCAGAACTGGAGGTGGCGGTAATGTGAAGCCATGTTGTTTATCGTCGACACCGGAAATAACGCGACGTACACAACGCTGGGAGAGCTCACACGTGGAAACAGAAGTACGGTATAGTAATGAGCCGTTACTTTATTTAAAAATATGCCAAAAAGAGGAAAACCCGTGTCAGAAGAGAAAGCCGCCGATGAGGCGGAACCAGGAGCGGAGCAGGTCCAGGAACCACCGGCGGAGGGCAGACGGACCCGCAGCGGCCGCACGTTCCGGACTCCCGCACCGGTGCTCGGCTCTGAAGCCCCGGTGAGGACCCCCAGCCGGAGGAGCAGGAGGTCAGTCCTCCAGGAGCTACCGGTAGAGGTGGAGGAAACAAATACAGAGGAGAAACCTGTGAGTCCGGCCGAGGACAGGTTCAGCATGCCAGCGGAACCAGAGCCCTGTCCCGGGGCAGAGCAGCCGACACCGGAACCAGCAGAGCCACAGACAGTGACTCCAGCGGCAGATACAGAAAACAAATCCACAGTTAACGGCAGCGGAGACGCTCCTCTGTCCAGACCTGTTCCAGCAGAGCCGGTCCCGAAGAAGCCTCACGTAGCTCCCAGTGAGAAGCCCCGCCCGGCCATTCCTCTGGGAAAACCGAAATCTGGAAGAGTGTGGAAGGACCGGAGCAAGGCGAGGTGAGGACGATTATTATTATTATTATTATTATTATTATTATATAGTACTGTATGTGAATGAAAAGTACGTACATGGCAGTTAATGAGGATGGTGATGAGAGTTCTTGGCAATAAGGTTTCGTTTATAATGAGATGTCTTGTACAGATCGCCCTAAAGTTTGTTGGTAAAACTTTAGTGTGAACCTTTTTTGTCTTCTAAGGTTTTCAGCTTTAGTGAGAGACAAACAATTGTGCTCCTCTTGGGAAAAGAAGATGGAGGCCAAGCGGGAGAAGGCACTGGTGAAGCAGTATTCTTTGCAGCTTAAGGATGAGAAAGCTCGGCAGAAGGAGGTAAGGAGGCAGGCTGTGTGAGTGATGCAGGTCTGCTTGACCATTGTGTTGTCAACGCTTTGCACCTCACTTGTTTTTGTGTTTTTGCCTGTTTTAATAGGAAAAGAGGAAAAGAAGAGAAGAAAACTTAAAACGTCGAGAAGAGAACGAACGCAAAGCTGAGATTGTTCAAGTGGTATGTCGACTTGTCTCCAGCTAAAAGAAATACTGGCATATTCTTCAGTCCCTCATGTGTCAATGCTTTCTCGGTTTATTGTAATATTCCAATCAGCTCATATTTGACTTTTATGTCTCATTTGTTTCTCAGATCCGGAATACGTCAAAGATCAAGAGGATGAAGAAGAAACATCTCAGAAAGATTGAGAAGCGAGACACGCTGGCTCTGCTGCAGAAGTCACAGAAGCAGAGCGGCAAACCCACAAAGAAACAGAAGAACTCTGACCAAGATTTAACTTAAAGTCCAGAAATAAATGTGATAAAATTTATCTGTTATGGATTTTGACTCATTCTTGTCTTCCACTCATTTATTCAGAACTTCAGAAATGGGAGTCTGAGATCATTTATGAGCAGATTGTCCCCCAAAAGTACATTTTTGAACTATAAAAGCATCGCGTTCTTAAGATTTAAAGTCTTGCTAGTACTGAGTTAGACCCCCTTTTTGCCTTCAGAGCTGTTTTAATTCATGGCGTAGATTCAACAAGCTGCTTGAAACATTTCGTCAGACATTTTGGTCCATATCACTGTCATGTCCTGCGGGACGCAGCCATCTGAAGATAGGTGCACTGTAGTTATTTTTTTTTTAAAAAGAGTCCAATTCAATCAAAAGATTTTTCTTTGTGTCTGGAGTTTTTGTTCTGGAGGAAGATCTAACATGTTTTTCTCCAGACAGCCTAAGAAAAATAGAAGTTGTTTAAGTGCAGTTAAAAAATGATTATATGAATAAAGCAGAATCATCCTGCTGTAAGAGATGATGTCCACTAGATGAGTCTGTGGGACTTTTCTTCTAACCTTGGTCGTGACACGTTAACGTCACCAGTAAGTATGCATACACAAGACATGGCTTTAGCATGTTGAACACACACCCTGCTTCTCTTCACCTGCGACCAACCCGATTCCTTTGTAATCTGTCAATAATCTCACAATCCTGGAGATGCACGCATGAACAAAGCAGTTTGTTAAACTTAGGTGGCTGCTGTGAAAGGAATGGCCATCCTTCAAAGGTGTCTCTTTCATGTCATTCCTCATGTCTGCCATTCACACTATAAAAGACGGGAAGAACTCACAGCTTGAGGCGAAGTTGCTCATCTGAGGTGCAAGAAGACTCGGCACTGAGACAAGTTCACAACTGAGCTGAGAGAAATTAAAATACAGGAGTGTTGTAAGTAACACACTTTTAACAGGTTGTTCAGCTTTCTTTTTTAGACCATTTGCTTGTTAGACAGTAATGTTTAAAGTCAAAATATTACAATTTTCCTTTTGGTTTTCAGGCATTACAGAGATCAAAAATGCTTCTGACCATTCTGATACAGATCCTGATCATCGGCGAGTAAAACACAGTTTCTCATTTATTCTCTTTCTGTCTCATACGGATGTTTTACTCATCAATCAGCAGCATCAGCAAATGCCCAGACAAATTCCACTGTAAATTCAACCGCTCCCACCTTTGCCACTGCCACGACTGCAACAAACATGACAAGCACAATCAGCACCGCTACTGCGAACAACACCGCAACAACATCTAACAGCACTTCAAGCAACGCCGCGATGAGCAGTCTGGCTGTGTGCTACTTCACTGTCTCACTCTTTAAGCGCCTCCTTCCTGTTTAGCTTCTTCTTGTGTTGCCTTCATCTGATCTTTGTTATTCACAGAGAGGAATCGCACACAATGTATCCTTAAATATCAAACAGTGTAATCATGACATGAAGCACTTCTGTTGACAGGTTTTAAGATATAAGATAAGATAAGATAAGATAACTTTTATTAGTCCCACACGTGGGAAATTTGTTTTGTCACAGCAGGAAGTGGACAGTGCAAAAGTTATGAGGCAAAAATTAGAATACAATAAGAATAAATACAGTACACAACTGTACAGAATAGAATAAAATAAAATACTATATACAGTAGAATAAAATAAAATAAATATACAATAAGATAAAAATAGAATACAAATACAAATACTATATACAACTGAGTAAAAATACAACGTTGACAGAAAGGATTATTGCACTTAGTATTATTGCATATGTATGGATGTGTGTGCTTGATCAGTTAAAGTCTTTATTATGGAGTCTGACAGCAGTGGGGAGGAAAGACCTGCGAAATCTCTCCGTCCCACACCGTGGGTGCCGCAGTCTCCCACTGAAGGAGCTGCTCAGTGCTGTCACAGTCTGCTGCATCTAGGTGATGCAAACTGGTCACGTTTTAATAAAAGTGATCAAACCGAAAGTTTGTTGTTCTTTTCTCTTCCTTACTTTAAATATGTGATGAAATTACTTTTTGATCACTTTGACTCAGATGGAGTTATAACACTGTAATAAAAAATGTTATTATTTCCTGAAATAATTCTGAAAATCGATTTTTATGTAATCGACATAAAGTAAGGAAGTCTACCTTCGATTATCTGAATTCAAGAAGAAAATAAATCAGATCATGGAGTCTTTTGAAGCAGATTTTAAAAACATCATTTGGCGCTTCAGGATAGACAGTGGAAGACCGATCAATAGTGTGATCCCAACAAACCGGGACATGAGGTAAAGTGGGCCATCTTATCGCTTTAAAATTCAACAGAGAGTAATTGCAAACCATTTCAAACTGTTGCCAAAGCAACACTGGACGTTCAGCATTTAGTTGATTTTGGTCTGAGGTGGCTGAGAGGACCAGGCCTAGTCCTCGTTTTCACATTTCCACAGAAAACTGCTGATGAGTGGGCTGACGTATCTATGCTAACTTGTCAGTTTTAGGGTTGATAATTAAATAAGACATAAACAAACATCTATCTATCAAGTAATCCATCATAATCTATGTCAGGACAGACCCTTGTTAAATAAAATACTGATATTATACTGATAAACTACATTTTATGCAAAAGAATTTTTAGATACTGGACCAGTTTCCCATCATGGGTCAGATCAAACGAGCCGTCTATTGGAGTTTTCACAGATATTCTGATGGTTTCTCTTCTTAAAAACGACTTTATAATAATGTCACACTATTAAGCATTAAATAAGGCATTGGCAGGTGCTTAGTTCATCTTTTACAGAGCATTACTCCTCCTTAGTGTGTCATTTATAAATATATAATCATAATGATGTATCTGTGTTTATAAATGTCATCATAAATGATGAATGAAGCTCTTACTAGTACCTTACTAATATATTACTAGTGCTTAATAGCGTGACATCATTATAAAGTGCTAACTAATATTTATAGATTTTAAGTTTGTGGGTGCTAGTTTGTATGTCGTATGACACAAATTCAAACGCTCACTAAAATGCGCACACAAGACACGAGTTCACAGTCAGATAAAAGGGAGAGGCTGAAATAGGAATGCTGTCATAAAAGTGATTGGTGTTGAAGTAAAGTAGCATTACACTAGCATTAGGATAACAATGTCCTCAAACTTGAGACCATTTTACAGGGTGACAAAAACAAGCCACACCAGCACTTTCTCAGCCTGTTCTCTCTGTCAGTTATTAACATGTGTATGAGCCACTGTTTACTGAAACAGACACAAAACAGACTGAGTGTGCTGTGCCCTGATGAAGGGTTTCTAACATGAGTTAAAACCAGCTGCTGTGTCGAAATGCCGTGTGGCCAGATGTTACTGAGTGCTCCCATTTGTTTAAGTAGAAACAACCTTATAGTAGCCACGACAACAGTGGATGAGTCCTGAGGACGAGAGGCTGGGGACAGGTTAATTGAATTTTGACATCATCCTTTGATGCAATAAATGCATATATTCTTACTGACAGGTAAAAATATTCAATTTAAAGCACAAAGTGAGACTGTTAGAGTGTCCCTGGCTGTAACAGTGGATGGGAACATTTTCCACTGTATTTCAAATAAAAGGACACCTAAGAAGGGTACTGTAAGTCCAAGTCTTATGCACTCAAACCACTTTTAAAAACCATGCAAATCAATATTGAAATTAATATTTTAGATAGACTGAAGGCCACTATATTAGGTAAACCTGTTCAGCTGCTCATAAACCCAAATATCTCATCAGCCAGTCATGTGGCAGTGACTCCGTGCATTTAGGCATATAGACATGGTCTAGGTGACCTGCTGATGTTCAATCTGAGCATGAGAATGAGGAAGAAAGGGGATTTAAGTGACCTTGAATGTGGCATAATGCTGGGGCCAGAGTATTTGTAGTCTGATTATTGTAGTAATCTGAGTATTTCAGAAACCAATGATGTGCTGGGATTTTCCTGCACAACCATCTCTAGGATTCACAGAGAAGATTCTCACAAGCAACAGTAACTCCAATAACTTAATTGGGTATGCCTAGAAGCATCTCTGAATGCAAAACACGTTGATCCTCGAAGCAGATGGACATACCGGGTGCCACAACTAAGGACAGGAAACTGAAGCTACCATTCACACGGGCTCACCAAAATTGGGCAATAGAAAATTGGAAAAATGTTGTCTGGTCTGATGACTCTCGATAACTGCTGAAACATTTGGATGGCAGGGTTAGAATTTGGTGTAAACAACATAAAAGCATGGATCCAGCTTACCTTGTGTCAATGGTTCAGGCTGGTGTTGGTTTAGTGATGCGGGGGATATTTTCTTGGCACCAGCTGAGCATCATTTGAACACCACAGACTACCTGAGTATTGACCATGTCCATCCCTTTGTGGCCCGGTGTGTAGTACCCATGTGTGTGGAAGAAAAATGTTTGCAGCTACATCAAAAAAATGTATCAATTTTGTCAAAACTTGTGATTAAAATTGTCCTGCTTCCTTTCATATGCAGGAAGAATCCTACTGGGCATGCCCAGTGTCATGATTCTAGTTTATTTCTTTTTGGAGAAAATAAAAGTGTTACAGTTGCCTCTCATCTGTCCTGCTCAACAACCAGGACCGCATCCATCTGCAATACCAAGAAGTATGCAGTCAGCAAAAAAATATTATATTGTAACTGAAAATGCAGTTTAAACATTTGAGTATTTAACCAGAAGGTGGCGCTGGTGCATCATATTTACTGGCAAACAGTCCCAACAAGGAGTAAATGATACCAGTGAAGAAAAAAAAAAAAAAAAAAAAAGACTTAAGCAGAGGTGGCCTTAATTTTCTGAAGCCATTGTCAGTCACCAGGATAACAGTGGAACATAATTTTTATTTATATTTATAATTTTGATTTAATTCAAATCAGGTTTATTTATATAGCATCAAATCACAATAACAGTCGCTTCAAGGTGGTTTAGACTGTGGGGTAAAAATCTCTGTAAAATATTCTGGAGAAAAATCTAGACAACTAAGCATGAGCAAGTTTGTGGATTTAACAGGAAGCCAATACAGAGAATTACTAGTCTCACAGTATAGTTTTGGATCAACAGACGGCTTTCAGGGAACTTTTAGAACACCCTGCTAATACTGAGTTACATCAGTCCAGCCAAGAGGTACTGAATGCATCTTGAGACAGGACATACAAACATTATTTTTCCCGAGTTGTCAATTTAGTGATACATTTTGACTACATCTGGAAGAGGAAAAGACAAAACACAACAAACATCCTTCCAAAACTTGGAAACTTTATTTACAGTTCAACTCAAGTCACATGCAACATTTTCTTGAAATGAATACCCATGAAATTAGCAAAAAAACAAGAAAAAAAAAAAAAGCATATTATTTTCTCCAAAATAACAATATACAAAAATAGAGCTTACAAATACTGACTGTCTCCAAAAATATTCTGGCTGCAGAATTCTTAGTTTTACAAACAAATGTCTGTGAAAGTCCACAAACGTAATCAGTGTTAACAAAAAAGAGGCAAGAGGGTGTGTTCAGGTACGCTGCTCAAGCTGGGAGGTGGGAGGATTTGTTTGGACAACATTTAAAATAAAAACGGGGGGAAGGGGGGGGGGGGTATTGGTGGGTAAGGAGGTCACTACTGGAGCAGTGGTGAAATAAATAGCACACCATACAAACAAGAAGAAAGTTCACTTCAGGGCGGCAGTGATAGAGATTTCAAAATAAAATTAAATGGTCTGGTCGCTAAAATCAACCACGGAAATGTAACGCAACCCTCATCTGAAAGGAAAAGGTAACAACTTTACCCTTTTGATGAATAAAACTGAGTCTGTCACATTCCCCCATCAAACGCCTTGCCCTAAAGGGACAATAATAAAAGTGGCTTGTGAGGCCGTCATTCGGAAGCTCTCCACTCACAATACGAGTAGATTCTCGGTGTAAAACTGTGCTCCTGACTGTCGTCTATTTATAGCCCGAGGTAACTCAGGAGCGGCGCTGACGTCAACGGTGATTTCAGCGGTGGGAAGTCGTTCATTACTATATTCATGACTGGCTCAGCTTCCAGCCTCTTCTGCCCACAGCCTCACAGAAACTCCCTCGCATCTCTTTGCTCGATCAATCTGATTCACCGTGGGTTGGCGCGCTCTCTTTTAGCGGGATCGGGACGGCACGCGGGAAGGGAAAAAAAAAAATCAGGTGTTAGGCGTTTTACAATCGAGCAACATTTAAGATAGAGCAGACTGCGGGGAAGTGTCAGCTGCCGTTCAGTTTACAGGAAGGAGCTTTTTCTTCTCTTTGTGCACCGTGTGTAAATACACTATTTACGTTACTAGCATCTACATACATCTAACAGTGGTGAAACAAAGTGGCAACTTGACTACGCAAAATAGCACATTTTCACATTAAATCTCTCCTTTTTCTCCTGAAACATACATTCAAAGACAAATCCACTAGCAGGAACAAAGCATTAAGACTTGTGTTATTACCAGCGTCTATCGGGGGACAGTGGAAGAAAGATAAAGTGAAGATCTGGGATTAATAGAAGTGCAGAAAAACAGTCACAGCCTTTTTGTAACCGAAACCAAGAAGAGAGAAGGCAACAAATTCTGCCCGTCACACGCTGCAGGATTTGATGCTGCTTCATTTGTTCAACATAAAACTCTTTTGAAGTGGAGATGTTGTCTGATACACGCCCTGCTCACCAAGTGTCCTAATAAGTCTGTTTGGGATTGGCCAATACGTTTCAATCAGCCTTAACATTTTTATGTAGCACCGTGCTGCTTCCATGCAGGAGGAGTGACCCTCACACAAGACAGAAAAATAACCCTGTTTTTGTTCTTATTTAATGTCCACAGAGGTCAACACTGCGGTGTGTGTGGCCTGACATTCAGATCAAAGTAACAATGGAAGAAGCATCGTCCACGTATTGTGAACCTCAACCTTTGTGTAATAATTGAGAAAGAAAGCAGCCAGAAAACAGAACAATCAGTTAGCATGTTAGCCCTGACAGAAAGCTCACTTTTTGTAGTGGGGGCTCATTTTTTGTTGCTGTTGTTTGTGCTTCTAAAAAAGGTAACACACAGCTGTTACTGGATAGCACACATCATTGATAAAATGACAATCTCTAATTCATCTCAGAGTGATGAAGCTTTTTTCTTTTAGCCCAACAACATATTAACAGGAGACAAAAACAAAAACACAAAAGGTCAGGGGTTCAGGGTTAATGTATGTGTGGCACGAAACAAAAGCACCCTGTACTATACAGAGAGAGGCGAGGGGCGAAAGCGCCAGAATACCACGGCCAAAAAGCTGAACCTGTGTGCGCGTGTGTGAATGAAACTGCTGCTTCATTACAACCTGCTGACTGCTACCTCTGTGGGTGGGGGCCGGAGGGGGGTTCGCGGCTCGAGCCCCTCCCAATGTAAGTGTGGAAATGTTGCCTGAAAGCTATGCTGAGTCCACTAACTCGTTCTCTCTATGAAGCTGTACCGAGATATCACAATAAATATATATATATATATCTATTTTAAAAAAGCATAAATACTAGAGCGGAAGCAAAAACAAATTCAGCGGTAAAAGCAGCGTGCTTAAACTCAGAAGTCATTCAGATTCAGATTCAGAGGGACGTGCGGCGATATTTCGAGTGACGCCGACTCGACCGTATGACACTTTGTTTCTGTGAAATGTTTGCGAAGACGAGTCTCTGCGGCACCCGCGCAGCTCGGCTTCAATGAAATAAAAACGCTGCGAAGCAAAGCGCAACATCTGTGTTAGTTGGGAAACGTCTGAGTGCTTGATTCCTTCTGTTGGCTCTGTTTAACGATTAAGCATCAGTGCATACACACCAACACAATTTGAGGTTAAAACAGTGGGCACCATGAAATGTTGATTTCCTGTGACTGATCCCAACTGTGAGTAATGCCTGGATTGTGGAGGGCTGACAGTATCCACACACGGCTGATGCTATAATTTGTTCACTGCATCATCTTTATGTGTTTGAATCCTTACAAAAAAGGAGAACTGTTACATTATGAATGAGTAATGATGTGGGAACAAATTCTTCACGTTTCATCTGAATTGTGTGCGTGTGGGTTGTGTGCATGTAAAAACCTTTCACATTCAGTCAGACATAAAGTTGAGGATACTTGGACTTCGGTTTCTTGTGTGTGTGCAGCACAAACTAAACAAACTTTCCAAATTTTCCCTTTCTGATGTGTATGTACATTTTGTTTGTTAACAAAAAAACAATCCAAAATGACCTAACCCTGGTTTATTTGTACTGTACATGGAAATGAGAGTTAATGATAAAATATATTGACCTTGGGACTACGAGCCACATGCAAATTCAGGTTTGCCTTTCTCATAAAGTGCTTGTTAAATAAAAGAAAAACTATTGAGATTTTAGTGTACTGTAGTTCTTTTGTCTTTTCCTTCTTCCTCCTGGTCTTTTGCTGGTGTCCCCAGAAAAGTGCTTTGGTTGTGAAAAAGTTATCGACCGTCTCGGTCGAAAAGGAAAACTTCTTCGTTATCAGCTCTTCTTCATTGTCCATGAAAATAAAAATACATGAAAACAGATGACTCTCAGTTAGAGCCGATGTCAGGAAATCCTTTTGTGAACCGATGCAAAAAGATACGAGAGGTGGCGATGGCGGCAGATTCGCAGCTTTTGCGTAGATCTGAGCATTAGCTCCAGTTTCTCCAGTCTGTCCACGCACTCATACCAAAAGTGTACCTGTACAGGTAAGAGCATGAGTGTCGGGATGCGTGTGTTTGTAGTGTACTGTGAAGGAGGCCGTCAGTCTGCTACACCAAGTTCTCAATACCAGGCAAAGGCTGCTCTATCTGCACAGGAGGGTCTGTGCTGCCGGCCTGCTGGGCGAGCTGCAAGACGGGCATGTTGCACAGCGGGCACACTTTCCTCACCTCCAGCCACTTAATGAGGCACCTGAAGGAAAGAAAAAGCACAGCGCTTATAGTTAAAGGCAGGGATGAAAGAAGCGAGTGATTCAGAGGGTACAGGAAATATAGGATAGCAGCTTGTAAGCAGGAAAAAGCATCAAAATCAGAATCAGCTTTATTGATTATTATGGGTTCACATACACGGAGATGGGCTCCGGTTAACTCTTAGCTCTCAATGTACGTAACGGAATTGATAACTGACAACAGCAACACGTATGGCATATTTATATTTACATGTGCAGTGGTGCCACAATGTTGTAATAAATTATGGAATAAACAAAATGCGGTATGTTTAAATCAATTTAGAGAAAGTGCCATGACATAGTTTTTCCACCAGTGGGCGCTAATAAATTGCATGATGTAGCCGTTAACACATTCGCTTTACGGCAGCGGTCCCCAACATTTTTTGCGCCACGGACCGGTTTATGCCCGACAATATTTTCACGGACCTTTAAGGTGTCGCGGATAAATACAACAAAATAAAACTAGTACCGGTACCGAAAACAAAGAAGATTTATTCATAACACACATGAAAAGATCCAGGAAAACAGAGTTAACGATAAAAACAATAACAAAATAACGCTGAAAACCGATAAAAACCCTGAAAACCACACATTTCACACCTGAGCCTCAACTCTCGCGGCCCGGTACCAAACGACTCACGGACCGGTACCGGTCCGAGGCCCAGGGGTTGGGGACTGCTGCTTTACGGGGGTTACACTTCTTTATTAAATCTACCCCATAGGTACGTCATAACCACAGACCCCTTTGACGGAAACGAGATGATAACGAAGTATGAAGAACTATGAAGAAATGCACTGACACTTTTGTTAACAAATAAAAACAAGACAAAATTTTTCTGGAGAGACGAGATCCAATCAGAATTAATCTCCTGCAGTGAGGTTAGACGCACACGTTTGATCAGCCCTCCCATTTTTTAAAACCTAAAACTAGACCAAAACTACAAAAATTTAGATGCCTAAATTATGACTAAAACTAAGTATGGCGCCCTTTTAAAAGCGTTCTTTGCCACAAGTTTCATCTCATAAGTAAATATGCGTTTTGTTTCTCAGTCTTTTGGTCATTACCCAGAGCTCATAATAATAATTAAGTGGTCAAATGTAGATCACCAGAGGCTTGGCTTTCTGTCTTCCAGTGGCTGTGTTCAAGAGGAAAATATGAAACATATATCAGCTCATTAACCAGGAAAAAAAAAACACATACATTTGCAAACCGTCGCGCATCTATTCCTAGAGCCGCTCAGACCCAAGTGTAGCCAAAATCCTCATAAAGAGACAGCCAGGTGAGAGGAGATTTATTTCCAGCTCTCAGAGTGCAACACTTTAAGCCGTTAATAACCACAAACACACATCTACGACTGTATGTACACATCCACAAATCTTGATACAGATTTTGATTACACGCAAGGATCAAGACAAACATATCTCTAAATTCACAAATAATTCTGCACTTGCATGACTCACTAGCACTTCTTCTATTTTATTTCTTTTTCATTAACCAAACATTCACTGGAACCCTATTTTTCTTGTATAATTTGCCTCTCTTGTCATCATTTGTAAAAAGATCTACCCAGCAATACCCTCCTCAATAAACCTTTTCCTCTGCACAGCGGCATGCCTTTCCTTACCTTGCACAAGAGCAGAGCAGTGTATATATAGAGGTGAGGGGTCACTACTCTTGCAGCAACTGCAGAGAAAAACTAGGCCAAGGGAGGCATCGTGCTGTTATAATGAACTCAGTTGAAGTAGGAGGTCATGGGGGGAGGTGTGGGACAAACAGGCTGAAGCAATCCAACATGTCATCTGCAGTTCCCAATTCATAAACACTGGGCTTTAGTTCAATGTCCCAAAAACATGCAACTCTGAGGCATTTGTTATTGTTGGCTTCCACACAAACGCAACAAGCTTGACAATAATTGTTCACCCTAAGTCTCTGAAATTGCAGAACATCTACCGATTTGTATTTACTATACCTAAAAAGCGGGAAAATCAATGGAAATACACCATCCAGATAAAGAAATCTATAATGACTTGTTTGTCCTTGACTGGATGTGTACAAACGTGTGTGTCTGTGTGTGCTTGTGCATGTCAATAAGACCGTGTACTTACTTCCTATGAAAGGCGTGTTTGCATGGACAAATCCCCAGCTCATCTTTCTGTTTGAACTCCTCCAAGCACACTGCACAAATCTGAAAGAGATTGGGGGAGTTAGGAGGTGATTTCTGTATAAAGCCATGCATCATCTTTAGCTTTGTGTTAGTGAAAAGAACAAACACACACACACAAAAAAAAACTTTTACCAACAACACCAAAAACTTAACAAAATCCCGCCCCAAAACACCCTGAAAAAACCCCAAAACCACAGTAAAAAAGTCCAACTGACCAACTATGCCTGTTGTATAACTCTGATGCAACTCTCATGGGGACTTGTTCCGTTCGCGGCCAAGAGGCCACACATTACAGTAGTTTTGGTTTTCCCCTTTTCAACAGGAAAACAATCAACACTGTAATGCAGATGGTGAGAGATTATCAGTTCATTTCTGGAGTCGCAAGTTAGAAAAGCTGAGAGATCTTCAGATCTGGTTTGAATGAAACAAGAAAGCATACTAAAACCCACACTATGACTACAATTCAAGACTTTAAACTCGATTGTAAGACATTAACCATTTCTGGGCAGTTCAGCTCGAGTTCCCTGAAAAAAAGTCCTTGTCAGGGTCATTGAGAAATTCCCGATGAGCAGGATGTGGATGCCATTTTGGTTTAAACAAAAACACTTTCAACTAGCGTAACAGGTCACCTTATAGTTTTAGCTAACTGTTGTGGTTGTGTGGAATTCTTGGAAATTAGGAAGTGAAACATGTGGGGATGGAAAAAATAATATTCCACTGATCCGTTCACCCCTCCACCGCCTGCAAATTCTATTTTGGTGGCTTTAGATGAGCGTGATGATGAGTCCTTGGCCTTTAACTGGGTTAAGAATAGATCCTGGGTTTGTAATGTTGTCACAATCGATTGCAGTAATATTATGATAGCCTATTATGAGCAACACTGGCTCAATCATCCCCTTCCCCCTGACTTTGAGTAACTGCAGGCCTTTCATCAAAGAAACAATGCAGCCCTTTCATGTAGTCGCTGGAATTCGGCACTCATCAAAATTCCCCTATGAGAGACCCAGCAGAGAACGTTATTTCTAAAACTCCTACAGCATCCATCCATCTATACATTTTCTTCCACCAATCCGATTCAAAGTTGCAGAGTTACTATAGCCTATCCCATCTGTCATAGGGTGGAAGGCAGGCTACAATTAGTTTTTCCCCATACAATACTGAGTTTCAATTAACTGGCAACTCAAGAAAGCATTGTTAAACCCAGATTTATCTTCATTACAACTGCTTGGGAAGGCTAGGAGAGCTTCCTAGCTGTCTTGGTAATGTGCCCAGACTAATTTAAAAAGGGTTGCCATTACTCCCCAACTGTTTTACATGGATTACGACTTTTCTGCACTTAGAGTAACAGGTTTTCTTCACTTCACCCATCTCTTCTTTGCTTCATTTCATACATATGGAAGGGAACAGACATAAGTATATTATTCCAGAAATAGAAAACTAGACTCTGAAATCACATTAGCTTCTGTCTATTTTCTCTTTTTGTGTTTGATCAATGTAGCTGACTGACACGCACGCTCATATTAAAGTTGTGCAGAGGTGCAAGCATTGAGTGATGCCTGTGCATGACCGTCGGTGACGCAGGTCTTATTATGATGGAGATGCTGACGTGAATCTATGGTGGGGCAAATTATACAGTTCACAAACACCAAAACTACATCACCTGTGAATAAGTAATGTCCTTTCAGATGGATTTCTCTTCCAGTAAGAAGAGTGCTCGCTCAATTTAATGTTGCTTGAAACAAATTAAAATGAGAAGTGTTCCCAACTGTTCCTATAACTTGCAGCAAATCTTACTACCTATCCATGCCATCAATGGCCAGCTGGAATGATTCCACAGTGGAGGTAAAGTCTAGGAAAGTATTGTGAACTCTGAAATAGATAAACTGTTGGTCTACGAAGCCAATTTTCATAGAGCCTTTACAGTAGAAGCTTTTAATGAGGGGCTCACTGGCTATTCAAACTCGGCGACATTTTCTCTCTAACTTCTATTTTACAAGTGCTGAATGGATGACTGTGGATGAAAAGAACAGTATGGGGGGCTTTAGCTTCCACTCCTCAGGAGTTTTGGACACACAACACTTCTCTGTTAAGATGTCTGCTTTGGTCTCTTGATTGGTGAATAGATCAGTGTTCTTGTTTTTCTCAGTGCCTTTTTCTGTGGCGTCACCCTCACGGCTTAGATGTGACACTGTCGGCCAACTTTTGACAGAACCTATTTTTTCACTGTTAAGTGGATTAATCCTGCAAGCTTCCAAAAACTGTACAAAAAACCCCCAAAAGACACTCTACCCTCTTGTTGATTTTATTGAAGCAAGAACAGTACATGAATGCCAAGCAATGCTCTGCACGTACAAATTTACCAGACAAAGAGCGTTCTTCATTCAACTCAGCCAAGCAACAGAAAGAGATCAAATTAACAGGTAGAGAAAAAGACCATCCGAGGATCAGCGTAATGCTTAAAACGAAATTGTGAGAAAGAGCAGACGTGTGAAGGACTCCGATCTCCTCATCTCTAGTGATGAGAACATGTTGCCTAGCACGCTGGGACCACAAACTGTAATTACCACCCACAGTCTTACCACTTTCTACTGTGTAAAGAGGTACTAAGAGAAACATTAATACCAAGAGTTTCAGTTTCCCCATCTGCAGACGTTTACTTTCATTTCAATCACTGCATGTGCACTTTTTAAAATTAAAAGTTTAGAGGAAGCTGAAGTTTATGATGATGCACTTACATTAAAATCAGGTCACTAACCTTTAGCCATCATTTTTTAACAGGAACACACAACATGTAACATACAGTTAAAAAAGATTTTTTTTAAAAAAGCTCCACCAATGTGTAAAAGAAAAAGAACACTCGCCAAAACCCATCAGTGACAAACAAAAGGACGCTATAATGTATTAGATGTATTCTTTGAATTTAATGCAGCTTTTTAAAAAAAAAAAAGAAAAAAGCAAAATAAACTCCTCACAAAGCAAAATGAACCCTTACAATGCCAAATATTTGCTACATGAGTTTATGATACCTCCATATTATCAATCTAATTCTATTTTTTTAAAGATACAATGTAAACAATAACTTGCCCAAATTCCAAATAACACAAATTAATTAATTTCGTATTTGTCAGAAACTTCAATAAACACTCTAGTTTCAAATAATTTTACTTTTCTGGGCTTTACACGGTTAAAACAACTGAATGTTTACAATAGGCAGTTGCTGCCACTTGCTAACTGTATTCTTGCATACATATTCCCAGGCTATTCATCCAGCTCAACATCAATAACTGTCAACATATGACCAACAACCATATCAAACTGATAAAGCAAATTACACAGCACTAGATAAGATGAATGAAAGATAAAGATATGAAATCATTACCTCTGCCCTACATAGATAGGAAAATGCAACCACAGCAAATAGACACAGTGTTATGTATTGCACTGCTGGAACATGACAGGCATATTTCATGCAGGTCTCAAAGCGTGACTTTTAGTTTTTTTTAATCAAAGTCATTCAGCACTGATGTGTTTGTGCAGCTTTTCCTATTTTAAAAACGTCCCAAAAACAACACGATACACTTGGGAGTTGGGGGGAGGGTTTCCAAGCATCTGGTATATTTTTAGATGTGTGCACTTCTTTATAACTACAAATACACACACACACACACACACACACACACACACAAAAAAGTCTGAGAAGACACAGAAGCATGAACTTCATGTGATGCTATTACGACAGCCACTCTTTACATAAAACCGACATAACATGTAAGACAGTTAATGTAGACTGGGATCAAAGCCATGCTAAAAACAGCACCAGCTTAGGATGGTGCTGTTCAAGTTACAGACTTATATAAACACTCAGTGGGTTCCATATTACACTGCTATGCTATATATATAAAAGACCAAATCCACGTAGCTTAGGCTGTGCTCATTTCCACCGGGTAATCCTGTGAGCCTGGAACTGGGTCAGCCTTGTGTGCATATATATATTATTGTCCTTAAACACAGCTTGGTTACTCTGTCACGCGCTTCATTCACACGACACTTTGTGATGCTTTCTCCCTCGATTCCTAATAACATAAATAAAACCCCGAAGCCTGATGGGACAGCAGGAAATTCCAGCACGGCTGATGAGAAAATATGGCCATGCCTGTGCCAAAGCACACACGAAGATGCTATTTGTTGACATTTCATTTTCGCTGCTCTGTTAAAAGGCTGTCTGCAAGAAGCGATGCAGCTTTACTTCTGCGTTTGTAATTTTCCAACCACACTGAGCTGACACCGAGCATTACGTAATAATAACAGGGAGGACGTTAATGCCTTAACTACACCTTTTCACATGACAATGAGTGAAGACACATGTTGAATGTTGGATGACAAACAGTGCGTATCAGTCATCACTGTTGTCAAACCAAATCTTAACAAACCCTGTTCAAACACGGCGAACGTCTGTTCACGATGTTTATTGCATAACATCTTTGCGGACGTCGCACTCGTTTTACATTGTGGGCCACATAGGGATCACTTTGATGTTAATCCCAGAGATATCTTAATATAAAAAAGACATGCAATTCCAACAGCATGTGTCAAGTTTCTCTACACGATAAAAAAATAAATGTTTGAAATTACAGATAAAGTTTTAGTTAAAAGACTAAAATCTCTGCCCTCCTTCACTTGTTCCAAAGCCATCCAGTTGGCCAGATTGGAGTCTTTGCCAGGCCAATTCTAGCCCCTGGATCTTATGTTTGATACCTCTGCTCTAAACTTTTTTTCTAACATTAAATTGTTGCTTCACAGGCCCCAGGGCTCTGGACTTTGTTTTAAATTAAATGACGACCCAGGACATCGTGGGTTCCTATGCAAGTACAAAACTAAGAGGATGAGATTAAAAACCTGAATAAAAACACACAGTGGGGCTACAGCTAAGACGTTTGTGACTGACAGGTTCAAAATTGACAGAGAACAGTGTCTGCTGCTGATACTGCGTGACAAACTGTTGCAGTAGACGCAGCAAGCGTTGACAGTGATGCCTGATATTAGCCAACGAAACAGAAAAGCACTTACCTCATGCAAATTTAGCTCTTTGACTTTTTCCTTCTGAATGACCTAAAGGTGCAACAACAGAAGAAGAACCATTAGTCAGATTAACACTGTATGAGAATAATTAGAACCAGTTCCTGAACAGAAACATCACAATATTAGACACTAAAATGTGTGATTAACAATCAGAGAGACACAACGCACAAAACACGTGTTTATATTCTGTGATGCCATGTTTGGATGCTTTTTGCATGCTGGTAATACACAGCATTACATAATGTAAGTTTGTTAACACCTTCCATCTCTCTTTCTTTCTTTACACGCTATTATCTGCTCACATCTTTCACATAACCGTGACTTTTCCATCGCTTTACTCTTATCCGGAAGTGCTGGACGTGCACGCGTGCTTACAAAAAACACAAACCCTTTAAAATTCTTGCAGCTGCCTAATGCTGGGCAGACACTGTGCGATTTTTTCAGTCGCGCGATGCAGCTCCTGCTCAACCTGTACGGTTGACTCGCAGGGGTTAGAAGTTCATAGGTCACGATGCAGGGTCTCACAGTATACGGCCCGATGCTCTGATGCGACCTGAGTGCTCACACTGTGCGTCCATAAAATGAAGGTTATAACAGAAATTCTGTCGCTCGCTCTCCCTCTCTGTCTTTCACTCACACAGACACACCACCGCCATCAACTTTCCTAATTGCTAATGAAAAACATTGACCAGGCAGCTGTGATTGAGCAGCAATGTAGATCCAACTATTTTCACGGTTGTTGTGGTCGTGATAATTTTGTGAGGCCACATCGAAAAGGCTCGGATGAGCTTTCCAAAGTTCTACAAGTTGTGCCTCCATCGCTTGTGTCCAGATCACACGCTGCACTGCCGTGCTGCGCCGTCTTTTTCGCTGACATTTGTGTTTGCGCGTGCGCAGTGTGACAAACTGCGGTGACACCCTCGCGACCAAGCGATTGATGATCGGGAGCTGGTCGTGAGGTGTTAATCGCGTCTCGTTACCCCACGTATACTATAAAATGCACAACGCACGATGAAGGCCAAAATCGGGCCGATCGCCAAAACGGTCGCACGACTCAAAAATCGGCTCAAAATGGGCCAAAAATCGCACAGTGTAAGCCCAGCATAAGGAGTCAGCAATGGGAATTTTAAATGATGGCCAATGCACAGCTAATATAAACTAGACACTGCAGTGATACTTCATTTCTGCGGTGCATTTAGCTACAGATGATTTCCTATCTCTGAAGTGTGTGTGTGTGTGTGTGTCTGTGCTTTTTCTTACTTGTTTGTAAGCATATAGCTCTTTGTGCGCCTGGTGCCGTAACCTGGGGAGAAGTAAAGACAAAACACCTTTTTGATTAATAATTGGCCTCCTTCACTTGACTCTATAACACAGAAACAATCCACATGTCCTGAAAAAGAATTTCCTAGAGTCAGTCTACTCTAGTTTATCAGCAGGGGTGCTTTAATTAAAATGATAAACACTGTCATAACTTGGTGTACATAACTAGTTCAGAAATTATTTCGCTAACAGACAGAGCAGTGCGCAACCATGAGATATGTTTGGGTTGTGCATTTTTCTCGTGAGTGCACGAGTCCTGCTTCTGGCAAGCTTCACCCCCTCAAACAGGGTAAGTAAAATATTTCTAAAGCAACATGTTTTTAAATCTTTTTGACTAGCAATGCAGAAGCTGAGAGCAGGGAAGAGAGCCTGGAGAGCTGGAGGTATGCAATGGAGAGGAGAAAGAGTAAAGGCAGCAGAAGCGAGATAGAATACACGTGTGTGAATGAGAGGGAAAGAGCAGGACAGGAGACCATGCAAGGATGCAAGGCAGTGAAGGTCGATGAGTTTAAATACCTGGGGTCAACCATCCAAAGAAACAGACAATGGATAAGAGAGGTGAAGAAGAGAGTGCAGACACGGAGATGTAGTGAGACCTACTATGATGTATGATTTAGAGACAGTGGCACAGACAAAAAGACAGGAGGCTAAGCTGAAGATGCTAAGTTTTTCACTGGGAATGACCAGCAGGGATTAGAAACGGGTACATCAGAGTTTGGACACAAAGTTGAAGCGGCAAAGCCGAGATGGTTTGTTGCAAGGGAGGGCTAATGGATATATTCATAAAAGGGTGTTGAAGATGGAGCTGCCAGGCAGGAGGAAAAGAGGAAGATCACAGAAGTACATGGATGAGCAACAGAGGACATGCAGAGGGTTGATGGAGGCAGACGAGTTGCTGTGGCGACCTCTAAAGGGAGCAGCCGAAAGGAAAGAAAGAAGACGATGAAGGAGAACGCAGTAGTAAGCAAATTACATATTAACAGATACTCTTGGTTTCCTGTCAAAACAAGCACTGAACCTAAGGTAAAATATCAACTCACATCACCAAAAACACAGGGGATCATACATTAAAAGCATTACTGCAGGTTCCTGAGGCACTCTATAAAAGCACAACAAGAGTACCGGTCGATACAACCCGAGTTTAAGCTACAAAAAACATTCAGACAACAGGAAGAACACTGGATAAGAGGTTCTAGGTACTGAGAGGCAGAATAGCGTATGCAAAAACAAACAAACAAATAAACAAATGAAATAAAAAATTAGGGAAGGAAAAAAAAGAGCAAAAGAGATAGGAAAAATTCATAGGTTTGTAAGATTTACCTCCATTACAAGTAACCTTAACCTCTCGCAGCAGAGTGAGAGGGATCTGTAAAACAAGCAGCACAGTCTAGGAGAGAAACTGACATTTTGAAAGAGGTCAGCAGGTAAAGGTGCAGAGACTCCCAGGGGTAGGGGACAAGATCATGGGAGGGTGGGTCATAGGCGACTGATGGGGGGGGGGGGGGGTGCTCATTAGCCCACAAGTACAATGTAAAAGTGGGCAAAAGTGGGAGAATACTTAATATGAAAACCAGGTGCCAAATAGGATAGAATTACGCTGCAGTCAGTGCCACCTACATAAAAACATGTATCATCTGCCCTGTGGTATCATGAGCACGTAATGAATATTATAAACTGCAGTGATGACTAACAGATTCAAATATACTTGCCGCATTTGTTCAGAGCGACTATTAGTGCTCCTTTTCCACGTTACAGAAACACCCAATACTTAAGACTCTTTGAATGTTTGTGCAAACTGAACTGCATATTTTGCACCTGTGTGTGTATGGATTAAAGACTCGCTGAGAGATGTGGTTGCGTTTCTCTGTGAGAGTCTGCCTTCTGTCAAAATGTATCTGCGAGTATATGTCTGCTGGAATCTTGCGAGTGAATTCTAACGTGTTACTTCATCTCTCCTTTCTCGCCCCTGCCGGTGATGCTTTACTGCACAGAAACCTTAAGATTCCCCCTTCATGGTGGTGTGAGCTTTGTCCACAGAGCTCCACAAAGTATTTCCCAAATATGGAGCAATTGTGTCATTTTTTTTTTTAAATTACCGAACACCATGAGAAAATTTATACATATACTCATAACTGATTCACCCTTTGGGAGACTGCATCTTTATAAGTCTTTTTATGGAGCCAAAATTGCTCATTTGCATTTAGAGAGTAAACCTGGCAATGTCAGCTTTTAGTACTGAATCATGGTACTGCATCAAAGTCATTAAGTGTCTCTTTACAGTTAGATGAGGAATTGTAAGGACACAAGAGGAGTTAATCTACTTACCATTTGCCCTGCAAGACAGGACATGACAAGACGGCGAGGGGAGAAATTTTTGGGCAACTGCTGCTTCTCACTGTTTTAGATAAAAAACGCTGGGCATTATTTGTGTTCAGTCTGCTGCTGCTAGGATAAAACCCCTGTTGCAACAGCAGCCGGGACAATTTGATTAGGCCAGTCGGCTTACAAAAGGAGCTAGCAAGGGAATGAAATCATGTCCACACTAATACGTTTTCATTTTAAAAAGCAAAACTTTCTGGATGTTTATGGCTAGTGTCCACATGGCCCTGACTCCTACAGCAAAGTTCTGAAAATGCTGCTGGACACATCTTAGCTTGTGCTTTTTTATTATTCAAACTAGGAGTGCCGCAGATCAAACACAGTTTAATGTCAAGTCCAGCTAATTAGGATCTTTTAGCTAACGGCCCTGCTAGGTCATTCCTAGAATAGCTCAGTGCGTAAAGGCTGGGGATAGGGCTGTTCGATATAACGATATATATCGGATGACGATATAAAAACGTCTATCGTTTCATTTTACGCTATCGTTTGTTTCGTGGTGTCGCAAAATAAACTGTTTACGGTAATATTTTTTCATCGTTTTGATGGTCACTGTAGTGGCTATATTAATTTCTTAAAGTTCTCTCTTTCTCTTATATTTTATATAACCAGTGTTGGGGAGTAACGGAATACATGTACTGCCGTTACGTATTTAAAATACAAAATATGAGTAACTGTATTCTGTTACAGTTACCGTTTAAAAAGGTGGTATTTAGAATACAGTTACTTTGTTGAAATAAATGGATTACATGGCGGTATTTTCCTGTTTCATATTGTGGCGGGTCAGGACTGTTTGGGTTTTGTTTGACAGCTATGTTCTGTTGTTCCAGGCGGCAGCGTTACGGTTGCCAGTCTCTCTGCAACTGTGTGTTTCCTGGGTGAGAGAGCGCTTTGTTGTTGTTGTTGTTGTTGTTGTTGTTGTGCTAAGCTAATAGGCCTAAAGAATGTAGCCTTATGGCAGCGTAGTCCGTGCTGCAGGGAGAATGGACTGCCATACCCGTTATGTGTCTGTGAGCGCGAGGAGGGAGAAAAATGTGAGTGGAAAAGTACGAGCTGTCACCGAGCAGAAACAATTTTGAAACATTTTGGGGCATGTATTCTGTAATCTGTAGTGGAGTACATTTTAAAAGTAACCTTCCCAACGCTGTATATAACCACACTACGGACGGACAAGCGCCTGTTTTTACGCGTTGTGGTTAGCAACAACGACGGTAAAACCATCGCGTGTCCGCTTGTTTATGTTCCACATAAACCTTTCACAATAAAGCTCAAGATCCTGTTGAGACTTTTCAAAATAAACTGAATCACGTGAAAGAGAAGATTATTTACGGATGAGAAGTAAAAAAGAGCCGCCAAGTGCTAAAAAATAAACCTTAGACTCAAACGTTAGAACAGGCTTTTCCCTGCAGCACGCTGTGTAATAAATACAAAGAAAACGGCGGCCGTTACAACTTATGTCTAAAAATGTATAGTTTCATGCATCGGTTAAAACACTCCACTCCAGGTAAAGGACGCGCAGCTGGAAATACTTCACGCAAGTCAAGCTGCCCGAGATTCACAGAATTTACAGAAAATGTTAAATTTTTGTGATTTATATCGTTATCGGGACGATAGAATTCTTATATCGGGATATGAGATTTTGGTCATATCACACAGCCCTTGCTGGGGATGTTTTAAACTCCCCAAAAGAAACATCCTGTTTTGTTCTTCTGTTAAATGAACATTACGCTGTCTCTTCACATTACAGACAAGCGGGACTTGCCATGCTCCAACATTACTGCTATCTTTCTATTAACTAGCTACAGCCACTAACTCAATGATAACTTAACGGAAAAGACATGTGGCTGTGTGGTAACATTTAACTGTGTGCACTGGCCTGGTTAATATGTACGTTAACAGTTGGATACTTGTCAGTGTCTCAGCTGCTTTGCCAAGTCTGTTGCGTTGCTGTGGCTGCGTGTCCGTGAAGATCGCACCATTAGGATGATTGCAAACGAGTATCTAAATTTTGGTACTAAATGCTATAGTAAGAATTGGCCTCATCTGGACAGCCAGACACGCATTTGGAAGCAGTTAGTATTTGCTGTCCTCTACCTCATGACCTTCTCTAGAGAACAAAAAGACATCAGCCCTGGCTAACTGGACACTTCAACATGGATTATGAATCACAACACGTTCACGCCACTTCTGTCGACACGAACAGTTATGCGATGTACGCTTTTAACCATTTCAGTAAGTCCAGAGATCGTTTTCGTAACAACGTTACTAAACAGATGAGTGTTCATCTGTTTAGGGATGGTTTTTTGTCAAAAGCAGCGTATTAAAATGAAAACGTATTAGTGTAGATGTAGCTGGTAAGTAGCAATCTCTGAATTTTCCTTTAAAGGAAATAATTACACTAAAGATGCTGTGCTTACAAAGGGGCTTAAAAAAAAGATTAGTTACAAGCAACATGTTTAAACACCAGTGGAAGTTTAATGCATATCCTAAAGGTTTAGGTTAGGTTAAGTGGCAATAAAGCAGCAAATAAATAAATGAATAAAAAAAGTTATTACTAGTTTCTTTGACATGTAGTGCCATGATCATCATAATGTATCAAAAAACCACTTTGGATATCAGCCATTTTTAAATATTTTTTAAGATATCAAATTGTTATATATGTATATCAGAGAAACTTTCTCCAAACTGTGCTGTTGAAACATTTTTCCCCACTTGTGAGAAAACTATTAGCAAATGCTTATTAACACACATTTCTCAAAAAAAGGAAGAAAACAAGAGCTTTTTTCTTTCCCCACAAAATCTCAGCCTAAAGCGGCAGTGACAAGTGCCATACAGTATGTTGCTAAAGGCTACAAGGTCATGTTATGTAACCAGCTCGCACGTATGCACAAGCATTTCCATGTTTCTGAATTACTAGTTATAAAGAACTCATTAACATTAAGCCATTTTCAGTACTCAACATCTCCTCACATTATGCAAAAATATGGACAGAGCTAAAGTGAAACTTTACAAGGGGAATTCTGAATGAATGTGAGGCAAACAGACCTAGAGAAAGAGCTATCGTGCCGTTGCATAATGACAGTTTTCAAGTGTCAGATTAGCACTGGCGCTGATGGTTTGGTGGTCAAGTGGTACGCTGTGTTCTAAATCACCATCGTCTTCGAAAACATGCTTCACACAAGCTCTTCTGGACAGAGCTGTGTGAATTACAAATGTGCGCGCAAATTCCAAGCCTGCTGGGGCTGATTTACAGGAATGGGAGAGTAATGATTGGAATTTGCTTCCTAATTTGCACATGTAAATGAATTTGTATAGGCAAATCTGGGAGCCTTCTCAGGTTAACTGATTTACCAATACCAACACAAAAATCAATAAATTAATGTATTAAAAAATACAACAATGTGTCTCTTTAAATGATTAATAAATGTTTGTATCTTCCATCCTAGCTTTTCAGGGACCATATGCGGTACTAGCACCAGATTAATCTTATGCACACACTAATGTTGCCTGTATGACACTTTATGCCACAAACCCTCATGGCAAAGCAGCCATTTCTCTCTCTCACACACACACAGACACATTATAAAAATTCCAATCCCGCGCTGATCCCAAGCTAAAGTCTGCATGACTCTTACCTTATTAAGTAGCAGCAGAAGAGGAGGCTGAGGATGAAGACAAAGATGGCTGTCCCAAACACCACAATGTAGATGTTAAGGGGAAGGTTCTGGAACCCTATATTTGGCATCCTGAAACTGTAGTGTGGGAAATCGGAGCTCATGGATAGCCTGGATGGAAAGACACAAATGGACATAAGTACTTCCAGACACCAACACAGTCCACAGAAAGAAAAACCCTTTGTACCAGTAAGAAAACTAAATGACTCTAAGGAGCTGGAGCTGAGGGCATGTCATCATTTTAGAAGTGCTGCTTAACTGTAATACCATATATCTACAAGTGTTACAATTAGTTAACCTTGATGAAGTGATTTAAAATACAATGTAATGATAAAACACGGGTTAACTGGGACTTGTTGTCCAAAGACAAAAACCATCCTGCATGAAGGTAAACTTAAACCTCAGAATCTGCAATGAAAACAAACAGCAGGGCAATGATGCAACGAGTAATAAAGGGCAACTCTAAAAACAACAACTGTGACATTATAGCATTCACGACCTCTTGGTATCGAACCACTAAAGCTTTGTTTCTACCAAAACAAGCCAAGAGAACAGAGAAAATTGTTTATTTATGTAATTTATATAATTTAAAAAGAGTGTAAACACATGTGCAGGCAACTTTTGTTTAATATTTTCTTCCATGTTTGTACTTCTGATAAACTTAATCCATCAAATCCAAGGAACACTAACAAGGATAAACTGGCCAAGTGCTCTTACTCAACTTGTGAAAAAGGACAAGACTGGGCATGTCTGAGCCTACCCACAGAAGATGAGGAGGGGGGACCGGAATAACTTTTGCTCCTTTTGGACCCGTGTCTTGTGCTCCTCCCTCTTCCCTAAAGGCTTCATTCCTGTACACTTCCCGAGTGGAAAGTTTTGGAGGTTTTACTGAGGCCATTAACAATCCCCTGCTCACTGTATAACTGTCCACCCCCCTCCCCCAAAAAATGCTTTCTATTACATAACAGAGTCACCTCCATATGGTGGGCACTTTCTTAGCTTTATTTCGAGGCGCTTCTACATGACATTACTCCAGCTGGTATTAGCAATCATGATAGCTGCCTTGCTCCAGAGCTGCAAGTCATCCATACATAAACGTGGTTGGCACAGCGTCTCTTTCTAGCTTTACACAAGAGCAATGCAAGGCACATGGTTTATGATACAGGAGAAGTAAAGGACCTGATGTTCTCCTAACAAATGTTTCAGTGGCTCAGCATGACTTTGAAACTGTCAGCTCACAAAAAGACTGTAAAAGCTACGAGGACCGAGATTTATCCCTTAAATATAAAGAGCTCTGAGTGAACTGAGCACATGGAGTCACCAGTTTAAAGGGGGATGAAACGGGAAAAATGTCCCAAATATATTAGGCACAACAGCCAAGCTTGAGTAGTATCTCAGAGGAAACTGAGCCCAAATTGTATGTGTAAGTATCACATCCCAGAGGATGGAATCCGGCGTTTAAGATAAGCATAGCTTAGATAAGGAATGAAGCTAGCGTGCTGTCTTCAGAAGAGAGGCTATTGAACTCAAAAGCTAACGGAGTTTTTTGTTTGTTTTTTCCTCCAAAGACACTTTGAAAAGACAATTGCTGACTCAGAATAGAAATGAAATTCTTGTGACTTTAACAACAGTTTCTTTTACATCCTCTGCTGGCCTGCAAAACATTGTGGTGCATGTAGAGATCAGAGTATTACATGAACATCAGGGAAAGTCTATTATATTCAATTTCAAATATCCTAAACTCATAGGGCTCCCGGTGGCCCCATGAGTTTAATCATTCATGAACGAGCAGCAAAAAAGACATTTTAGTTTAGAATTTTGCCAGCTAACTGAAGCTTGGCAGCCTCGCATGTGCCAAACTCAAGCCCTGAGCTCAACTGTCTTCTTCACAAACACAGTCCAGGCAACCATGCTCTTGTTATCCGATAACAAACATGCCTCTGTGCTGCGTACCTTTGACACAATGTGAGAAGCACCTCCAGAAACACCTCCAAAACTTGAAAACAAAACACACACTTTCATTTACAAGATTAGTCCTCTGTTGCAATCAGTTCACACAGTTAGAATAATTTCTTCGAGTAGTTCAAGCTACCAAGTTACACAACTACATGTTAATGAAATTATCTCCAGACTGCATCACTTATATTTTTGTTAAAATTCACATATACATACCCTATTGGTGCTTTCATGCTGAAGAGCAGAAAAGTGTGCATCTATCTGTAACACAGGCCTTTACAAAGTGCCATGCTGTGTCCTTGAGAGCCTTTTCACTGAGTGCATCTGTTGACTTGTTTGGATCATATCTGCGCCCTGTTCATAAAGGCTCCCTGCCAAACTCGAGCCCCTCTCTGCTCTCCGACTCTTTTTGGCTTCTCTGTATTAACAAGAGCTGAGCCGAAACTGAAGTTTTGGGGCCAATTCCGACTTACAAACTGTAGAGATGGAAGGTTGGAGACACGGCTCAACTCCAAACCGCATTGTGACGCATGCTCTGTTATTTGTGAGACTTTTGTAAACAAAGGAGCCAAAGTGGACAAACTACTAGAACTACTGTAAGACACAGTTCCTTTATCTGCATTCAAGTTCAAAGAAAAAAAAAAAGCTTCTGTCTGACATATCAGGCCAATATTGGTCAACAATGTCCAACCAACACAGCCGCAGCATCAAACCCGAGCTTAACTAACCACAGAAACATGCTGCGCAAACACCTCTGGAGAAATCTGAGTGCGACACACTGACAAATCTGTTCCTCATAGTAGATAATTAGGACAGAGGTCTTCAGCACAATCTGGAAAAACAGACGCTGGAAAATTGGAATAAAACTAAAACCCTACAGTTTGGAAAACTAGTATTTAGTCGTATTATATATTTTTATATTTCTAGTATTATTTTTTATTATTACGTTTTTAAATGTCATTCATAAAGAGTGGCATTTTGTCAATGGGGAACAGTTTAAATACAATAATGAGACTAAAAACAATTATTTCCACAGTTCTTAAACATCACAAAGTAAACAAAAGCACATAAACTGACATGTGACCCAAGCGCTGAACTTTAACTCTGTTTCTCTGAAATCCAGCACAGATATGGTTTTATTGCTTGCTATATGAGAGACACGTAGGTCAGGGATCTGGTTACTGGGATGTGTCATTTAGGTATGCTGGTCACGGCTAATACGATCACACTGAAAGATAGGTTTAAGAAGTCTTTTGCCCTAAACCATGAGGCTGTGTCTTTCACTCTGTGCAGCATCCCTTCAGTATCAAGATTCGCTGACTGACAGGGTCGTGGGTACATCAAGATCTTGAAATATAACCCCCTTGCAGTCAACAACTTACCTCCAATTTTGTTTGTGTGTGTGTGTGCGTGCGTGTGAGGGGGAGAGGTATCACGTTGTCAAACACAGGAGAGTATTAGAAAAGGAGCCAGTGTGAACTGGGTGATATAAATCATTCTTTTTGTATTAAATGTATCTGCTCTCCTCATTCCTCCCGTTCTTTCACCACCTGCCTGTCTCCCTCAGACATTTTTTACACGGCCTCACCCTATTACGTAACCAGCAACAAGGCTATGCACACTGCAGATGCATTGGAAATGAGGATGAGTGGGAAAATCTTCGCATTCCTTGTGCATGGCTTTGTGAGACACGATTGAAGAAAAACAAAGCAAACGTAATTATTCTATTTTCATCAAGAGTAAAATAGAAACGAATTCGTGCAAAGTACAAATGAGGAAAACATGACTTTTGATGTTCACCTTTTGTCTGACCTCTGATATTTTATTGTCCAGATTCATGTGCGATGGGACTAGAAAGAGTTACTCCACACTGAGCTCCTATATGTGGGTTTCCTAATGATAACAGCATATTCTTGCACAGAGTTTATTTCAAGAAGTTGCATGATCCACACGACCAACCACAATTCTTCAGCTTAATGTCACATCTTGGGGATGAATACACACAGGAAGAGGCATGACGAGCAAAGGCGTTCCTCATAAAATGTTCACAACTGAACACTGAAATGTCCAGTATTTTGCGTTAATGCTGAACACACGTAAGCTTGTGACACATGTCACAAGCAGCAGAATCACGCATCGCTATCGTCAAGCAGTTACATACACGACTATTTTAGCGTAACTGACTGCACAATGCCCAAAGTACAGTGCCGCAGCACAATGACTAAAGGACACAAAGGATACATTTTGCCTGCCGAATCATGGGATTAAAAAAACAAACAAAACAACAACATTATCAGGGTGTATCTGCAGAATTTGTTGTTTTTGTGTCAGCAGGATGTACTTAAACACAATACACAGGGCACATAACATCACGAATGTCAGCAGCAGACTGTAAAAACAACAACCATGTAATACGTGACAAGAGGAACAATTACACACAAATTAAACTTGTGCGTCAGATCTACGTCGTAACTTACACCATAAGTGGAACCCCACCTAACCCTACGCTGCAACCTTCTACGTAACCTGGTGTGCACCTCCCAATAAATGTAACTACAATTGAGTCCACGGTTTGTTTGTTGTTTACATTGTGTTTATAGCTATGAAGATTTTTGGTTATACAAACATAGTAAAATTATAAAGCGAGCACTGATAAAGCCAGCCAGCACGTGCAGAACATTTCCCTAACCAGAGAAAACTGAAAAACGTAACTCAGATTGTTTCCACAGTTTTATAAAATGAAGATAAACATGTGTTGCCTAACTTACTGGGAAGTCTCCAATCAATTTTCTACAAAAGCAAGTCATCATAAGGACACGTGAAAAAAAAAAAATCAATGAAACTTCAGATATTTGTGTACATTCGCAGTCTGTGTTTGTTTTGTTCCTACCTACAACTGAGCCTGATTCTGATTTGATCACAAACTTTCAACTCCGTTTAATTTGAAGCAACAGCTCTCCTTAGACCCGAGACAAAAACAAGCCGGAAAAAATAATGGGAGAGCTGTTGCTTCCCATTTGTCGGAACACTGTGCTTCTCCTGGGGATAACATCAACTTCCTAACTAAGAGAGGAGCAAAGACAATGTCTCAGACTGCACTTTTTCATCTCTGCTGGCAGGCAGTTTCAACTTTTAAACTATTTCATAACTTTTTTGGGATTTTTTTAACTGACTGCAGCCCATGAAGAAACTTTTCCAGTAAGCCAGTGACTCATGATTTATCTGTGCAACAGACTGAAAGCAAAACAATGTTATGCAGTTGTTTCACACTGTAAAACATTCACATCTACTTGAGTCTGATAGGTCAGCCTGATAGAAAAATCTACACGTACGTTAAACCCACTAAAACAAACCAGACGACAATGTAGCCAGTATAGAATAAAGTCCTTATAAGAACGTTAAAAAGGGTCACCCTTGGATACAGACCTAATGTTTTCAATGAACAACCCAGGATAGGAACCTTCCCTTTCCATTCGCTCATTACCACACCTCCTGATGAGCATTGTGTAACTTATTAATGATATAACTCACTGTTTGTAAACCTTAAACGTAAAGAACACACCCCGCCTCCACCACCCACAATCCTGCCTTGAACTTCTGATCAATAGAAGCTGAACCTTTTTGAACGAGTACCACATGATCCCTCTATGTTTCTACTTTCTTTTGTCCAGCAGCTGGTGAGTTTTACTGCCACTGGGTTCCAAAGAGGAAAAAGTAGTTAAAAGCTTAACAAATTTAAAAAAAACGTTACCTATATAAATAAACACCAAACTGCTTTTAAAACAACGCCTAAACTTTTAAATGTGTTGTACAGTTTCTTGTTATCAGCCCTCAGCATTATAATACACAAGATGCTGTATGAAGAGAAGTGGAAATTTCCACTAGCAGCCATGAACGGCCATGAGATTTGCACATCTGAAACTTAATATGCCAAAGGGCAGCAACAAACACCAGGGCCTCACAGGCAGAGTAAGGGGCTCTTTAAAATGTGCTGGCAGCGAAAAGTGAAATGTCTGCACTCACATGACACTTCACTTACATATCATATTTTCAGCAGTTTAATGTTCAGATAACTGAATCTAAACACAGCTGATCCTTATGCCTTAAGACAAGGGTATGATACAAGCCTCAGCGTGAGAGAAGAAAGCTTTTAAACAGTAATTCAATGAAAAAGATGGATTATGTTTTGCATGCAGCAGATAAAGACATGGTTGTGCATCTCACTATTTACTTTTGGCTAGCAGTGCCCACAAACGCTTGCTTTTCCAAAGTTGGACCAGGTTCTACAATAAGTAGGTCACTGTAGCTGTAAATCTAGTTATGGAGACGTGGGAGACAGGGTTGTCAACGGGGGCGAGCTCATAGCAACTGATGACACCTAACAGAACTACATGCGCACTTATACATTCAGAAACATGCATGAAATCCACACATATAACAAGCAGTCTTCGTCATCATTAAGTTTCCCTAGAAAGTGTTAACTGTAAGGCTCCTTTTCTAGTGCCGGAAATGTTGAGTATCCTTTGCCACGAGCAAAGACGCCGCCCCTCATTTGCTGATTGGCTGTTCGATACGGTGTTAGCCTTACTTTTTAATCTACCTGTGCATATTTACCGACTCAACACATGTGAATCAGTGAGGAGGGCGTTTTTACAATAGGTAACCAGTCATTTGTAGACTCCTCAAAATAAATCACTCTTTATTAATTTTATCTCCCTGCAACAGAGACAGAAAGCCAGGAACAGTTTTATAAAAGGAAGTCATTAAAGAGACACTGGGGACTGGTGTGATTACTTAATAATAATAGATGAAACATGAATGTAGTAGTACAGGATTTTGAGGATTTTCTGGCATGTCCCAGTTCAAAAGCCAAAACATTTACAAACCACAACTTTTAACCATCATTAACCAAAAAGAAAAAAAGTCTCCAGCATCAACAACCTCGTATTCAATCGTATTCACTCGACTTTCATATTCATATTTTTTCCCTGCTTGTCTGTACTCTACCTGCCTTGCCTCCACACCACAGCTTTAGAACCACTGGTGTAGTATACGGAAGGGCTGTATTTGCAGTAGGCTAATTAGAGTTTTATGATATCAGTACAGCCTGTTCCCATCCCGCCAGCATTAATTACTGCATATTTGTCAAAGCTAGTGGCTCAGTCAGGTACAAGGTGGCCTTGGAAATCTTTGCTCCTGAAACACTGGGTCAAAGCACGAGTGAATCAGAGTGGTCACTTCCACCTCATCGTTTGTCACATCTTAAACTGAACCAAGCGGCTGTCAGTGCTGAAATATAAACAGCAAAATTAAAAGGCCTTGACAATTTGTTACAAGAAAACCTAATTTAACTATAACTTCAAGCCACAAGTGAGACAAAGGCTCATAGTAGAGGTGTCATCAGCGGGGAAATAACCTACAGAGAGCAAAACCACTTGTGTACCAGGCTGTACATGGGCGTCTGTAGTCTATAGGGATTGACTCCCTTTTGGCGCCAGCAACAAATGGCCATTTGAAGCTTGGCATGTTTTGGCACTTGTGCTTTGGCTTAATGTTCAAACCCCAAAGGCTCACTTGTTTACAAGTTTCTTTGAGCGTTCTTTCGCTTTCACTAGTCTACCACGCTGTAATTCACTCCTGTACCTTTGCGATTAGAGTTTACCTTTATGGTTTTTTCCCTATGGTGTTTTGCGTGCGGTGATAAGTTGTTATTTTTCACTCGGTTTAGTCTCGATAGTGTTGCTTCTAAATGAGAAAATCTGCTGCCTACTTCATGCTAACTTTTAGAGTATGTTTTTTGAGGCTATATTCAAGCCATACTTGAACATTTGATTGATTTCTCTTCCTTTTTAACCATTTTTGTCTGTCTCTGTCTCCATGAGCTCGTCATCGTTCCTCAGTGGACTTTCACAGTAACACAAGACGACACAAATACGAGAAAACTGACACACACAGCTGCCTCATAGCACTCTTGCCCCTGTGCTTCTCTGCAGTTTCTTTTTTCACCCTCCTTTCAGCACTCCCTGCCACCTCATTAACCAGTTTCCATTTGACTGTCAAAGTTTTACTTTCTTTTCTGCTCTTCATTTTATTTGAAACTTCTCGGCTGTTTATTTGCCTTCTAAAAAGCAGCACGATCGCTGAACAGGCTCGTGGTTAAATTGTAGCAAGCAGCGTCCTTTCACAACTACCTACTTTAGGGAAATGGGACCCTTGGATGTGCAAAGTGCAGGGTCACAGCTAGTATAAATAACCTGTAGTCATGTGAGGGTGAGTAAGTCAAGTAGAAACATGAAAACAAGCTGAAGTCATATCAATTCTTAGCGTTATCTGCTATTGACCCACAGGGAATCAACAATCAGCCTATGTCAAGTGCAACTTTTGTAAAGAAAACAAGCTGTAAAACTAGTCAGTTAACCCATAGTTAGTATCAGTGAGACCATACATAAGTGAATTTAGTACTTAGTACTTAAGTACTTAGTTGAGGCCAAGAGCCACAAGTGAATGATCAGTGGGTGAAATCTAAGCATTAGATGATTTTCAAAGGGGATCATAAGTATCTCTCTTCGCCATATACTCACTAATAGAAACCCTATATTTTGGCTTATTTACTTGAGAAGAATAATTAAATTGGTTATCATTTGTAAAGGCTTATTGTGATACAGATACATATGAGCACAGGAGCGTACACAACGATTTGTGGATCAATTACATCTCAAGTGCTGCAGCCATCAAGCTTGTATTTCCAGATCAGAGAATATTTGGAACATGTTGGACAGGCTTTAAGCATACACCATGAATTTGTTAAGTCACTAGTCTATTTAACCTTTCCCTTAAGCATTAGAGTACGTGTGGTGTGTGTGTGTGTGTGTGTGTGGGGGGGGGGCTTCCCAGCTTAATATGATAATGCTCATTTCCTGTGAAACAGGACAATTACACAAGAAGCATTAACACACTGTAAGGAAGCATTTAGCAAGTTGACTGGAGTATAACTATTTGCTTCAATTCAATTCTATTTGTATAGCACCATGTCACCCCAACAGTTGCTTCAAAGTGCTTTGTATTTTGAGGTAAAGACTCTACAAAAATACAAAGAAAACCCCAACAATCATATGACTCCCTACAAGCAAGTGCTTTGGTGAAAGTGGGATGGAAAAACTCCCCTTTAACAGGAAGAAACCTCCAGCAAAACCAGGCTCAGGAAGAGGCGCCATCTGCCGCTACCGGTCGAGGATGAGCGGATGAAGACAGGACAAAGGCATGGAAGAAAGGCAGAGATTAATATTAACAAATAATTAAATGCAGATGTGTGTAGACACATAGTAGGTGAAAAAGGTGACTGAAGAAGAAGTACTAAAGGCATCATGGGAATCCTCCAGCAGCCTAGACCTATTGCAGCGTAACTAAGAGATCACAGGTGGATGTTTTTGTATCTGTGACACAGTTTTGCCTAGTTTTTCTGAGTATCTAACAAGTCTTCAAAGAAGGCATTAAAAAAGCAGAACGGCCATTATTGATGCTCTGTCAGACAGTGAAGTAAGAGGAAGCCCATCCCCTTACTGTTACAGACATCCAGTGTTGCATCACCAGGTGCCCTTGAGGAAAAAAAAACAGCCCACTTTTTAAGTAAACGGGCATGGACTTCACTCCTTCCCTCATAGAAAATTTCTGTGTAATCGGTTGCACCATCAATTCATTTCCTCTAACTAACACTATTTTTCATAGACTTACAAGCTATTACCATCATGGACTGTTTGCTGCCTGCTCTCACTGAATATTCACTTCCATTTTTTGGTAGTAAACTTTTGTTACAATGTTTTCTTTTCTTTTTGATGGCTGAAACTGCACAGAATCAAACATGCTACTTCAAATGCTTGAAGGCTGTTCAAATAAGCTTTATTAAATGGATTTCACATTTATGAGCAGGTTAGTGTTAATGTACAACCAATCCACTTGAAGACTGAGTGATTGCTAATGCTACTATCTTTATCAATACACTAGATATAGGCATTATACATACATAACCCAATTATTACATTGTACAAATTAAATATCCCTGCTTGCCTTACTTGTAGAGGAAAGAAAAAAATTGGGGGGGAACTACCAAGCCATTTTTACTCAGTTTTGTACGTATCATTCAGTCACATGCACCAACCTGTCATTAGTACTGGTGGATAACGTCTAAACTTTTGGAACAAGCCATTTAATTACTTCATAGCCCGAAGTCACAAAGCAACAGTTCATACAGCGTGCACAAGGACTCTATTCTTAGACCCCTGAACGTCAGGGAACAGTTGAAATATAAACTGTTCAATGCTGCGACTGCATGTTTTCTTTTCCTAGAATGAGTGGGTGATTACAGCGTTGAATGTGTGATTACACTTTACATTGTCTCGAATTGTCTACTTCACAGCTGAGACCACAGCTGCAAGTCAGGTTTGCAAGAGTCAGTGCAATACTGCAACATTGCATCTAGAGTTCACAAACGAGTTCAGCACAAAGACAGCATAACACTTTTTTTTGGCCACAATCACCTATGAGATGTTGAACCATTTACGTAACCCATGTTAAACACACTGTAATAGCAGAAAAAGGCTAAAAATATTGTTTAATATTAAAATAAAGTATAATATATTGCTCATTAATCTTTTTGGAATATATAGATAAACAAATCATTGCCTTAACATCTTGGAAATTCACACTATTTTTCCTGTTATAATCAAAATGTAGAGTCATATGTGGGTGACCAGATACCAAAAAAAAATTGTGTTTGTGTGGGGCAGTGCTGCCAGGTAGTCTGATATTTTCATACTGAACTTAAAAATAAAAATACATATACTCTGCAGGGTGCCAGATATGCACCTAAAGGCAAAATAAATTACATCTGAAAGCTACTTATCCAACTCTCTTGATGAGTAAAAACAATAAGCCTAAAAGGGGGAGTTGAAGTTTGCTCTTATTGTCTCATACTCTTTATATTATGTGCATTGTCTGTATTTTCAGCTGCTTTTCTGTCTGCTGATCATCACTGGAGCTCAGCAGGGATGCACCCATCAATCGTTGTGCTTTTTTAAAGCCATATCTGATGATTTTGATTATTTATGTGTCACTTCAGGCCACATTTTCCTCTGTGTGAAATTGAAGAAAAACTGTATTTCCCACTGTTGTTTCATTTTCTTTTAAGTAGTTTCTGTTACATTCATTTCTGGTGAATTCTTTCCCTGATGGGCACAGATAGGCTCAGACAGGCTAACCTCTACTTGAACATAGTAAAAAGCCTTCCCTGCTTTCTTCACATGCATTAAAAGCCAGACTTTAGAAAACTGCAAGTACTGCAGAGCCAGGAAAAATTTAGGACACTGTCTCAACATGTGGAACAAAGGTGACAAGGCAATAAAATGCTGTGCAGTCCCACATAATGAAGGGCATCTGGTCACTCCCCATGTATAGGGCCAATAATTGTACTGCTGTGAGAAGTCGGTGCAAAGCGAGCATGATCTCTCCCAATAAAGGTGGGCTTGGGCCTAATTTTTGATCACACCACGATGATTCATGAAAACGCAAACTAAATGAACATGCCATCTAAACAGCCTCATAAACTGCTACAAGCAACACCCACTTGCACTGATTAACGTGTCGGATATTTTTTCACACCGTGTTATCAGTGTTGCCGGAAACACTGGCTACCACGCGAGGGTTATTACTATCCACGATACAGCGAAGAAGTGGGTTTACGATTAACCTGCGGTGGGTGAGGGGAGAGGGAGACCACTGCGATAAGCACAAAGTGGGAATTTCATAGAGATAGGAGGACATCCCTGAGCTACTTTACTTTGGGTCAGCCGTTGAGCTCAGATAGACAAATAATGTTTTATGTATTGTTATCCACACGAGGCTGGGATCTCTGTGGTGTAACTGAGCCATTCATGATATGGTTGTTGCTCATTAAAGAACAGGAGACCAGTTGGGCGTGGGCTCCCAAGCTAGTAGCCGTCAGGCTAACCTTAGCTTCAAATGACATAGCATTACTTAACGTGAGCAGCCCCCCTCCACCCCCTTTCTTTTACTACTGAAAAACCATTTAAGTTCACTTACACAAATTCATGAACATTCAGTCATTTCCCTGAAACATTTTAAGTTGCTTTATAATAACTTGAAGAGTAATTTAGTGCAATACTGTTAGTTTTGGCTGGTTTTGAACTTAAATTGGGAGCATCAGTGCTTTTTACCAAGTTGGGCTCATTGGATGTTAACAGTTGACAGTGAGCTAGCAGCTAACAGCTACAGATAACAGGTTAATTAAAATAAAAAGAAAGTACTATCAACTCACCAGCGATCCCCCCAGCAGCCCCAGTAGTAGCCGTGCTCTTCTACAACGTGCTTCTTCTAATAGGCTTTAAAGAAAAGGCGACAAGTCGATCCAAACCGAAACTCGTCCTGGCAGCAAAAAGCCGTCTTATCTCTGCGTTACCAAATCCCCGCTGTAGGGCGATCTCATCACACAACCCCCCCGGCCTGCGGTGTTCACGACTCCTGGCTGTTGTGGTTATCACGATTCTTGGTTCATTTGATTCAAAATCAGCGATGAGTAAGAGCAGCTTGCAGTGGCGAATAACTGTCTCAGAAGCGGGCGGTCTTAGTTTTTTTCCAGAGAAAAAGAGCGCTTATGGGAGTGGTAACCGAGCTTGGCAGTCTGCACGGTTCGCACGTAGTCGTTTGTTAGCCCACTACCACAACTAGCATATAGATCCCACCTCCTCCTGCTAGTCGGATCAGCGTGCACAGACCGAGACGGGCAACGCCACTGGAGGTTTTGAGGACAGCCTGTACGAGGGGAGTGATGCTAGGGATGGAGGGAGGGGGGATGCTGCACATGATGGTCACGTAGCTGATTGCAAAGCTGCACTCACAAATAATGGTTGGAGTCAGAACCGATGTTCATAGGTTTCATAGAAGTGCAGTCATTTCCTGATTTATCGACATAAATATCTTCTGAATTAACTAGGTTTTATGTTTTCTAAATATTTTCTTGTAAAAACAGAATATCGTCTCCAACTAAGTTCTGTTTTAATGTTTTAAAGTATTTCTATTCCCAAAGAGCAAACAATTACTTGAAAACTTTAATAGTTTTTCTTGGTTCTCTCGGTTTTCTTGGTGAATTACTAAATTCAGTTGTAATAACAACACTTTGAGTTTTGTAATAAAACTTGTAATGGTTGAGTAAACTTCAAATACATATTACAAAATTGTTTTAGCTCCGGTCAAGCAATAATATCTCCATTTCTGTACATTCTGTAACCATAATGACAAAAAAGTAAACCTACACTTATTTTAAATTATTATTTATTGGCTTTGGTTTATTTTATACTGAGTATTAAATGCATTGTAGTTCATTATATACTGCATGTAACAACTTTCAAAGCTTACTAGGTCACAAAACATTGGAAAGACCTTACATGAATTATATATCTCTTTACATGTTAGCCTGAATTTTAAATAACTAATGAACCGTATTATAGTGCACATTTGCTTTTAGCTACAACATATTTATTTCCTTTTGCTGTTTTAGTGCCCACAGGTGATATTATTATGTGTGTTTTACTTTGATTTGGTTGTGGAGGTTATGCTCAGATCCTCAAGGTAGGGTTAGACTTAAAAAGAATTTAAAGTAAAAATGTCCACATGGCCTCATATGATCAGTCTTTATAATCTGATCGTCGATTAGTTCTTTCAGCGTTTTACTCTTACAGGGATGAAACTGAAGCTTACTAGCCTGCATTTTATTTACTGAGCACAGCTGCCTCACAGATTTTTGAAGTATTTAAGTACCTTAAAGTCAGAGCTAAATAAATGCTCATCACTAAAGATGAGGGTATGAGTCATAGCGTATATACTTAACATATTTCATTAAAAGCATACAAAGTTACTGAGTGAAAATCCATTAATTTACATGCTACTAACATGTTTAACTATAGTGACTCAACTGTTACCATGTTAAAGAAGCAGACACCCTTCAGTATTATTTAATGTTATTCAAACCTACAATTGTTTGTAATCTATCTCTAAATATCTAAAAGAAACAACTATTATTAGTCATTAAACCATCCAACATTATACTTTATTAGAAGGTGAAATGTTAGTAGTTCAATATAATGTAAACATATTTTTCACCATTGCTAGCCTAAAACATTTACATAGGATTCATTATTTTAAGAAGCAAATCAAAAAGACAGAATAATTTCTTTGCTGTTAAGAACCAGCACAGGTTCTAAAGTGAACCCTTGTTTTAAGGGTGGTTGTAAGCAGACATTGTTTATTCATGTCTGCTGTAGTGAACTGCATGCTCAGGTTTTACTCAGATTTAAAAATAAATGTGGTTCTTGTCCTTTTTTTTTAGTGAGGGCAGAGAAGCAGAGCCGTAACTGGCAGTAATATCTTAAAATCACCTAATTTGGAGATCAGTGCCTAATTTTAGGTTAATTTTTACCGCACAGAAAGGCAAGTGGGGATTTTCTCTGAAATCAGTTTTATTTTAATGAAATCTAAAATGATAATAATACATGACAGAGCTTTAGAGACTTTTCGGTAGGTGATTCATGCTTCATCAGATTACTAACCTCTTGATTTCCTTTACTGCTAAAGCACTGACAAGCAAAACTTGTTGCAAGGGCTCTTCTTCTTTCTTTGTTCATTTATTTTTATAGCAAGTCTCATCCTTTCTTATCAGCCGATGTTCGGCCTGAGGTCCTCAGATAAGATCATCTTTGAAAACTACTTTTTAAAAGATTATTTTTAGCAGGTAGTCTATGTTTGTGTTTCCTTCTGTATTTAGCATATTGCAGATGTTCAGTTTTTATCTTGTTCCTCTTACCCTGGTTTATGAAGTCAGTTTATGAGTTTTATCTACATATCTCTGTTCTGTTTGTTCAAATTGATTTTTTTTTTCATTTTATGGCAAATACCAGATTTGATTATTAAACTTGAGCACATAAAACAAAACAAAATATGTCAACTTTAAGGGTTTTGGGTTTTTTTTACATATAAAAGTATATGTATTTGCAGGCTAAGAATTATTTATCCACCCACAGGTGACAAAATGCCGTCATTGGCACAAAAATGAGATTTAAACACAGCAAAAGAAAATTTGTTACTTTGAAAACTTTAACTGTAACTCATTCTACACTCTTATGGTATTAGCAAGACTATTGTTATCGTCATTGCAATTTGCCATTCATTCACAGTAGTAACGGAGTTAAAGGTTGTGGGAGGTTGGCATGTTACTTCTGCTGAAACTCGTTGCCAGCTCCTGACACACATTTCAGCACTTCCTTCCAAGAAATATGAACACCGTATCCAGGAAGCCACACTTTGGCCACCCAGCCCGGCACTTCATTTCCTTTGAAACTAGTGGAAGAGCACGACCATTCCCCGATGCACATCACCATGAGCGCATGTCAATGAGGTGCCAATGACAGGGCCACATTGTGAGATAGGAGCAGAGTGGGAGTGCCATGTGACACTCCTGAATGGGCTGCCGGGGGTTGGCTGGGGGAGGAGGATGGCAGCATCCACAAAAGCCCATTGAAGGATTGCAGACTAGGTACAAGTCTGGCACTGGTCCTCCTTCCCTTCCATGGGACAGCAGGAGGAGGCTGCTGCTTGGTACTGCCTGAATGGTGGGATTATTTCGGAAGAATTGGAGAGAGGAGGTTTATTATCACCGTATTACACTTCCTCCAGTATGTCGATGGCCATTATGCCCAGATCTGCATATACACTACTGTCTTCTGTGCTTCACCAGCATAGAAAAGACTGTTGTGTTAACGTATTTTCAGCAGCACAGATGAGCATTGTGGTAAATGGCCCATAATGTGAGCCATGCACACACACTTGCATACATCCACCCTGTACCAAGGGCTTAAGTAACTGTGACACTCCTGTAAGTCTACTTTTAGCCATAAAATCACTTTGTTCAATCACCATAAACTGATATGTATGTTTAATGACTTGTAAAACAAGTTTGATATATTTTTTGTGAAAAAGTACATTTACCATGGTTTACTATGTCTAATGATCCTGATAGTGTTTGTAAAACGAAAGCTTGCATAGAGGAAATAACCAGTAGTAACTAATGGTTAATGGTCTGCCATTTATATAGTGCCTTTCTAGTCAAACTGAGCACTCAAAGTACTTTTTACTACAAGTGTCATTCACCCAGCCACACGCATGTTTCATGCAGCACTTTTATATGTGCCTAAGCACTTTGTCTAACATTCACACTCTCACTCCGATGGATTCAGTATCTTCAGGTCTACTTGGTGTGCTGAAAATCATAGTAAATCTCAAATCTACTGTAGCAGCGGGAACTATGACATATTATGGAGTTTGCAGATTGCCACAGCTTTTTGGATAATTAAGAATGAAAACCAGAGTTAAGTATCAACAAAAAAAACAAAACAGATTTATTACAGTACGTGAAGCCTTTATAGTACACGACATAATTGTCAATCGGGGCAATATTTTTCAAAGGTTTTCACCCTGTTTTATTTCTTGAGGTTACAGGAATCTATCACAATCCACAAGTCCAGTCCAGGCCAGAGAAACATACCTTTGCTTGGTGTAACTTGTGACTGGCCCTCATGGCAGTCTTATTAATGCATATTTGCTTCCCTCCAGTGGTGATGATGGTGAATTACACAGGACCCAAAATATTTCACGTGAAGACGCTGTACATCCACTGCACAGAAAGACTGTCTCACTCACTGTACGTGAGAAAAATACAAACAGGAAAACACCAATTATTATTTGACATAATACCACCTTTCAAAAATTATAAGATGTAAAAAAAAAGCTTTTTTATATTAGTTGTACCAGAAAGGGATCAAGACAAACTGTAAAAACACAGGCTAATTAAATTTCAAGGGTTAAATAGCATATATGATATATGATTTTTAAAAAAGACCGTTTAAAGTAAGGCAGCACTGGTTGATAGCGGATTAAAAGCAACAGTAAACAGATAAGCCGTAAGGCCCAGTTGTATCCCAGATACAGTGCATTAAAAACTTAATGTGTAGTTTTGACTCTTAGAGAAAGTAAGCAGACCCGTCCACATGTTATGCTTCATAACAGATCAGCACGAATGGTGATTTTCAGTGCTTTACTGTATAAACCAAAAACATTTAAGACATTTAAAGTCAATGTGAGAAAAGAATGGGGCAAACTAACTGTGCTAAATTAATAAAAAGCCAAAGTTCAGTATGATGTCACTTCATTGTGCTTTTATTCTTACCAGCAGTTACAGTGCCAGTGACACTTTAACACAAGGGAAGCTGGGACTTTTACACAGAGAAAGTCATCTCAAACATACCAGAAGGAAGGTTAGAAAACATCAGTAGGAAACATGAAAGAAATGTTAAAGTTATTGGACGGATTTATCCACAGCAATGCTGAACTTTGCCTGTAGAGGGCAGAGTTGTGGTTTTAAGGCTGTGCTGCACTCAAAAAATGGGAAACCTGAAGGATTTAGTTTATGCTGGATCTAAAATATTTTTCAGAACATTAATGCAGTATTTCTATATTTCTGTGTTTGAGGACAGACCATATTTTCTGTCCTCAAACTGAAATACTAATAAAAAAATATATAATTTTTGTGTCCTAAAATGCTTCAGTTAAAACAGCCACGTGTTATATGTTACATACTGTTGCCCTTTGCCCTCTGACATTATAACTTGCTGCATGTATCCTTTCAGAGGATGAAAGTGGGTGTGATGTATTCATTCAAAGGTGCTGCTGTCACTCCGTGTTCACATTTCAGAGACAAGTTATTCTTGTACTTGTGCAAGTACAGTTGCCCTGCCCGCTTGGGTGTGTTAGCACTATACAGTCTTGTCGTTTACATGCGTAGATATTAAAATGCAAAACTTAGAGCAGCAATAAAATAGTTCATATATACATGCAGTTTAAAAAATGTGCAGAATATAAACAGATGACTGTATTTATGTAGCATATTGTCTATGGTAGCAACAGGAAAATGAATGTTGCTGTATTTTAATGGGATATAGTCTCAAGATGTTAATAATAATACTTTGGTATTTCTTAAGCATAACAAACATAATTAATTTGAACTCAGAATTTGACAAAAAAAAATTGCATTCCTGCTACTTTGATGTAAATAAATATGGTAAAAATTTGATATCTGCTTTCCATAAATGATTTATCTAGTGAAAATAGACGGTTTGTAGTTGTATTAAAGGTTTTCAGCAGTGTCAGTTGTGCTTTACCATCACTGGCATCATTGATAGTATGTTAGCTGCTGGGCTGTCAGCTACCTCACAAAACAAATAAATCGAGTCTCACCAGCTGTCATTAAGGATGCCTGAGGCTAGGGTGGGGGGATTCCCATTCCTGCCACTCCCCACTGGCCGTAAATAAATAAAATAGAAAAGATTAACAAGAGGAGCCCACAGAGAGTGTATAGTGCTCCTATTGGGAAAACCAATGTGTTTGGCACAGCAACGCATTTTACTGTGCCAGCAAGCAGGACGGTGTTTAAAAAAATGAAATAAAATAAAGGATGCCTGGGGAGCAACTGAACTTAAACTATGATAGGATGAAAACTGCGCCTTCTTTTTCAGCATCCCAAACTTGCCCTATTGGACTGTGATTTGGTGACAGTGGAGGACATCTGAGTACTTATCATACTGGAAGCAGCCAGCAGAAGATGGGTAAACTGTGGTCCTGAAGGGATGGACGTGATCAGCTTCAAGCAGTTGACCATTCACATTTGACCTCTGGCATCGATGAGGCATTTTCACCCATTAGAACTGCGGCTCACTGGATAATTTCTATTTTTTTCCAGGCTATTCCGTGTAAACCATAGAGATGGTTGTGTGGGAAAATCCTAGTAGACCAGCAGTTTCTGAAATGGTGTGTTTACACCATACACCATGCCACATTCAAAGTCACTTAAATCACCTTTGTTTCTCATTCTCATGCTCAGTTTGAACATCAGCAGGTTGCCTTGACTACGTCTACATGGTCAAATGCATTGAGATACTGCTATATAATCCTATTTTATATGAGGTTTTAAAATGTGTTGTGGCTCTTTAATAACGCTGTTATTGTCCAACTTTAACCTCTTAGGAGTCCACCTTCTTTTCATTAAAAGTTTGTGCTGCTGTGCAGATCACCCATGTTCAAGACTTTGTTTACAAAGCCGACGAGCTGTGATTAAAAACTTGAAGAACATGCAGCATGTGAGAGAGTCAGCATCTCCTGCAGTTTCTGTGACATTTAGAATCAGCAAGGTTGTTCAGCTGCAGTGCGTGTTTTGTAACAAGAGAGGCCTACAGTCAAATAACTCCCCCAGTGCTCCCAGTGGGATACACATAGCAGAGTGGCTTGTAACGAGGCGGCATATCCAGTGACAAACACAGCAAACACAGCCCAGATGAAAACAACAGTGTGTTTGTTGACCTCACGTGGATCAAAGAATGAAGGAGGGCGAGTACTAGCGATGCACAACTGTAGCTGTAATCCTTCTGTCCATTTTCTCTTGCTTAACCAATTCAGGCTCGGGAGGGGGGCTGAAGACTATCCCAGCTGTCATAGGACGAAAGACAGGGTACAGAACAGCCTGTAGCAGGGCTAACAGATAGAGACAGGCAATCATTCACACCTACGGCCAATTTAGAATTGCCAGTTAACTCATGCATGGATTGTGGGAGGGAGCCAGACAGCCCAGAGAGAGCCCACACAGGCATGAAGAGAACATGCAGCCTCCACACAGAAAAGCCCCAGCTGGCCATGGATTCAAACGCAGCACCTTCTTGCTGTGAGGCGACAATGCTAACCGGCATTTGTAGCTATGAGTTAAATCTAATTCAGAGTCTGCAATCTATTTTTTTGCATGGCTTCATTTTGAACATGTTAAAATACAATAACAACAACAATAATTACAATAATAAATTTAATAAGTTCAAAAAGGAGTAGGAAGAAACATGTGCTTATTTAATCCCACCAACTTTCTACAATTCAGTAACTACTAATCATTATATTTGTTTCCTTGTTTATGCCCTATCCTATCACAAATCCTTCTTTTCAATTTGTTACATTTATTTGGCTTTAATTCCAAGTAACATGCCAAGAGATAAACAAATATATAATCACATACAAAAGTATACACACACATATACATACACATACATGTCCATACACACACATATGTCAGAACACTCAGTTTCCTCACTGAGCCTGTTCCTCGGCTTCATTTAACTTTTGAGTGTGGTAAATTTTATTCCCCCCTTATATTGTATCCACCATCTCTTTTGGACAACAAACGGATGACATTATGAGGAAGTAGGTTGTTTACTGTTCCATAAATAATTTGTGTCATAATTTTAGATGCAGCACATCATACCACTTTTTTAGGCTTTATAGCAATTGTTCTGTTTCACTGGATTCCAAATGCAGCAGGTCACTGCTTCTTCAGATAAACTCTACATTTAATCACTTCCAATCAGAGACATGCTGGCAGGATGGAAAATGAAGACATTATTCTTCTAGACATTGTCGTAAGTTGAGCTGCAAAAAAGAAAAAGAAAAAATGAGTTAGTTAATTAGCTCTATACACTCTTGTCTTTTACATGGGTAGAGATATAGATATATTCAAAAGGTTAAACATGGAAGTTTTCCCCACTACTGAGCATTGTAGGTTCACATATAGTTTATTACCTCGGTATTTTTCCATGACAGAGCACCAAAAATAACTGCTTTAAGGGGAAAAATACAGTAATTATATTTTAAATCCTTCTTATTTGTAATATACTGCCCTCCCAAACTTTTTGTCTGAGGTGTTGCTTCTGTTCTTAGCTGATGATTGGAAATGGGTTCACAGCTGCACTTCAGTGAAACACTGCATCTGGGTGTTGGTCACTCATCCTTTTCCTGGACTTCTAAAATAACCTCAACATGTGTACAGGCCAGGTCAGCAGGTTACCGCTAGCTTCCCCCTGCCCTGTAGGAGCACCGGATGACTCACTGCAAAGAGCCTGGATGCTAATGTGATTATCATGCGTCATTTTTTTGTTCTTCAGGCTAAAGATAAAGCAGGAAATTGTATTCACTATCATTCCCGTCACTCTACATGTCTATCTTTGTCTACTTCCTACCTCCTGAAACTCAACATCCATCTTAGTGCTTATTTTATCTTTATGTAGCGACCCATTGAATTGATTGTATCAGGAACCGCTTTTTTCACCTTGACTTATGCTGTTTTTTTCTACTGATTAAGTAAACAAGAGCTATTGTTTTAATAAATTAATTTATAGAGGTGTTAGCAGAAGGATGCAGCAATAATCTTTGGACTACCTAGTGCCAGTTGCTTTATATTTAGAGTACAAATAAATTTGTACAACGTTACTCAAAAAGCAAGCCTTATAGCACGATCTTAGTTTCTTCAGTTTGCTGTATTTGCTATAATGTAGATGTTTTGATTTTATAAGCCATGCCAACTTCATAGGCTGCAAGCCCTGTTGTTTGACAACAGGGGTGTCAAACATAAAGCCCAGGGGCTAGAATCTGCCCAGCAAAAAGTCCAATCTGCCCCGCTGGGTGCCTTTGGAAATTGTGAAGGCACAGATTTTTTTACTTTTAACTGTATTTTGATAAATTTTACAGCTTTTCCTACTATTAAAGACCTCTCCTGTTATTCATACTACACCAAAGAAACTAGAAGTCATTTTGGCATCTCTTCATTGGCACCCTGTTTAATTTAAATGTTGGGAGTATTAGCGTTTTTCTACTCTCCCAGAGGATTCAAAACATCTTGCATATATTAACATTTTTTTCTATGCTTAAGTGCTTTTATCTAACAGTCACACCTGTTCATATTCTAATGGGCGTCAGTATCTTGCCCAAGGTATCCATACTGGAGCCAGGAATCAATCCACTACCTGATTAGTAGATGCTTTACCTCCAGGTTAGGCTGACTGGTTTGTGAGAGGAATATGACAGCTGTGAAGTTGAGAACTACGCTGTGAGCAGGATTTGAACCTGCGCAGGGAATCCCCATTGGATTTCGAGTCCAACGCCTTAACCACTCGGCCATCACAGCTGCAAGTCAGCACCCTTCCCCTCACATACAAGGTCTTAAATAATGAGGTTTTAAATAATAAGGCCAAATCTTGTCTTGAAGCGCTCATAGTGCCATATCACTCCAATAAAGTACTGCTGGGGCTTCCCATGATGCACGGGGTGTTTCCTGTTCACTCACCTTTTTTCATTTACTATGCGCTCACAAACCTCTTCATTTAATCAATAGTTTTTATTTCTATCTGGCTCTCTTCCACAACATGTTTTTTGCCCTGTCTTTGCTCCCATCATCCCCATCTGCTTGCAGGTGGCTGCCCTGCCCCAAGCCTGGTTCTGATGGAGGTTTCTTCCTGTTAAGAGGGAGTTTTTCCTTTCCACAGCCGCCAAAGCTCTTTTTCAAAGGGGGTAATTTCATTGTCGAGGTATCTTTGTATTATTGTAGGTTCATTACCCGACAATATAAAGCACCTATTTGGCATAAATAAAATGTCGTTGATTTAAGTAACAGATAAACACCTAAAACACAGAAAAATTGCCATGTTTTTTTCTTTTAACTATATTGTCTATGGAAATTTCTGCTCCTAACAATGAAATTTTCTGTGAATTTATGTAGACTGTCTGGGTACTTTACAATACAAAATGTTGCAGAACATTTTCTGTAACTTTACATGTGTTTATTCGTAGATACAGCACCTGCTTTTCTTTTACTAAGTGCAATTGAATGTGTAATTAAACAGAAAGGGAGTTTCGCTGGTTGCGCCCACTTAAGTTTAGACGGGGTTTAATATGGCCCTCGATGTAAAATGAGTTTGACATCTCTGCTCTAGAATTTCTTTTTCAGAGATTCAAAGAGATAAAGAGTTACAGAAAGTTGTGGTTATAAGGTTAAGAAGCACAAAATAATAATTTTGTTCTTCACACTTCAGCAATTGCACCACCGGAACTCTTAAGGGATTTTACCTGCCAATACGTTGAGTAAGCTGCAGACATTTGAGTCCTTGCTGCCTAAAGGAGGGACTGGTCACCCTATCATTCTGTCAAGCTGCTACGTGGGATCCCATAAAATCCGGCATAGACAGTCCAGGTGACTGAATAGTTCTTGCGTGGTTTAGATGTTTGCTTTGGGTCATTGGGTCAGTTATCAGGCTTTTTTTTTGTCTCTTTTGTCTCAAATCTTCTTTTTAGACAAATGCACCAAACTGTGACTGTTGTGAAAGCAACCCTGTTTTACCCTTCTTGTAAAGAAGACTTTTACAGCTCTGCAAAGAAGCAGCATCGTCTTTATTTCTAACATTGTCACCGGTGTGCTGCTATGGCTGTTATTAGGCTAATATTTGAGGAGCTCCAGAGTATTTGTTTCTCTATAGACTCTGACATATTGTCTCTGTTCTCAGATCTGTGCAGCACCTCCCACTTTACTTTCTATTCTGGTTCGAGCCAGTTTGTGCTGTCCTGTGAAGAGAGTAGTACAAACTGTTCAATGAAGTGGAAATTCCTGGGAAGTTTTATCTTTTTTTTTTTCCATTTCGTGAGCACATTCAAGCACACACCGTCTCTGAAAGCTATATCTTCCTTAATCAGTACAGCAGCTTTTAGCTGGGTTAACATAAATGGAAAAGTGCCTTTTGATTGCTTAGTTGGAGTAAAAATGTGACAAAATCATCCTCCAGAATACAGGAGTGATGCTAAAAACAGTCCCATTCATTAGATGTTTTTTTTTTTTTTTTTAAATAATTAGGAATTTATGATAAATGTTCTGTTTTGGGTTTTTTTCCATTTCTAAAGCTAAAAGGAAGACACAAAGAAAGAAATGAATTACATGACAGCAGTTGGAATAATGGGAATGTAAAGAGAAAAGATTTCCACTCACAAACAATCCATTATAGGCACAAACCGAATGAACCATTCTGTTGTTTCAGATGAATAAAAAACAGAAACAAAAAGCTAGGCTGGACGTGTTCCTCTTCCCTCAGCATTTTCCTTTATCCTGTTTGCTTTTTAGTTTGGGTCAACAGACATCTTTAGCTTAAAAAATGCATCATTGCAGCATGTTCCGCTGATTCAGATGGAGAAGTAAAAATGGGTTAAGGAACTGAATATGCTGAGTAGAAACAAACATCCAAGTGAACAGACACTGACAAAGCAGCTCAGTGTTACCACAGTGCACTTACTACTGATCTGATGTATTTAGAGAAATCCATCCATGTTTCTATGCTTGAGTTTCTGGAGCGCAAAAACAGAAGCCTTTAAAAAAGCCACCAGCTGTTAGACTGGAACTACCAGATTAGACCAAAGAGAAACAAACAAACAAAAAATAGAGTGAGACAAACCACATACAACACTGTATAAGAGATTGCAGCTGTTCATTTGGTGCAAATCTCTGCTGGCATTATATCAAAAATGTCAAAAATATCCTTATGTAGATGTAGATTTTTTTCACTATGCAATTTAAAAAAAAATGAGTGGTATTGTTATTATTTTATTGTAGGGGTACATATAAATACTAAAGTATTGTTGGTAAGAAACACAAAGTAGCCATAATATCTGATATAGATAAAAACCTTCAGGGATATAACATGCACGCATGTGCTGATTTTGTTTGCTAAACTCCTGATCATGTAGGATGAAGTTTGAAATTTCCCCTCATAACAGCCATTTAGTTTTGTCTCTAATATTTTTGTTACATGTGTGTTCCCTCACATGTAATAATATGACATTGTCACTTTTCAACAATGCTTTCCTCCAAAACTCCTTTTGTTTTAATCGCAGGGGAGATCATTACTGGTTCAGTGTAGACTCCTTCAATCCTGCAGCTTCATAGATTCATAGGCTCTTTGTAAATGTACAGTTTTTAGTATGGTCGCATATACCGTCTTTATTCTATAATCAAACCTGCAATAACCTGAAGCTGTGATTCAGAGATGTTCATGGTTGCCATGCCTTTGTTTGTTTTTGGCCATGGTTTTCTTTGCTTGACAGTGACTTCAAATGGGAACACAGTGGCCTCTAAAGCTAAATTAAATTAGCACATCGAGATCATGCGGAGAAAATAATCTTAGCACAGACGTAGTTCAGAAAAGCAAAGCAATACATCTAATGGGAAGTCTTTATTTCCAAAAGCATGGATCTGGAGACAGCCACAAACCTGATGAAAACAGGTTAACTGTAGAAGAAATAAAAAGAAATAAAAGAAACTGAGAAATAACAAATAAGAATCTCCCACCCTTTCACTCATAGTTTAGCTGATGTTTAGAAGCCCAGATGTGCATTTATTGAAAACACAGTTCTAAATTGGGTAATTTAATCACCCCTTTCGGATTCATGTTCACTATAAAGACTTCTTTTAGTAACACGTCTTTCACTTCCTATATCCTACTAAGCACATGTCCTTGCTTTATGTTTTTCTTATGAAATAAAAAGTAAGAGGGAGGGAGGCCAGGATAGATTTTTACAGCTCTGGTATAATAGTCTAAACTGAGCTGTGTTATTCTTTTGGACCTTCTCAACAGGCAGTTTAATAGTTAACATGTTTGATATAAGGCAACTTGAGACTAGAGAGAGCTGAGGAGGAGGGAAGCATCAGTTTCAGCGAGCAGGGAAAGATTTGGCCGAAACACTTCGTCACAGGGCTCCTTGTTACACTACAACAACAGAAAACTCAGACCTCTGGCCAAGACCTGTTGCATAACCGGTGGTGTGATAGTATACACAAAAGGGAGAGTAAGGGGCAGCAGGGATGAAAGGATACAAAGGAAAATGGAGCTGACAGTGAAGTCTCTGGAGAATTAACGCCTGCCGCGATTAGCACTTAAAACTTATACATTCCCATAGACGCTTTAACATGCTGTGGTGTGATTATACGATATTACTTAACTCAGCCTAGTCATGACATGAAAAATATCTATCTAAAATCTTCAGATGTCACTTTAAGTTGTGTAAATGTATGCAAAGAGGGTCATTCATGGTGTGAACGTGTCTAATTTTATACTGTGGTAAGACACAGCGGATGCTCTGCTTTGTTTTTGGACCACTCGTAAATGCAGCGGAAGCATAATCTGTGCAGGCAGCGGTCCAGGTGGGAAATGTTGCTGAATGCTTCCAAACAGATGGGGCTACTTGGAGTCAGGTCACACCTCTGCAGATGTCATTTCAACTGATTTTTTCTGCCATTCTTGGCTCAGATGCAGGCCGATCTTGAATGCTGATATGATCTGACGCGATAACAAAAATGAAATATAAATTAATTAGTAATTTGGAAATACTCACATTTACCAAAAAATGCACTTTATTGAGTGGCTCACATTAAATTACACCCTAATGTTCTGTGATATTCATATTGTTATATATCATGCAACATAAACAAACCCTGAGACATGTCTGTACATATACACAGGAAAGGTCTGCAATTGTTAGCATGCTAACCGCTGCCAGTGGTTAAAACCAGTAATACAAGTAATCTGTGAAAATGTAACCACATTAGTTTCAGTGAAACGCACTGCTTATGACCAGCCTGTCCTTTGTGTTAGTGCTAATGTCCTATCACAATCATGATAATCCTGTATGTGACAGAGACATTCTCAGGACTATAAAGCCAGCTTGAAGGTCCTGCCACGGCATTTTTCAATCAGGTTGAGGTCTGGACTTGACTGTGTCGTTGCAACACCTTCATTATTTTAATTTTCAGCTATACTGGTGTAGATTTATTGACATGCTCGGGATCATTGTCTTGTTTGTCTTTGGTATACGGAGGAATTCATGGTCAATTTAAGGTAACTGCAAGGTGCCCAGATCCTGTGTGCTGATATGCTGTGCTTAGTGTTAAAATGGCACTCTGTATTATTTCCTAAAAGCCCCACTTTGGTCTGTCCATAGGACATTGTCCCAGAAGTCTTTGTTTGTTACGTTTGTTAAGATTCAACGTTACAAAACTACACCATGCTAAGTGCTCTTTCAGAGAGAAGAGGTTTTCTCCTGGCAGTCCTTCCAAATAATCTACACTTGTTCCATTCTTTTCTAATTGTTCTTGAACTTTAATTTTTAACACGCTAACTGAGGTCTGTAGAGTCTGAGATGTAGCTTATGGGGTTTTTACAGCTTCTCTGAGCATTGCTCAGTCTGATCTTGGGGTGAATTTGCTGGGACCTCCACTGTCAGGAAGACTGTGGCATTGTGATGACACACACCTGATTGCTCCAGACCAGCAAACTGACAATACTTGGTCTTTTACAGACACACACTTGCTGATGATTTGTTAATAAAGTCTATTTTAGTAACATCAGCCGTTATTTAGCTTCTTAACTCCTAATGGAAGCAATCAGAATCAGAATACTTCATTAATCCCTAAGGAAAATATGTAAGTGTTTGCTTGCAAGAAATGCATTGTCAGAAGTGGGATTTGAACCTACACCTCTAGGGGAGACTGCGCGCGCAACGCAGCACCTTAGACCTCTCGGCCATCCTGACAAGGAAAAGTGCACTTAATTTTTCACAGGACTACATACAGTCTTGTGAGAACTCTTTTAGGTGGTTTTAATAGCAAAGGTGAGCTGGATATAGTGTCTTCAAGCTTATCTTACTTGTCTAATTATATCTAATAAAAGCAACAGTAGTTGAGGTGGGTAGGGCTTGTGAAAAGGTAAATTACAATTGGACCCAGAGAGTACTCAGCTACTGTCGTTATTACACTGTTGCCTATTAATGATCAATCTGAATGTTGAATTAAGTCTCCCAATGCTAATAAATGTGCTAATAAATAAAATACAGCTTTTATAAAGGCCGACTTTTCATTTATTCCAGAAAACATTCGGGCCTCTTACATAAGTAAGGAAACTTGCTTTTCAAAATGTTCTGCACTGAATGCCCTGAGACTCAGTAGTGAATGCTTGTTTGAACTCAAAGTAGACCTTGAAGTCTGACCAAAGAAAAGTTACACTACAGCAATAAAGCCTGCTAGTAAAGATTGCACTCTGATTGGTCTTTTTCACCCTGGTCACTGCTTCCTGGTGGTGCTGGAGGTAATGAGTCACTCTGTAGTGTTCATGCAAGTTGCTTGTTGCTGGGAAATGGCTCAAGATCATAAAAGGCAGTTGTAGCCAGTTGACTGGCTCCCCTCTTCATTGAGTTCCTGTGCATGCTCCAAGTTACCCATGAATGAAAAGCCACTTTCTTCCTCTTCTCTGGTGCGTGGCTACGCTGGAGAGCGAAAGGGAGGTGGGAAAGCAACGGACAATACAGTAACCCAGCGCTGGCCTGACACACAATGTGAGGTCTCTGTGCCCTGGTGGACCAACACACAGAGAGGCCTTTCTCGTGATCCAACTGCTTCTCCAATCCCACGCCAGCATTTCTGTGCACTTTAATTACGCAGCAAGCACATGCATATTCACGTGCTAATCACGTCACCTCAGCAGAGACACCCTGTAAAGTAATTAAGACAGCAGAGGAACATGTGATCGAAGTGGATCAGCACAAAGAAAGGACATTAATTGTTTGGCGCTTATATAATACTGTCAGTCAAAGCAGGCTGATTGTTCTGTGTTGATATGTTTTGCTGTGACCAAAGGGTTTCCTGCTGTGTCCTTCAATGAGCTAAAATAGCAAAACAATGATCTCATCAGCACTCGTATTCAAGAAAGTGTGCAACATAACGTCCATTTACCTCAACTGCTGTTTATTAAACTACAAATTATTTGCACTTTGCATTTATACTGTGAGTTTTGTGCGAAACACCTAAATTTCGATAACGCTGGAAGATGCTGTACAGACAAATTAAGCAAAGGCTGCTTAGTATAGTACACAGGAACATATGTATGCATGATACACACAGGGAATCCTTCCATATAATATTCCACTAGACTGATTTTCTTGCACAGGCTGCTACTTTCAGTAAAGTTAGAGGACAATTCAGTGAGATGCTTCTATTCTCCTTTCATACAATAGAATATAAAGCACCTTACTTTATAACTTAATGGTAAAACAGCTCATCATTGGTGTAGCATCTGCTTTTGAAGTTACTTGTGCCTTTGTGATCAGTGTAAGGATTTTTACAACAAATTAACCATTTAAAAACTTGTGCACCCATGAAACTTAAGACATACGATCATTCTTCACTGTAACATAGAAATATGTTAAAATGATATAAATAAAAATTGAAGCACCGGTTTTGAAGATTTGTTTGCCTCAATGTACAATAATTAGCCCCAGAGAATACATTATTGTCTGTAGGAACAGAAATGAACTTTTACTGCATCCCTCTGTCCAAGATGTTTGCTACATGACTGAAATAAATAATAACATAATGAAAATAAACTAACCCTTAGATTTGCTCATGCTCAAAAAACCCTGCTGGAACCCCAGCACACAGCAGCACAGAAAGGCTTGTTCAGCAGAAAAAGCAGAGTAGTGTTGTGGCTGATACTTGATCTTTTATTGGATTTTATTTTCTGGGCACGCACCCAGTTAGAAAAACAAAGACAAAATGTTTTGTTAGCTTGATATTCTGCAGGATGATTTGTCAAGCTCCCAAAAACAGACAGCATAAAGTAGCAACACTTTGCCCTGAAATTTAATAGTACCATTTATATGCAAAGCCTCTTAAATTGAAGGCATTCACACAGTGGAGCTCTTGAAGCTTTCTGCTTCACAAGTTTCTGAAGACTCAGCTGAGTTGCAGTGCTTTGTGGGAATATAGCTTTGATGGCGTAAGCTGCATCATTCCAGTAGACTTCTAGTGGAAGAAATTGTTGCACAAGTTTTAATTTTGTAAAACTTCGGGGGGGGGGGGGGGGGGGGGGGTAAAGTTTCATTAAACTTGGTTGGCACAAACTCAGTCCTTAAGCATAGTCCACAAATTTTCCGTATTTTCAGGTCCGGTGCTTTGGGAAGGCCATTCCAGAAGTTTGACGTTAGCCTGCTTTATCTTTCAAAAAGCACCTTTGATTTTTTGTTTGGGATCATTTTGACCATCTGACCATTAAACCTTTCTCCAGAAGGCATTTGGCCTGTCCATGTGGACAACGATTTTCAGTTGAGCTTGAAGATGTCGACTTTGGAGCAGGGGCTTCATTTTTGGGGCAGCTCTTGGTGGTTCCTGGGTCGTTCCTAACTCATGCCTTCTCAGGTGTCAGTCCGTTAGTACAATAACTTGTACTTATGTACATTTTTTGGAATCTGCAGTTGTTTAGAAATAGCTCCAAAAGACCTGAATTATAATTCTACACTTCTCCTTCTTAGATCTTCACTGAGTTCCTTGGACTTTCCCATTGCTCTGAGTATCGGTCAATCCAATGAGTGCTGGCACAAAAATTATTTTTATGCTATGAAAGAGAAAACACCAATTTCTACTAGTCAATCATGATCACCAATGAAATAAACAGGCCTCGACCTGGTTTAAAGATACTGTAAAACCTTCATCAGCGCTTATTTAAAGATTTAAGTCAGTGTATGCTTACACAATAACATTCATGCCCATGATGAGTGCATGTATATTTCCTTTATTACTTCACACTGTGACTGGTGAGCTATACAGAGTTTTCTGAACTCTAACAGTCATATACTCACATATTTAACACAGAACATTGTTTGAAATATGTAAACAACAGCAGAGTTTTATCAATTTTAGGTGTACAAGAGGGAACACACACAAACAGTTTTGTCATTGCTGCTTCAATGTAAACCTTCAGTGAAAGGCTAGGCTGGTTTCTGGCATGATTCAGTCATTTCAGTTCTTCAGAAAAAGGAAATACCTAAAAGAAACTAAGCCAGGACTGTTGGAGGTGTCTGCTGATAATTCCACAAAGCATCTAAACTGAAGGTTTCAAGGTGAGATTCAGGGAACAAAGTAAAGTAAAGCCTTAAACCTGAACAGGAAAGAGCAAGTAAACCAATTTAATGATTAGCACACAACTCCAGTCAGACTAGTTACACTTTCACCAAACTGTCATTGTTTCACTGGCACAAAAAATATTGCTGGAAATATTTCTGAGTCTGTGTAATCCATTTCAGACTTGGTAACTTGGAGCATTGATAAGAGAAATACCCCGCTGTCATGCACAGAGAAGCAGTTTCCATTTTTTCAGCAGCACGATCATGCTTTATAGTTTATCTATTGAGGTTCTACTGAGCCATTTACTAATGGTGATTTACACACAGGAATTAGTCATGTGGTGTTAAACTATGTCAGATTTATTTACCAACATATTTTTGAATTATATCTCCACTTGTTTCAATAATGTCCTAAGAGTCAGCTGATATTTTTTTGGACTGGGACAATGTGCCTGAAAGACTAAATCAGCACATTATGAATAATCTGCTGATTATTCAAAAGATTCAAACTTCCGTCTTTCGACTAAGCACCGAAAAAGCACAGCACAGGAAGGGTGGCATCGTGCAAGATCAACGTCTACAATTATCAGCCAGAGCACAAACGCCGAAGACATCCGAGAGGTGCACAACTGAATCATCAGGATAACTTCCTGTTGACTTTTGGGTTTGGACTTGTGGACAAAACAGTCAGGGGTGGTCTAGAAGTTAAACTAAGGGTCAATCCATTAAACAAACAGTTCCTGCTTCCCATGGAATTTCCTCCTCCACATGAAACAAGTCCACTGCGGGGACATTGATTTATATACTGTGTCTTGTCACGGAGAAGACAGTCTCCACTGTGTTTAACAGATGCCTGTAAACCTCTCTCATACCTCTCTCTTCTCCCCCTCGTGTACGTACTGATAACAATTTGAGCCAAATTTTGGATTTATCACTCCATAACAAGTGTTTCTACTGATTTTCCACCCAGTTCTAGTGTAATTTGCTATACCTCAGCCTTTTCTCCCTGTTTCCTGTCCTTAAGAATGGCTTCTTGACAGCCAACCTTCCACTGAGACCATTTCTGATGAGGCTTCAGTGAACAGTAAATGGATCATCTGAAGGTTCAGATGCATCATCCAGGTCGTGTGTCAGGTCTTTGTTTGGATTTTTCCTATTTCTGAAGGACAGGACTTTCAGATACTGTTCATCTGCTGGATATAATTTTCTAGGCCTGCCACTTCTTTTTTTCTCCTGCATTTGTCCAGTTTCCTCAAATGTTTCTAAGGCCACACACTGAGATATGCCAAATTTTGGCTATAGCTTATATTTCCACATCACTCTGATTGATACAAATACTTACTGACCTTGTATTGATTGTTGACAAATACTACCCTGCTGCCCTTCAGTTCCTAAATTCTTTTTTGATCTCATCATTGTTTTATCACTGGTTCAATATTTCACCTCCCTACAAACAAGACAAACTGGTCCCTCTGTGGTATTTAAACCTCTGATATCTTTTAGTATTTACTCGTGGTAACTACAGTAAACTTCCCAGTTGTTATATAAACTTTGGTTTTCTTTATGTAACTCAAACCCTGACCAAACTGGTTTTAGGTTCATTAAATCTTTCTTATGAAATGTAAGATGCTGTAGACTAGACTCAACCTGTGGGCATTGTGTAGATTTTTTAAAGGTTACTTTACATTAACCCCTTAACTGTGTTAAATCTGTTTGTTGTTTGATACTTTTTTCTTATTTTTAATGTTTTACATGCTCCTATTCACACCTTAAGAGGGAGTGCAATGTAAAAATGATGTTAAAGGGTAATAATGCACCTCTACTCTGCAGTTGTTTGCTTTGACTATTTTTACGACCAGTTCTTTGTACACCACACATTATTGTGTACTTAATGATCCTGGTCCTATCAAAACAAATTAATCTATTTTAATTATAAAACCATGCTGGATAAACACCCTATTTATCTGTCTAATCTCCTATCATGTACCAACAGATGTTATAATTCACCCTCCTTAATAGCCACTTACCCTGGATTTACTCAGAACTATACAAGATCTTTTTGTTTGCACACAGGTCAGGCAATAATCTTTAAAACACACACACACATGGTGCAAAATCTCAAATAAATTTTAAACTGCTATTCCTACTCTGGATTGTTCATTATGTACAATGAATCCAGCTCTGTGAAAAATATACAATATATTAAAAATAAAAAACCAAAGTTATGAACACTTACAGATAACAGTAAATTTTTACACTGAACCTTCAGGCCTGGTTCAACTAAAGGCCCAGACCTGAATACAAATTGAAAATTTGTACTGATGCTCTCAGTATTTTATTACATGGAGGGCACAAAATTAGTCTCAATAAACACATCCATCAAAGCCTCATCAGCCAAGCTGTGATTAAAACTACAAAAATAAAATAATTTTTTTATGAGTTAAAACTACAACAGCCTGGTTATGTCGATGGGCACATCCTTAAACTAATACTGTTGAAGTACTTTTTCATTTTAATAGAGCATTCAGACTGTCTTCATTTAGCCACACTTGCCCACTCTCCCGTGTTAAAGGCGCTCCAGATCTGTCAGACTGTGAGGGCATCTCCTGTGCACAGCCCTCTTCTCACAGCCTCACAGATATTTCTGCTGGATCCAGGTCTTGGTTTTAGCCTCGTTCTGGTGACGCCATTCTTTTCATGATTTGAAAGCATGCTTTGGATTGTTGTGCTGAAGGTCATTCAGCATCCTTTATGTAAGACTTCCCTCTTTACGAATAACTTTTTTAAAATTGCAGTTCAGCCAACATTTAAAAGATTTAGATTAAAAAAAAAATCACATGTAACACAGGTCATCAGACACGTGGCGAAAGAAATCACATGTAACACAGCTGACGCGAGATAGACAATTGATCAGACACATGTGGATAAATACCACTGCTATGGTAGCTGTGTGGTGGCCTATGTCACTGTGTTCAGTCTCATGCCCCTCCAAAGTGCAACAAACTGTGACTTGGTGCTCTGACCCCCATGAAGTTAACTCATATGTTTATGACAAAATTTCATCAACAGCAAAATGCAACAAATCCTGGTGTAGAACACCAAAACCAATTTTGGCTCAAATTTTCTCTGTCAGATTTGGATAGCCATCGGTTGTAACATCTACCCATTTGTCCCTGTCTGTTCAAGCATGCAGTTATCTCCAGGAACCTTTCAGTGAGTGCATTGGTGCCAACTCCATAATCTCAAACTCATTTGTTAACCCACATACAAATATGAGTAACTAAGGTGTCTAGGGTGCAATAACCAAAGGGCTGGATGTGACCCAGGGGCCGTGCAAAGCCCAGGTCTGATTATGTGACTCTGGGGCAAACTGTTCATGTTTTAATGATTATTTTCACTGTTACACCATATTTTCTCCACTTTTAGACGACTGTCTTCACTATCTCACACAGTATACCGTATCTAATGCCTTAGAATATCATTTGCACCCTTCTCCTGACTGATACCATATCTTTCAGCAATGCTTTGTAAGCTCTTTGTAAGATGCAAACAAGTAAAGTCAGAAAAGTCTCAGGACAGCTGATCTTTGACTTTAATCAGCCACACTGGTGGCAGGTGTGTTCTGACTACTATTTAACATGAATTTGAATCTGATTGTTTATTTTGGACACAGTCATATCCTGACAGTATAGATAGATATTGGTGTCTTTTTTTACATCACAAAAAAACTTCCATTTTAACAGGGCTGTGCAGATCCTGATGACTGAAATCATACACTATCCATCAGATGCATGTAAGTAAAATGTATTTATATAGCTCTCTTAGACAAGAAACCAATCACAACGTGCTTTACGGAGGTCTTAGTAAAAAAGACGACTACTACACGGTCAAAAATAACACACATGAACCAAGTAAAATGACGCGAAACACAACGTTACCCGAATGTCTGTCTGAATAGATGAGCATGTGTGTGGGGCTGTCTGTACAGCCCACAGCTCTATGGGCACAGGCGGAGCGGGGGGCAGGTCTGTCGTCATCGCTCCTGCTGCATTATTAATGAGGAGGCAGCGGCCACGGAAAAACTGGCTCCTTCTGGTTTCCAGGCATAAATACAAAGCGCAGCCGGTCTGAGGAAAAAACGGCACAAAGGAAAACGGAGCGCTCTGAGGTTTTACAGCTAAAGACCAAGAGAGTCAGGTAACCAGCTCTTCTACTAAAGGGAAAAAACTGACATATTTAACAGGTTATTATTCAGCAGCGGGACGGTAAAGAGGACCGCCGTGATTTTAATTGTTAACGTAAGGGGGGAAAGAGGCTCTGTTATCTGTGGAAACACTGTGACAGCTCAGGGGGTCCTGAAGGCAACCGTACACACAAAACGTGACCCACTTGTTTGTGTTGAGAAAATATGAACGGGCACTGCTGCCTGTGTTTAAACTCGCCGGTGGACGAGCACATCAGATGTTAGTTGATGTATCGCAGGTCTGTGTGTGTGTGTGTGTGTGTGTGTGTGTGTGTGTGTGTGTGTGTGTGTGTGTGTGTGTGTGTGTGTGTGTGTGTGTGTGTCGGGACAAAGTGCTCAGGCTGGAATAAGGTGGGTTTTTGCTTTTCGCTAAATGTCCGCTTTGAGGTGCCTTCAGGTGTTGTATGTTTGTTGTTGTTCTCACCATCACGTGTTGTCTTTCATAGATAATTAGTTAAAGTAACGCAGTAACGGAGTTTGCTTTGTTTCAAACTGCTGCCACTTTGGCATCACAGCTGAGCTATACGTGGCAGGGGGAGGCTTGTACTCCAGCTGATCCAAGCAGGATATCCACCAGGGAATCAAACAGTCTGATTTCCACTGATTTTTACCTTCTCTCTGCTCTGCTGCTTTTCTAATGATGTTTGAACTCGTTATCTTCATTTTATCGGATTTTTTCTAGACCTAATTAATTTTATTCTTAATCATTTACTTATTGATGAGTTCTATTTTATCAGCTTCTCACTTTCTCGTACTCCCCTTCTTTTTTAAAAAAAAATAAATAAATAAATAAATTATCAATGAATCCATGAAAATGATTTAATAAATAAAGTTGTCCTTGCAGGTAAAAATGTTATATGTAGATCAAGGGGATTTTTACAGCTCGACAACCCCAAAAACAAAACCTGTTGTTAACCTCTGTCGTGATTTCCTACAAATATAGCTTAAAATACCTTTAATTGGTTTTCTCACTTTACATGTTTTCTGATTTGTGAATTTTATGCTCTGACTCTATCAGTGGTCATTTGTATACCCTCTTTGTGCATCTCTAATTGATTTCATTAATTATTGGATGCAGCAGCATCTTAGGGCACGGCTCTCCTCTTTATCTGCATTTGGAGAAGAACAGTGTGGTGTATAAAGGGGCACGTCGGTGGAGTGTTTATGTCTTTGTGAGCGGGGTGCCTCCGGTCCTTCCTCCCAGCTTGGGAAATGCAGAGATGGGAGAGAAGTGTGGAATGTCTGGCCTTTGGCAACACCCCCCGCCCGACTACCCTGCATTTTTCTTTCCCCCATCTTTTTTCATGTAAGGATGTAGAAATGTCCATTTCCATGCTACTACTCGCATGGGACCAAAAGAGGAAATGCAGATGTGAGTGTGGACACAGCTGGAAAGGGCTGTGTTCACAATTAAAGCGGAGAGGAGAGCAGTAAAGATGAGAGCCACGAATGAGCTCAGACTCAGTGATTTAAGACATTCCAGCCCAAGACTCGCCCTGCAACTTGACAAGTCCACCACCACGCACACTGTACTGTAGATTGCTATTTCTAGGTCAATGGTAGCCCTACCCCCTCCCCTCCCCGTCTATTCTCCTCACTCCACCCCACCCTCAGCCGTCTATCTACCCAAGGCCAAGCCACACATTAATCTGCTCTAGTGGTGGAAAGCCTGGTGCGGTGACATGTGGCGAGTGTATTACCCAGCCATAGAATTACATGCTACCACAGAGTGATGCGCAATCTGTCAGTTCAGTGTGTGTGTGTGTGCGCGCGTGTGTGTGTGTGTGAGTGTGTGTGTGAGATTAAATGCTTTCCATCAATTAGATCATCATCCGTTCAGGTGAATTTTAACAGTGAAATAGGATTTATTTTGTAGGTCAAGCCAGATTTCATCAGAGTTATTCTAGATCGGTATGTTGCACTTACTTTTCAGCGCAAAGAAGAAAATGAACCTTACATGATTTCCAACATGGCCTAAACCTGGTTTGGGATCTTGTTTTAGGCACAAGTTCCCCCACGTCTGAGTGTCTTAGTCCGAGTGTGTGGAGAAGCGGGGAGGGGGGAGACAAAGCCTGTAAAGTCCCAGTTCTGGAATATAGAGGGTAGATAGAAAGCATTTCTGAAAAATTAACAACTGGGACTGTCACAATGTTGTCGTATACAACACACATGTATACAACACACATGTGCTTGTCATATACAAGCACACTAACACGCTGACCTTGTGTCAGCGTGTTAGTGTGCGTCTCCTCCAAAGTGGTGGTCAGAGAAGCTGAGGCATTTATCATAATGTAAACAGTAAGTACAAGTCACACATGAAGGTGGGTCTTTATTGGCTGCTGGAGATGATTCACGTAGTTACTTGTGTTTTCTGTGGACTGTGTCTGAGGAAACGCTTGCGTAATTCATCCGTACAAACTAGTTTAACATCATACACATTTGCATTATGTGAAATAAAGACTTTAGCTTAAAAGGTTTTGCACATACGTACATATGATCAGAGGTAATGGGCTGCAGGATATAAACCAAAAGGTACCCAACTAATAGCTCACCAGCATCCTTTTTTCTGTTGTTGTCATTGTGTTTTGCGTTTTGTTTTTTGTTTTTTTTTGTTTTTTGCCACAAATCAGTTTCCTGTGTGATGTTCAAACTTAACAGCTGCAGAATTAAAAAAAAAATCAAAATCACATAATGCCACAAAAACGCATTTGTACACCACATTCGTAAACAAACTGCCTTTGAAGCAGCAGAGCAAAGAGACATGGTAGTTCCTGACTGGGTTTTTAAAAAACCCAAAAACCCCAAAAAAAGCATTTTTGAGTCCTTCATGAATATATTATTGTTCCAGAAATACATAGAGCAGACTAACACCAACCTCTTTTAAAGCCTGTGAATGAGTCCATTCATGTTGATGCTGAATTCATATTTCAATTTTAGATTCTGGGAATGTAACTGATGATTGGTGTCGTTGTTAAAACTGTTTTCTTGTTGTTGTTTCTGTGTGCAGAGAGTAAATGGAACATTTCTCAGCTCAAAGCATTCATGGCTGGGATTAGTTTCAGAGAAAAAGGCAAAACTGAAACTCATTTAATACTTACAAAGATGCGATTCAGTGTTTTAATTGGTAGCTTGTTCACAAGTGCTAATGCAGAATGGAGTCAGTCGAGCGTTGTGCATGGATTAACCACTTAATATTCTTATATGTTAGTAATAATACAGTTTGAGAAAATCAATAGATTATGTGTTCATGGATACACAATATTGTTCCAGTTTACAGAGTGTATAGAAAAGGTAGACATAGCTTCTTGGTCTGAAAAGTAAAACCAATGTAAAGGTGCCTCGAACCTGCACTCGTCAGATTGGGAATTGTGAGTGTGACAATCATCTGATTTCAAAACACGTGAAACTCCCAAATCCTGTTTTTCTAACAGTACGTATTTTGATTGTTACCAGTGAACGACTGCAGAATTAAAGCACTTTGAAATCAGATGTTTCTTTTTGATACACCCTGTACTTTTCTAATTGCTTTATGGTCTCTAGCATCTCAAAGGACAATAAAGAAGCATAAGCGTTATGCCGAGCTTATCTTGTGATTTACAAGTCGCTGCCATAAGATTGTGGCGTGTATCTCAGTTTGCTATGCCAATCACACCCATTTTCAAAAAAAAAAAAACAAAACCCAGATAGCAGCGGGCAAAAGCTCAGCTTCTAGGCAGGACGATGTCAGTGGGTGATGTCATGGCGGCTGCATCCGTCTTTATATACAGTTTATAGTCTAAATCTGTAAATTCCAGCAAAACAAATAAACATCATCCACGGGGGGGGGAGGAAAATAAGAAGAAAATTATTTTATTCACAGTGTTGCTCCATGATTTGAAACATTGCTGAAAAAAGAACCCCTCAAACATAGTAAATATTGGAAGAAGCCCCTGTTTTACAAATCCAGGAAGTCTGACCTGTATTCACGAGGAGGATCATGAAGTCAGGCCACATGTCATGTACTGACGGGCAGATTTGAGGGTTTAACCCACATCTGTTTCAGCCGTCGGATACGAGCGTTTCTCGTACAGATGTTCTGTCAAAGCTTGTGGTTTCCTCTCTGACAGCCTCTTTGTTCTTTGATCAGCTGATCTTGCAACTGCACTATCACTGCTCACAACTTTCTTACAACACAGTTCCTCAAAAAAAAAACCCTCCAAAATCAAGTCAAAGTTTAATATCTGTGCAGAGGCCTATTGTGTGTCACAGTTATGTCTTTTTGCGGTCTGCAGAGTGCGTGTACGTCTTTCAGCTGGGTGGCCTCAAGCTAAACGAAACTCTGTCTATTTTCTAAACAGTATATTATGTACTGAACTCTCTCCGGTGTTGCTGTGGTAACAAAGCAGGGAGTTTTGTGTGTGTGTGTGTGTGTGTGTGTGTGTGTGTTGGCAGGATATGGGTTACCTCAGAAGACATTATGCAGTCAGGAGTAGGAAAACAGACCTAAACGTTATCATATAATGGCGATAACTTTTGACTGATATATCTCCCATAAGGAACTACAGTGTTAGTGTGTAGTGACGTTCAGGAATGTCCTCCGTGCTGTTTCCCACACTCATCCGCAGCTGTCCATACATCGATAGCGAACAGCCTTGTGTGGCTGAACAACAAGGTCGTCTGTGTGTTATGTCTTCACAGTCACGGTGTCTCTGAGCAGTTTCAGTTAAATTAGAGGGACTCTGACAAGAAATGAGCAAGGGTTTGCTTTTGTGCCTTTGTATAGTCTATTCTCTGATGGAAATAACAGGGTTGTCTCATCGCTTCTAATTTGGCCTTGTGCTTAATAATAAACAGACACACTATGGGAAGGCAGAACATTAGCCGCATGGCATTAAGTTAATCACAGGTATAAACACAGCTGTAAATGTTGGTTATATTCACAGGAATGCCAATAAGCAGGACTTACCAGTTGTAAAATAGGTTGTGTATGGCTTTATTTTTGTGTTAAAACAAGCACATACTTAGACCAACAAGCAGAGCACCAAAGAGGCCTCTTTGACTCTGGTTTGAGGTCCACTGGTCAAAAAGTTCTGGTTTGGTTGGGTAGTGTGAATAAATCATCGTCTTGTGTATGCTACATTCGCTGAACAAGATCATTTTATTATCTTATTTTCACCACGTCCTTGTTATTCTTGTTATTCTGTAGGTGAAACTGGTGAGTGAGTATTTAAATTCCATTCTTTTTATGTCCTTTTATATTTATCATCAATTCCTCTCCAAGGTAACTGCCTTTAACAAACCCTGCCACTTTTTTCTGTCATCATCCTGAGGGTGGTGAAGTCATGCCCAGGCAATACGTTTGTCAGGCAGCCAACAGCACAGATGTGCAGGGCACACCTGTAAATGTTTTGGGTTTCGAAAAGTCCTCAGACTGAAATCATCACCATGGATAGTCGCCTCAGGCTCTAAAAACAGGGTTTTGGAAGCTAAGAGTTTGACAAACTTAAAGCTGATCTTTCTTGATGTAGAACCTCTGAGCAAATTGGCACTTTACGAACACACACACGCACAGATATACACGTGTTGTGTTGTTGTTACACTTGTTTTACATGTACATAGCAAATTTGAGTTAAATAGCTTTTGACTTTATTGTCCTCTTGGGTAGTTTTGCTCTAAAGGTTCCAGTTTAAAGTAAAAAATGCACTCTCAGTAGTTTCCCCAACCTCTCCTATACATAGCAAAACTACATAATGTGGAGTTTGAGTTTTACATGTGTATTTGTCACCTTCCTGTCAGTGTCATCATTTGTAACTTGGTTCTTGTTCTTTGCTCTGTCCCCAGCCTTCATTGCAGAGGAGTTTGGACGGCATGCAAAGTTGTGAAATTTCCTCAGACAGCACTGATGATCCTCTTAGTAGCGGCCTACGTATTCATCGGCAGCCTCGAATAGTAGTGATTGGAGCTGGCTTGGCTGGCCTGGCCGCAACTAAGATCCTACTGAAAAACGGCTTCACTGATGTCTCTGTCCTAGAGGCATCGGACCACATCGGCGGGAGAGTTCAGAGCATTCAGCACGGTGGGAGGATTTTTCTGTCTTAACCCAAAAATTAGCATCACACACTAATTGGGTTAACGGGTAGAATGGAGATCTCCAGTTGATTAAATCATGAAGTTCTACGTCAAGTTATATTATACGATGAGGCAAAGTCTCTAGAAAACCATTGTGCTTACTGGCAATCATTTGAATGGATCATGGACGAGGTCACTGGTTAAGTCGTTTGGAAAGCTTCTCTGTTTTGATTTTGTTTGGTTAATAAGAAGTCCCATTACCCACACGAGTGTGATTAAGAGTCTAAGTTGGCTGTTAAAGATATTGGAAAACAGCAATTTATCAGCCCCGAGAGTGTGATTGAATCAACTTTATCCACTCAAGACAACATTAGAAAGCTGGCTGTTTATCAGCATGAGCAACTAAATTAGCATTAGCTAACAGATCATTACAAACTGTTTTAATATATGAAAATTGCTACATGTTGCACTTTTAAATGGATTTCAGTTTTATCTGTTAGCTAAAATATGAGGGCATCTAGCTTAACTTCACATAAACGGCGAATAAAATAGTTGGGCGTAACCACCATCTCGTCACTCACACGTAAATGAAGTCCTGTTATGGTGAGCTGAGCATTTTCGCTGCTGCCGTCTTATTGTTCACTAAATGCACACAGTCCTGACCCAAGCAGGCATTTAGAATGAAAATAATTTACAAAATGTTTTATTAGATGTAATCTGAAGCTAGTAACTGAGCCAATAGCCAAACAGCCCCTGTAGTCACGCGGCTGTTTGCTCAAAAGTCCTTCCCTGATGACCGTGTAAATGCCATAAGGCACTTCAGCACTGACTTCACCTGTCATACCTGGAAGCTACGTCCATCTTTATGGATGAAGCCCAAAAGCTTAAAAGAAAATTTGATGAATGAATAAAACACAAAAACTTGCAAAATGGTTTCTGTAGGTAGCTAGCTACTAGCTTTAGGAAGCCACTTCACTTCACTGTTAAACAAAATGTGCTAATTAGGTAAACTGACCTAGCCATGTGAGTCTTAGTTTTAACTTGCAGCATCTTATTGATCTTATTTTAAACATACAGACCTGCATAAGGCCCCTATGAACCCAATAACTGTACAGAAAAGGTTTTGAATTTTATGCCAGAAAAACTAAGTTAACAATTTTGCCCTATTTAGGTTAAAAAAATTTTTTTCCAGGTAACAGTTTAAAATCTGCTAAGGTTTTCCCAAGAAGACAATATTTGACATATGGTCAGTTTTTAACTTTGATTGGTTAGTTTCAGTTAAACTGTGCTGTTAATCAGTCATACAGTCGCACAATCAGGATTTCTTGAATATGCCAAAAACCGCACTTCCTCAAATGCATTTCTACATATTTTAGTGACGTTGTTGTGATTATCTTACAAAATCAACTGAACTGTGAGTCTTAGGCAAGAAAAATTTAGCCTTCCACTGATTTCCACCATGATGAATTCTTCTAACTGGCAAGAACAAACGAGCGGCTAATAAAGAGAGCCTGGCTCTGTGCGCATAAAAGGAGCCACATGTAAAAAAACATGCATGCATTCGGTTACACGTAAGTCTATATGTTAGGTGCTGTGTTAGTTGTGTGTTATGTAAATGCATGTTTGTGTGCTTGAGTGTGTGTGGTTACTTCTGTCGTTTTATCAAAAAGTGAACACATACAGTGGGTTTGATGCTATTATCCTCAGAAAAGAAAATTCATGGTATTCCACTGGGGCTTTAGCTTTGGTATTTTAATTGCGTTGACCTACTTTTGAACTCTATAATTACCCAAAACTCCAGAGTGATTGTGCTTGAGCCAAGAAGACCGTATATACTGCATCACTCTGCATTCTTTAAATTAATCTCTATTGATTTTTCTGTACTGCAGGAAAAGCAACTTTGGAGCTTGGCGCTACCTGGATCCATGGTGCCAATGGGAACCCAGTATACCACCTGGCGGAGGACAACGGGCTGCTTGAACACACCACAGATGGGGAGAGGAGCGTGGGACGCATCAGCCTGTACACCAAGAACGGTGTGGCTCACTACCAGACCAATGTCGGGAAGAGGATCCCCAAGGACCTGGTGGAAGAGTTCAGTGACCTGTACAATGAGGTGAGGGGACACATGTGCGCACAATTGGATGCACACATCAGCATGCAAAAATGGAAGTGTGCACGAACGGAGATGCTGGATGTTCAACCTGCATAACAACTCAATATGCAAGTGAAATTTTGCCACATATTGTCGGCAGTAACCAGATTATATAAGGTCAGCGGTAACCATTGAAAAAACTCACTGTGCAGGCTCACTTTGTTCTAGCTGTAATCCATGATTTTAAATCCAGAATATGTTAGGCTGGATTAATAAGAATGTGGATTAAGTGATGCACAAGAGCAACGCATTTGTGCAGACATGGAAAAACAGGCTGGAACAGCTTCAATAAATTATTGTAGTGAGCAAGGTGATTTTACTGTAGCAAGTCTTCTCACGCTCATTACTTTTTCTTTTTTTTTTTTTTACTGTTGTGTAAGTTGTTGTTTAAGTAGGTCACATCTGGAAAAGCACTTACAGAGAGAAGGTATAGCAGCGCACACACATTTTTCTTTTCAGCAACTGTGCAGTGACGAATCTGAATTTTACAGCTTCGCAGATATGAGCAGAAAAAAGAGCTTTACATTATTTTAAAACCTGAAGATTTGTGGTGAATTGTCCTCTTACAGTGAAATGAGTCTATGCTGTTCAAATCACTCCAGTTTTCCAGCTCTTGTGAATGTAGTGCATGCTTTGATGCACATATTGCACAAGCTCTCTTGGTATTTGTGATGCGTATAAAAAAATTGGTTTGACTTGGGGGCCGCAAAGTTGCACAGGATCACTTCCCTTTTACCACACGGTGTACTATGATATCATCCAGCCCAGGCTGAGGAGTGATGTGGACAGGGGTGAACACTCTGTCACCCTTAATGATTATGGTCCGTGTCATATGAAGGTTGCTTCTTATGCTCTGTGCTGGGTTTATCCTTGAGGTTCAGCATTGGTTACTGTCCCTTTCACATGTGTAATATTGAGTTGTTTCCTTAATGAATAAAGTTGAATATGTTTAATATTTATGTGGTATAGTTTAATTATTCTCTCTCTATTAGCTGTTAGGTCTTATTCATTCACTTGTAATATATTTATGCAGCAATCTAAAAGGTTTTTTTTTATTTTTTATTGTATATCAAGTTAAATCAACCTTCATTTTTCACTAGAAAATCACTATGAAATGTCAAAAATCAGAATTTAATAAAAGCCAAATTCAGATCAGTGCTCCTGTCAGTTTACACTCACAGCACCTGCAGCCAGCAAAAAAGAAAAATGTCACAAGCAATGAAAACAAAAATAACTTCAGCGATTTAAGGAGCTTGGAAAGAAAAGCGTCTGGACTTCTTTAGGTTGCTTGAAGATGTTTCACCTCTCATCCGAGAAGCTTCTTTAGTTCTAGGGTCAAATGATGGAGAGTCCCAGATTTAAACTTAGAGTCCCAGAGAGCAGCCATTTGGCTTTTCTACCTTTAAACCCTGTGGGAGTATTCCCCCCCCCCCCAAAAAAAGAGGGACAAAAGGACCCCCTGATGATCCTCTACCTAATCACATGAGCCAAGGTGTGAAAACGGGTGTGGTTCAGTGATTATTCCTTGAGCGAAACAGTAGTTTGTAACAGTCAGCAAATAGCTCAGCATTGTGCACATGCTGATTTAAAACAGAGCTGGGAGAGAGATCAGAGCTAAGAAAATGACCAACACACATGCAATCAAGCAAGAAACCATCAGGCACAAGGGGAATTTGGGGGTTGGGAAGACGAGGTAGAGTCAGGAAGTCAGTTGGAACCATTTGTACTTAGGCCCAAGCGTAACATTCAACCTGAAATGTCTAAACTCCAGTACATGGGCTGCATTCGGAAAGTCAGGGATTCATTAACTGGAAGTCGAGACAACAGCTTTGCGCTGTTATGTTTTGACTCAATACATGTTGATGCATAACTGATGTTGTCCTTACTGGCTGTTCTTTCTAGGAAATGGTTTATAATCAACATTGTGGAAGCACATTTTGTCAGCACACCAGCATTTCTTCATAGTGTCCTTTACCGCTGTCTTTGTTCTGCTTTTTACCGGCCTGTAATGTGTTGTAACTTGTTCTGTCTGTAGTGTTTCGCCATGATGCCAGTGTTTAGTCCTGCAAGTACAGAAATCTGGCCTGGGCTGAAATAAACTGGTTTCTTTTAGTTCCTCATTTCACAATGCCCTGCTTTCTTTACATCGTTCCTTGCCTTTTGCTCTCGTTTAGGTGTACGAGCTGACTCAGGAGTTCTTCAAGAACGGGAAACCCGTCTGTGCTGAGAGCCAGAACAGCGTTGGCGTTTTTACACGAGACGTGGTCCGCAAGAAGATCATGTTGGATCCTGATGACTCTGAGAGCACCAAGAAACTCAAACTGTCCATGCTACAGCAGTACCTCAAGGTGTGCGTTGTTTCATTTGAAGACAAACATCTGTAAATTTGGAGTCCTAGAAAATAACTGATGCTCATGAACCCTGAAGCTTTGGTTTGTTTCCTTATCGCTGCCTATAATCTATGTAGCTATCAATGGACAAATAAATATTATAAATTTAAAAAAAAAAAAGGCACAGTGAGCGGCGTAAGTACAACTTGCAGATAAATAAAAACGATCTTGCTAACATACGTCATTTACATGGGAATGGGGCATCTGTCTGGTATGATTGCCATAGCAACCCTAATCTTTCATTCATAAAGTAGGCTAACATTGCTGTGGTTAGCATTTAGCATGGGCTAGCTGCCTGTAATTCACTTTAATCAGTTACATTGGGGTGACAAGTCACAGCAATGATCACATTTTCCAGTTTAATGTGAGCCTGCATAGTCCACCTCTCAGGATACTGCTTAGTGATCACCCTGGATTGTTTTAATTGGGGTGAGCGATTCATTTTCCTAGAGACTACATGAGAATCTGGGACTGTTACTTTAACCTGCTGCCATTAACGGTCACATCGCAGTAGCAGATCCTCTGCCTCCATCTTCCTCTTTCGTTACCATCCTCTTCTGTCGCCAATTAGCTCATAAAGGGATGAAGTCAATAACAATAACAATAACAGTCCCAGTGTGTCATGTGTCCCCTAGGGAAATTTACTTGACCACAACTGGTAAATAGATCTTGATTGACTGTCGCCTCACATAGTTGTTGAAAACATAAATTTTCTATCAACCCTGCAAGTAGTACAAGCAAAGCTATGCTAACCTAGCTCATTAGTGGCCTAGGTACATCCTCACAGAACTGAAGTTATAGCCTGTATAACTTTATATTTCAAAGTGAATATAAAGTGAATGCATGTGGAGAAACGCAGCAGGGAAGCAAACGGCAAACATTAGGTAACTGCTGCCATACTGGTTCACCAGCTAATGAGCCAGAAGCAGGTGTAGCTGTCCTCTAAACCCTGTGTATTCCCAGTATGTTTAAACTAGTTAATTCATGCTGATTTGTTGAGTGCAGTAGCTGCAGAGATGACTTGCTGACACGCAGTAAATACTTTAATGGCTGCAGAGGTTTGATTTTGAATGTTAGCATTGCTACTTTAGTGACACCCGATCCTCTATGTTGATGTTGCATCATGTTTCAGGTGGAAAGTTGCGAAAGCAGTTCTCCCAGTATGGACGAGGTGTCCCTGAGTGAGTTTGGTGAGTGGACGGAGATCCCCGGGGCACATTATGTCATCCCTGAAGGTTTTATGAAGATCATGGAGCTCCTGGCCCAGGACATCCCCTCCCACACCATCTGCCTTCGCAAGCCGGTGCGCTGCATCCACTGGAACTACTCAGCCCAGCATCAGGAGGTGATCACTAAGAGCAGCGACGACAACCACAATGAAAACAACCACAGCAGCCAGCCTGTGATGCGGGGTCACCCTGTGAGCGTGGAGTGCGAAGATGAGGAGTGGATCATGGCCGACCACGTGATCGTGACGACCTCTCTGGGCGTGCTGAAGCAAAACCACGAAGCCATGTTCTCGCCCTTTCTTCCCGAGGACAAGGTCCTCGCCATCGAGAAGTTGGGCATCAGCACCACCGACAAGATATTCTTGGAGTTTGAGGAGCCCTTCTGGAGCCCCGAGTGTAACAGCATCCAATTTGTGTGGGAGGACGAGGCCCAACTGGAGCAGCTGGCCTACCCCGAGGAGCTGTGGTACAAAAAAATCTGTAGCTTTGATGTCCTCTATCCACCCGAGCGCTACGGCTACATGCTGAGCGGCTGGATCTGTGGGCAGGAGGCGCTGTACATGGAGCGCTGCGATGACGAAACGGTGGCCGAGACCTGCACTGAGCTGCTGAGGCGCTTTACAGGTGAGGACATGCAGACGCAGATGTATAGAGCTTGGACAGTTTTACGCTCATAACAAGATATGCTATTCTTATGACTTTTTAAAACTGTATTTAAAATACAGAACAAAGAACTATTGAGGACAAATAAGAGATCTCTACTTTTATAATCTTCACTTCTGTGGATTTAATAAACCAGGCAAATTCAGCTGTAACCTCCTTCTTTAATTCTAGTGAAGCCTTCACTAAGAATCAGTCATCTAAAACTAACACGGTTCAGTCTGAGGCTGTGAGTTCAGTGACTCATTTGTACTATGATTAAGGTTGGGTCATTGTACTTCATAGAAAGGAAATGATGTCACCTTTCAGCTGTGATGTAAGCACCTTTTTTTTCTGCAAAGAAAGGCTGAGAGATAATACCGCTGAATGACTCAGGTGCCTTCTTTGTGTTCGGTGAACAGCAGCTTACCAGTCTCGTGTCACCGCTCAGAGAGCTGATGTTGCACAAGGCAGAGAGTCATTTATTGTCACTTATTTCTTAAAAATAAGAAGGGATTTTTAACCATCCCTTCTTTTCTACATACACAAACAATCCAGTACTTGCTGCTGCCAGTTACATGATGCACGTCACATCTTGCGCAACTGGGGAAAAAACAGAAGGCTGACTAACTGCTTCAAGGTGACTGGAAGCTAAAATGTAACACACACTACTGTTTGGCAACTTGCATAAGGTAAGAAGTGCAGAGAGGAAAGGTCTCGGATTATATTCTACCTCAGAAGTAGGTCACAGAGACACTTACTGTCACTTCATGATAAGGTCAGTGGACTGTAATTTGCACAGAGAAGCCAAACACATACAGTCACTCCTCATTTAGGTCAGCGCGGTTTAATCCCTTCAGCTGTTTGCTTAATTGCATCACTCACTGGTGCCTCTCTGCTCGCACACAGTCACAAGTTGATTGGTGTTGGCAGATTAAACATCCAAGTGTAAAAGCTAGTCCAGGTTAGCTGCTGGTCTTTCATATAATTTTACCATTTTAGAGGTATCTGAAAAACATCTCAACAACTTGGAGTTGCTTTGAAATTGTTGTACAGACATTTCTTTCATTCACACCTGATGATGGTGGTGGCTCATGAAATGTCAACCATCAGTTATCGTTCTCTGCTTTTGTTGTTTTAGGGATGGTTTTTAAATCTTAGCATCCTAACCCACTGACGTGGTAGCTCCTAAACATGTTGGATCTGCCACGGTGAGAGCTGAGAAGGATAATAAGAGCAGCTATTGTCGACTTGCTGACTGTCATTGTCTTTTTATCTCAGCTGACTCCTTTGTCTTTCCACCCTTTCGTCCATCTCCAGGGAACCCCGACATTCCAAAGCCCCGGCGCATCCTGCGCTCCTCATGGGGCAGCAACCCGTACATCCGAGGCTCCTACTCCTTCACCAGAGTCGGATCCAGTGGTGCGGACTGTGAAAAGCTGGCCATGCCACTACCTTATGCCAATAGCACCAAGGCTCCAGTAAGAACTGCTTACATTACAGTTGCTAGATATTTAGTTGTCATTTATTGATTAGTAGACATCCTTTTTTTTTTAATGCACTACACAAACTCTTTGAGTAGAACAGTGCCATGTAAGTGCCAGTCTATTGACCATTTTACCACTTTTATCCATATACTGTATGTTGACTTTACACTTTTTCTTTATAATTATTTCCACATTAAAGTTCCCTTTCTAGAAAATGTTTTACTGATTATTTTATAGTTTCAAATCTTATATTTTTTACTTAGAAGCTGAACTGTTCTGAGTGTTTTTGCCCTCATGGTTTGTTTACAACCTTCGGCCACACTCAGAGATCATGTGCCCAGTGTGGCCGCGTCATCACATACATGTCAGAGCCCAGCTGGTGCAGAGCGAATACAGCTGGTGTCAGGAGGGTCCGAAGTGCTGATTGCAGGCCAAAAGTCTAGACCATGAAACTCGATGCATTCTGGGTGAAAGGGAGAAGGGGCTAGGAGTGTGGGGGTGGAGGATCCGTGTGTTCACTTGACACTGCTGAAGGAACGGCATGACCCCCTTCTGCTGAAGTGTACAACCCTGGCAAAGTGAAATCCCGAGCCCTCAGGAAAGTTTCTGTAGCCTCCTACATGTGGAGCACTAACAAGGGAGTGAAATAGGAGCGAGTGCCTCAGGAGAAACAAAAAAAACCAACATGATGACACTGATGGATCGTGATTGAATCTCATTTTTGTTCCCTCTCTGGTTTCCTCTCCTCCCCTCTTTGCTCAGCCCTTACAGGTCCTGTTTGCTGGAGAGGCCACCCACAGAAAATACTATTCCACTACCCATGGTGCTTTGCTATCAGGGCAGAGAGAGGCCACTCGCCTGATGGAGATTTACCAGGACTTGAACAGCGCGGAAACCACGAAGCCTAATATATAAAAATAAATGAACCTCTGACTAGTGAAAAAAATACAAACCTGTTGAGTTGAAGCTTTTCATCCTGATGATTAAGTTATACTTAAAAGCATAGCTCGGGCATTATTACACTTGTAACAAATGACTTTTGTTTCTATTGTACTGTAGATTTGAATCATGCTAAATTTTTATTTGAGATGTACTGTTCAGAAGTTGCCAATGGTGCTGTCATTTCATTTCTTTATCATTCTTTTTTTAATCAGTAATTTAATGTTTATAATAACAGCATCTGTAATTTAACTTGTTTTTGTAAGTGCCTTCTGTACGTAATGCTATGTTATTTCGAAAATAATGAAAATACTAAACAAAAAAAATCGAAGGTTTTAACAAAATAAAAGTTTTATCATCATTTAATACTGCTTTGTTTTGTTTTCTTGATTCATTAAATTTATTAAACACACCAGTGGATGTGCAGATGCTCTCATTATTTTGAGTGAGAGGGAGCACAAAGTGGTGCACGTGGAAAGAAGAGGAAAAAGGCTCCAAAGTGACAGATGGTGTTAGAACAGGCCTCAGCCCAGCCTCCACTTCTGTTGGACAACACTGTCAATCCTCTTAATCAGAGATGGAAAAGACCAGGGAAGGTTTCAATTAGCAACAAATGAAAACAGGTTTTAAATTCTGTGTTTACGCCCCACCGATCATCATTTTCCAGAGTCAGGTGGTCGTGTGAAAACAAGCCCTCTTTAACTACAAACCCTCACCGCTTGTTAACACACAAATCTAACCAGCTAATCGCATGACAGCAACTGCATGATTCAGGCATGGTAGGTCTGAATCTGTCGCGATTGTTGGTGCCAAATAGGCAGGTCTGAGTATTTTAGAAACTGATGAGCAGCTAGAATTTTACTCAAAATTTTAAGGGAACTACTTAAAAAATGTTTTAAAGTATTACAAAGAATGCTCTGAAAAAGAAAATGTCCAGTGAGAGGCCGTTCTGAGGAAAAGTGCCTTATTAATGTAAGAGGAGAATGGCCAGACTGCTTTAATGTTAAGTGGGGGGTAATATTAACTCAAATAACTACTGGTTAGAACTGAGGTATGCAGCAGAGCATCTCAAGATGCACCACAAGCAGCAGAAGACCGTTTCACACATGCTGACCAAAATTGGACATTAAAAGACTGAGAAATGTGATGTGTCAGCAACAAAAGTTTCATCACAGCAGGAGAGCTAAAATGACTAAATTTTTCATTTTTTTAAAAAAATGTTTTTTAACATTTAGGCTATTTTTCATTAGGGGAAAGAGTAAGTGGCTTTTCCAACACTGAATATGGGAAGCTTTAAGGGGAAAAGTTCACAACATTGACTTTCACCAATTTATGCTAGCCATGTCAACAAACACGCTAACTGTTGGACTTTATAGAGCATGGAAGAAAATAACTTATGTGGAGTCTGGCAGGCAGATGTCAGTTCAGTGCATTATTTGTTTCAGTTGCTTGCAGATTGTTCAGAATTAATCTCACAGAATTGATAAATGGTTCAGAAAAGTGTTTTATTTTAAAACATTCACATATAATTAGAGAACTCCAAGACCGGCACAAAATATAACTGCAGAGGAAAGTAACTCAAAATTGCCCCTCTGTGCTTTAAGGATAAATCGGTGCACCTGACAGCCCATGTCACGAATGGTTACCCAGAATCCATTACTGATCACATGTTTGGTTGGAAGTTTCCAATTAAAATCTACTTAGGCTGCAGATCTGTAGTTGTGGTCAGCTTTATTTAAGCCACATTAAGGAAGCAGCCGAAAGAAGCCTACAGTACTACATATCAGTTCTGCACAGAGACTTTTACCTGATTTCCAAAGTATTGCAAACAGTATGTGTTTCAGATTTTTGCCTCAATGTCTCTTTTTCAACCCAGACACTTCTTTTTTATTTTCCTATATGCCCCAAAACTTCTTAGTCTCAAAAACTCACAGAAATCCGTGCATCAAACATTACACACTTGGCATTACAGGGTTAAAGCACAGAGACGAGATAATTTGAGGGTTGCGAATCTGCACCCTACAGGCAGCTCGGCTCTTATGGGAAACAGCTGAAGCACAGACTGACGACCACATAAGCAGCAAGGACACAGATCCATCTTCGTGATGTAAACTTGCTGCCAGATATGAAAATCAAGCAGCGTCAGATGGTGAACGAGAAGGAGAATAGACTCAAGTTCAAACGTGAGAATGACGTGCATCCAAGAGTTTAACGTGTCAGTGCTGAGGGACACGGCGCGCCCCCCTGAAGATGAACAGATGACCCGTGTAGGCTCTTTCATTTTGTGTTTAAACTGTTTGGGAACTAAAGCCTCTAAATGGTCACGGGCCACCCACACAGGTGTTTTCACTTTGTCTGATTAGACCTCGTCTCATTACTGTGTGGGCAAGTGCAGACAGAGCCTGACTGAAGTCGCTGTTATTGCTCCTTTCAAGGTGGAACAATTCGTACTGTCACACAGGAAAAAAAGGGAGCTTTAATTCCTGACTGAGAAAAGATGTCTGTTCTCTAGCATGGGGTGCATTCTGTTCTCACTCAGTGCAATCCACAAAGACCATCACGCACACATTCAAAACAACATTTCAATGCATTCCCCAAATCTTGGGAAAACGTAAAAGCAGTAAAATTACAAAGTCGAAAGGCCGACATATAAAACTAGATAGTTGTAATTCCTGGTATCTAATAATAGAGTGTTGATATTTGTGCACGTTTGCTGCTTAAATGTATTTGAATTTGAACAAAGGTGACCTGCTGCTCAGCTGCAGTTCCCAGAACACGTTTCAGAAGTCATCAGCGGTTTGGCCTTCACAACAGACTTTCTGCTTGTAACTGCAGGAAAACCATTAAAAGCATTAACAATGACTCACTTCAATGCCTCTCTGTGAGCATGCAGGCACACAATGTCAGGACAATCCCTCAGAGAAAGGCAGTAATGGTTTATACATTATACACCTGTGTTTTTCTGCACTGAGCTCGAAGCGTCGCTTGTGAATGATGTCTGATGTATGTGCTGGATCGATGGATGGCTCGGTGTGAGAAAATGAGTTCCTCCTGTTCCTATCGTCTTTTAATTTGAGCAAGAGGCAGAATAAATATTCAACCTTTATCTTTTGTGTATCAGCACCAAGCCTATGGGCAACTTTCAGCCCATCTAAGCAGAGGTGGAAAACCCCTGAGTGGGTTTGTAATTAAAAATGAGTGAAACCCTTCTTCCTTTTTCCATATTATGCAATTAACTGTATATTTACCTGTACGTGGGGCACTTAATAGATCAGCTAAAGCTAGGATTTGTAAGTAAATACATTTAAAGATTACCAATATATCTACTTTTTATCACCTGTTAGCTTAATTTATATTACATGCATGTATATTGTGCTTTCCTTCCTCCCTACTTGTGGAGCTGTTATGTGGTATTCTACATGACAGTTGGGAATGTGATGGAGGACTGATGGCTTTAAACTGGGACGTGTCTAGGTTGGTCTCAGTTCCTCCATCCTGGATCCTAACCAGACCATACTGTGCCACAATAGCATGTAGAGACCAACACCTTATATTTGGGAAATACCGCTAAAATAGAAACACACTTCCTCATATTGAAAGGTTAGTTCATGCATGTATTACTTCTAGGCTTGACTACTGTTATTCATTATTATATCACGTTGCTGTAAAAGCTCCCTGAAAAACATTCATCCAGAATGCTGTGGCAAAAATAGACGTGCTCTCTGCTTTTAGGATTAGGCTTGAACGCTTATAGTTTGGGCTGGATCATCAGGCACTCTAGCAGAGACTAAACTTTTGAAAAACACATATGCCTGTGTCAACTCCACTGCCTGCTGTTCTCTGCTTTCCTTTGCAACAGGATGTTAGTAATTGCTTTCACTTCTTCCACTTAAGAGAATTGAAACTAAGAGTACAATACATAAAGAGCAGCGCGGTGGTTAGCACTGCTGTCTCACAGCAAGAAAGAACAAGGTTCAAATTCACCATCTGGCCTGTGTGGAGTTTGCATGTTCTTCCTTTGTCTGCGTGGGTTCACTTCCAGCTTCCTCCCACAGTCCAAACACATGCAGTTAGTGGGGTTAGGTTCAGTGGTGATTCTAAACTGACCATAGGTGTAAATGCGAGTGTCTGTCTGTTAGCCCTGCAACAGACCTGGATCTGTCTAGGTTGTACCCCGCCTCTTGCCCTGCGGTAGCGGGGATAGGCTCCAGCTGCACCTCTGACCCTGATAAGGATAAGTGGAAGAAAATGGATGAAAATACACAAAGCATGAGCCGGGGGATTTTGTGTGTTTGTGTGTGGAGAAGGCTCGGAGAGCACTATGCTGATTGCTTCACTGATATGCTAACAGCTTTTACCGTGATGGAAAAGCAAGGCTCGTCATCATTGAAGCCAACCTCAATGCAGAGATATTGATGAGATTCTGCAACCAGCAGCAGTCCCATATCTCAACACACTATGACTGAACTCAGTCCACCGACATGACAATGCTCGCCCCACAGAGTGGGGTTTATCAGAGACTACGTTAAGTTTGGGAGTGGAGAGGACAGATGACTGCCTGCAGTCCTGACCTCAACCTCACTAACACTTGTTGGATTAGGGTGGGCATGCAGTTTGGGCTAGAGTGACCAGTACAACCACACTGGCTGACTTGCGGCAAATGGGGGAAGAAGAATGGGATCCCATCCCACAGCAGTGTGTGACCAAGGTGGTGACAAGGAGGTGGCAGACAGTTGTGTCTTCCACATGCTGTTGAGGCCTCTCTGTGTTAAATGAATAAACTGTTAAATTGCCAGTACCCTCTTGTTACTTTAGACTTCCAATCCTCCAATAAATACGGACACCAAGCATGAATAAGCTGTTTAGCATTGGCAGAGAAGATTTGGGAAGCTTTTCATGGGCTCAACCCACAAATGCATTTTTCTTACAAATGTGGTAACATTTAGTGGACGTAAACAGGCTTTCCAATGGTATAGGATTTATTGCAAGAAGCTTTGGGACAACAAAGAAATAAAAAACAAACACAAATATCCTTAGTTTTTGTCCTCAGTTTGTTTACATAATGGTTTCTGTGGCAATTTTACTGTTATTGTGGTGTTCGAAGTTTTGATTTTCATGTTTGTTGAACTTTCAGTTTCTTGTTTTTATTATAGTAGATTGTGGTGTTTTTAAATTGTTTTTTACTAAAACAGGGGTTAAAAGAGAGATGTTTCGGGGCTCATGAGAGCGTTAAAGCACCTGCGCTGCCATTTCAGTAAGCGTGGGAAATGCATGCAAGTCCCACACACACAAAGTTTCCTGCCACTGCTTTGCATGCTTCAATAACCTTTCAATAAGAAGTTTTGATTGTTCCATTTTCATTATTTTCTTTAAGAAATAATATATCATTATGATTTAGCTGTTGTAGGAACGGCTCCAGAATATTTGTACCATTTTCACTTTCAATAAAATATTTTTAAATTATTATTATTGTCTGTTGTGTTTTCATGTTTTCCTTAACCTTCTGAAATATGAGATTATACCATACTATAGTAATAAAATCAAAAGCTAAAGAGAAAAAAGAAAAAAAAAAGTCTCACTGCAGATTGTTTGTATTTTCATTAACTATGAATCATCTTTTTCGGATGACATCCTGCCGTTTGACTCATTTTAAAAACATTCATTAGTGTAGCTTTGAAACATTCACTTGTTTCCGCACGTTATGAAATCAGCTGTGCTGGGAAATTGTTTGTGTGTAAGAGGCAGCAAAGCTGAAACTTTGTTCTCCGTGTGCAGCGTACTCAGCCTCCTCCTTCATTCAGACTGTAAGAAAGCAGAGAGGAAACATGGGGACAAAGTTCTGGCAGGAGTCCCGGTCCAGCAGGGAACACGTGAGGCTGAAGAGAGAGAGGATTTAACCATTCAGCTACATCTTTCCAGGCCAAGGCTAAAGTGATCTGCTCTGCTGTTTTGAGTGGCTCATTACATGTGGGGGGACGGTGCTTTTATTTCATTTCTTTTTTTCTTTTCAAAAGTATGCACACGTTGACAAGTCGCATCATCGGGTGTTCCTTATCAATTTAAGTCACAGATTTCTAATTTTACAATAATAAATGACATTTTTATAGAAAATAGATGGTAAAATTTGATTTTGGGGTGGATTTAATACAGTCACGTGCATCATGCCCAGAAATGTACCAACTGAGCATCATTTAAACACTACATCCTATGAGAGTATTGCTGCTGATGTCCATCCCTTCATGACCACAGTGTACCCATCTTCTGATAACACACCGTGTCACAAAGCTCAAATCATCTCGAACTGCGTTTTTTAACATGATGAAGAGTTCACAGTACTCAAATGGCCTCCACAGTCCCCACATCTCAATCCAACAGAGCACCTTTGGTTTCTAGCAAGGTGTAGATAATAAAGTGGCCTATGAGTCTAGGTCTAGGTACTGTAAGGTCTTCCAACCGTGATCTTTCTGTTTTAAAGGATTTTCTACTACATAGTCATATCTTAAAATCTTACTAGGATATGATTTTATTCTAAAATGACAAAAAAATTATTTAAAAAATGAGCCAGTACAATTTAAAGCAGTTTTTATTGATGACAACAAAATGAGTGAAAATGAGCAGTAAAACATTTTTATCTATTGCAGTCATCAGAGAAGGCTGATCATGTTTTGGGAAAGTTATTTGGGTTTTTTGTTGTTGTTGTTTTTCCAGCAACAGAATTAATTTCGTCTCAAGCAAATCGGATGAAGTTCATGGATCAGCCGGCGGTCAAAAAAATAAAAGGAAAACAAAGATTACAAAGACAAACGGCACACTTAATTGCCCAGTTAAGTGTTGAGGTAATGTGTAAAATACTGTTCAGATGAATGGGCAGAATACAATCAATCACACATAAAATATGTACAGAGAGGTACATGAACACTCAGACACCATTTCTCTATTGCACACTATGATAAACTGGGGTAACTGCAACAGAGGACACTTGATTTAAATAAAACAAACAAAACAAAAGTGAATGAGAAAGTACCTTCCATTTTCAAAACAATGAAACAACTACAGGATCATAACTCGAACCAAAAGGAGTCACTGGAGCACGCTTGGCACCTCTAATCTGCAGGTTTAGAGGGCAACAAAAGGGCTCTGCGACAACCTCAGCAGGCCAACTTCAAAATAAAGCAACTGATGTACTGATAGGTGCGCGCGTGAAATCGGTAAAGAAAAGCCAAACTAAAGCAAATCAATTAAAAACGTTTCAAAATAGATGAGCGTAAGGTCATATCGGTAACCTAAAAAACACTTGAATGTAGCTGAATCAGGGTCGATCTTTTCCCCTTCCCAACATGAAGAGGTATGACAGATGAGAAACCGTATGTCTGTTCACTTATAGAAGTTCGTAAAAGTATCGCTTATCGTGTTTCCGAAATCACCTTCCCAATGAAACCGACACGTAAGCGAAGAGTTCCTTTTTAGTAGCCCATCAGAAGGCGCCGACGGGCAGGCCGACCGCCGTCGCTCCCGACACAACCGACGACCGGCCGGCCGATAAAAGGGGGGGAAAAAGTGCATCATATTTCTGTTAAAATACTGAGAGATAGCTGAACATTAAAAACAACACTCTTATAATAAACATCTGAAATATCTTCTTTTTTTTTTTTAAATCCTGTTTTGTTTTTCACTAGTGCAACAACAGACGGGTTGAAATAAAGATTATTAACCTGCAGGCAATCAAAGCTCTTTAAACATCGAATAATTGTCTCGCCACAGTAGCAGAACAGTAAAGAAGGCAACTCAATGACTGATGCGTGAACACAAACATGCCAACAGTATTACACATCGCTCTTTTTTTATAGAAATAAATAGCTGATTATTAACTTTAACCTCTTCTTAAATAATTTCCATCTCTATATGACTCTGATGCACATTTAATATAAAGTATCTAGTACACAACTGCAATTTCAACACTACTGTTATACATAATATAATTCTCTCTGCTCGTCTGTCGTCAACCTTTGGAGAGAAAACGCTTACAGAGTGAACACCTGTAAACTTCAACTTTGCCACTCGTTAGTATGACCTTAATATTATATAACATCAAAGGTTGGTCATTTTTGTTGCTTTTTTTTTTTTTAAGCAAACATTATGTACAGAGTAGCTGATAACCAAGGCAGGATTGTCTAAAACTGAAAAACAAAATCAACAAGTGCTTTTGTGTTTTCTCTATTGTGTCAGCAAACCTTTACACCATTCCCCACATTTCCTTCACCTGCACCCAGCAAACATTCTGTGACCAGTGTGGGATAATAAATATGCGGTACTGGAAGAACACAGAGAAAGGGACATCCACGACTGTTCCCGAATTGTCGTCACAACAATTTGCAGTTATACAAGTCTGCGTACGTATATCTGACTGTGAAGCAGAGCAGCTAAGAGCTTTGTTTATCTGGGAATTTTAAAGAGCTCACGTGACAGACACCCACACAGGGCTCCTTGAAAATGTCAACCTACTCTGCTCTGCTGCTGTTCCGCCCACAAATGATGCAGCCTGGCGTGGCGAGGCAGGGCCGTCGGGCGAATAAGGTGTGTAAAGTGACAGAGTCGAAGAAGAAGTGATGTTCTGCACGTCTCTTGATTAATTTTGAAACTTGTTACAGAACTGTGCTCGTGATTTGTTTATAGCGAGGGACCTGCTATGCTTTCCTTTCATACTGCTCCTCATAATCGCTGTGAACCAAAAGCTAAGGCTTCAAACTAAACGTTTGGTTTCTGAAAGTTTATCAGGCTACAGATGACATTTTTATCATGTCACCGAGAGAGCGGAAATCCTTGATACGGTCATCTGAGGCAGATAACTGTGAGCTCAGAATCTCCACCCACCTCTCACGTGACTTTCTGAATCTTTCTGAAGGCTTATTTTGATTACTTTTGTCTGTGAATCATGCAAAGCTACCTAGTAGAGCCCAAGAATAAAAATATGGCGCTCTTTACCCTCAGCACCCAACCGGTCGCAGCAGATGGCTGCCCCTCCCTGAGCCTGGTTCTGCCGGAGGTTTCTTCCCTTTAAACGGGAGTTTTTCCTTCCCACTGTTGCCAGGTTCTTGCTCACTGGTAGGCGGGGGTGTCATATGATTGTTGGGGTTTCTTTCCAATATTGTGGTTTCTTTTTTACTCCACAATATTAAGCGCCTTGAGGTGAATGTTTTTGGGAATTTATATAAAATTGAATTGAAATGAGCACAATAGGTCCCCTTTAAAACTGATTGTGAGCTCCGTTTAGAGATTTAGTATTGCACTTCCATAAAGTCAGGGAACTCATTAGAGACATTTAAAATTCAGTGCAGCAGAATTTTGGTCCATAGAATCATCAAGTTTCAAAAACTATGAAAAAAATAAATAAATAAAACAGTCCATCACAGCACTCCGAAATACAGTTTTTTGGTAACCACCTACATCTTTTTACACCCACAGTTCAGATCCCAGGTTTTCTGTTAGAAATGTGAGATAACCACCAGATCACAATTTCTATTTTCTCAGACAGGACAACGCTCCTGCAGAGCCTCAGCATATATTAAGATACTGTTTTCGCAGGCTGTGTTACTGTGTGTATCTGTGTGTGTATACGGGTGATCTGGCTGTATAAAAATCACTGGAGCTCCTCCCTTTGAAGCTATTTGCAGCACAGAAGAGTGAACACAGTAAGTTTAACTACTGCAGGTATTGCTACTCATACTTCTTGAGGATTTCCAAAACATACGCTAAACTGTAGTCAGGTCGCTTTTCCAATTTTAAAGGTGACACCGAAGACCTGATCCCTTATGTCTGCAAAATAGTAAAAGGTGATCCTTGTTCCATGCTGCAAAGGGTACAAAGTGTCACGTAACGCCAGCTGCACGTCAGCGCTGCATCTGCATGGAATCACCAGCAGAGGGAGGCAGAGGACGTTAATGTTAAATGAATACAAATGAGGGATCACACAAGAGCTTTGGCCACGAGAAGCTCCGTGAACGGGAATGGCACTGATTCAGGTGGCAAACGAAGAAAGTCGGATGACGTCCAAACTCTACGACACCTGGAGACTTTGTCCCATATGAAACACAACGCCTTAAATTCACACACATTTAAATCAAACGTCAACACTGCTTTTGATTTTAGTGATCAAACACTTGGTCCCCCTTTCCCCCTCGTTAATGGCACATTGGAGAAAACGCTCACTGGAATGAGGACACTGTTACGAATGGCACCGGTAACGTCAGGTATTAAATCCTGCTGTCTGGGATGAAAAGGCCCAAATATTTAAAAACACAAGATTTGTGACCTTGTTTGTTTTTGTTTTTTTAAACATATGGAAACAGAGGATGTTAGAGAAGAGGAGGCTAAATGCATCACTGCCAGGCAGTGTTTAGAAGACTGAAGGTCTGTGTGTGTGTGTGTGGCTGTCCTTTGCGCTCTGTCCACGGAACCCGGAGCTGGTGCAGCATATTTCTGTTCTGGGTGGAAGCAGTAAGTGTTCAAAGTCATCCATTGTCCAGTTTCAATGTACAGGCTTGATCCAGTACTTTGTCACAATTTCCATTTATGTGTTTAAGTCATCCACGCAGACACAAACACAACGTGAACTTGAATAAGAGAAGTCACATTTGCCTGTGATCATGGTCTGCAGCCTGTCAGCCCATCAGCTGTTGGTGTTAGTCTACATCGAGCACTGTGTGGATGCGGACAGCTAAAAAGTGCTGTCGTGTGGCTTCAAGGGTTGCAATAAAAGGGATCTGCTCTGTGCAATGACACAAACCACTTTTTTGAATGGAAAAAGCAAAAAGGTTACTGCAAAGGAAAATTTAGAGTAAGCTGTTGCGTTTCTTGAGTTTGTCAGGTTTAAAACAAGCCCCCCTTTCCTGATACATAGTGCAGCTGCAAGTCAAACTGGCTAACCGATATTAACGAGATAACTGTATCAAGTTTTTCTGTCTTAGATTTGTACTTTAGCAAAATGCACACTGAGCCCTCAATACTACTTCACGATGCTGCAGACGCATTCAACTCCAGGAACAGCTGGGTCTTTTTGATTGACTGGAGCCGTGATGGCACCCTCTCCAAGGCTTGAGGAACCTGCACAAAAGACGTTAGCAGAGACTGTCTGCTTTCACGTGGAGGATTTTGGAGAAGCCGGGTCTCTTCTTTAGAGCCTGAAAGTAAAAGAGAGTGCGATATCATAATCTCATTTCCTGTAGAGACACACGGTGTGTATGACTTATCTCTAAATACCTGCAGGCCAAATAGTCTATCCTCTATAAATCTCCATCTCGTCATGCTCTTTTATTTTCGTACAGATGCACCTTTTTTGCCCTTTATGCTTCACCTTTACATGACTTGTTTGACAAAACAGATGATTCACTTTGATGTTTCTTTCTCCACAGCAATCGTGAGGAAGGAGGGATAAAAGTGAATCAGAGCTGTTTGCACCTTTTGGAGAGAAAAGAAAAAAATACCTCAAACTAAAAAAATCTCTTGATTCTACAGCTTTGTGTGTGTGTGTGTGTGTGTGTGTGTGTGTGTGTGTGTGTGTGTGTGTGTGTGTGTGTGTGTGTGTGTGTGTGTGTGTGTGTGTGTTAAGCTTCAACAACAGCCAGAGCATCTTGGCAGCATAGCAGCAGCACATCCACAACAAACCATCACTGGGGCTTTGAGGACTGAGTCATGGTCTAATGGTATGCAACTGTGATAAAGATAGATGCACTGTACCCACTTAACAACTATTGACCTAACTCTTAGTCATGTGTATACAGGACCTTTGTTACCAGATACAGTAACTACAATGTCAGACATTGACATTGCACAGTCGACCTTTGATGAATGAATGGCTGTTACTTTAGTAAAATAGTAACTGCTCATTCAGGAAGACTCATAACGGGGGCTGACAAAGAGTGGGGGGTGTATATAAGGAGTTATGTTTCCAAATTACAAATCATATTCACTCCTACATAAAAGTTACACTAACAAACAATAATACAAACTGATACTGTACAGTTATTTAAACAAAAACGTCTTGCTCTCATTGGCTAAACTCTTTTTATTTATTCTGGATGTTTGACAGAACAGCACTAAGTCAGCTGTGCTTTGCCTGAGAGGAAAACGACAACAGCAGAAGAACACAGAGATGCAAAACAACAGCGAGATAAGGTGGCGCCATCTTGGCACATTTTCTGGTGCTCGTGGTTTGTTTGACAGTCACATTGTGTTTGGCTGCATGTTTTTAGAAGGAAATAACACAGAATAAAGTTTCCATCAGTAGCAGGCTCGACCTCCTTTGGCCTTCAAAACTGCCTTAATTCTTCAAGGTGCTGGTGTGATGATATGCCCATATTGACATGACACCATCACACAGCTGCTGCAGACTTGTCAGCTGCACGTCCATGATGTGAATCCCCTTTGCCACTGCATCCTAAAGTTCCTCTCCTGGATTGAGATCTGCTGACTGTGGAGGTCATTTGACTACAGTGAACTCAATGTTACGTTCAAGAAACCAGTTTGAGATGGCACCCTGTGTGGTGTTCTGCTGTTGTAGTTGCGCTTCTGCATACCTCATGGTTGCCTTCCTATCAGCTCAAAGTAGTCCGGTCATTCTCCTCTAACCTCTGACATCAACAAGGTATCTTCACTGTAGGAGCTGCTGCTCACTGGATACTTCCTATTTTCCAGACCATCTCTGTAAACTGCAGAGATGGTTGTGTGGGGATGTTTGAGTAAAAAAAGCAGTTTCTGAAATACTCAGACCAGCTCGCCTGGCTCAAACAGCGATCAGTATCTAAAGTCACTAAAATCACCTCGGTGTGAACTTCCACAGGTCACCTCAATCATGCACTGCATTTTCTAAAAATGGGAAATTTAATTTTAACTGAGAGGTTAGCAGGCAGGTTTGGGTTTCTGTTGGTTTCCTCCTCTTGAGTAATGAATGCCTGTAACTTGATTTTGTCTGTGAACAGTACTGGATGTCTCATCAGTAGAAAAACTGGTGTATCAAACTATGTATGTGAAGTGTGGGTGGACTGTGAGACACAAAGGTGCTGTTACCTGGAGCTTGTTAACCATCTCATCAAACAGTTTTCTAGCTTCTGGGCTGTTCGGGTCCTCAAAGTAATCTTCTATACCGATCTGAACCACAATGGATTTGAGGTTGCGGCAAACACCTACATAAATGGAAGGAGCGTTAACACACATAAGTAACAACACCGGCAGTAATGTAACAGCAAAAACATGGCTCTGCTTAGAGTTCTGCTTTAATATTATTGACTACACAGCCACACTAGTTAACTGCAAAGCTACTTAGCCTGATCTATTTTTTATTTTTATTTTTCAAACTCACTGTTGAAGTGGAGCAGGGCTTTCGGGGTGACTGGTGTGGAGGTGAGCACCAGCATCTCGAGGCCCTTCAAGCCCTCTCTGCAAACCTCTGCTGCCACCTCCTGGTTGATTTCACTCACATGGTCCAACTCTAACACCTGCAGGCGCATGCAGTTCCTCGCTGCAGAGAGGGAGGATTTCAAAATAAAACACAGCAGAGGTTACTGCAGGACACAAAGACTCACTTATATTTATAGGAGCTGTAGCAGAAATGCAGGTCTTTTAAACTAAATAATGTCAGGACAACAAAGAATGGACAAGACTCACAAAGTAATTAGATCAGTGAAGCTCAAACTCTAATTTGTAATCGCTAAGGAGAGGAATTATTATTCTAGTTTACCCAATGAGGCCAGTCCCTGAATCCCACACCCAGCACCGCCCACACCAAGAGCACGGAGGTGCGGCCAGCATCTTCCAATGGTCTGCAGACATCGGTTACTGAAGCGAGCGGGTTGTTGGCTGAAGGGAAAAGACTGGGTTTGAAATGTTCATTCATTTGTTTGCAATCCCATATTTTAACAGAGTTTCTGGGTATGAGATGGAGTGTGTTACCATGGATGTAATGGCGCCACCTGTAGGGATATAATGTCTCTACATCCAGCTCCAAGGGCCCAGATAACCTCCTGACCAACTGGATCTGTGGCACTCCTGAAACAGAATAAATATGCACAAATAACCAAATTGCACACAATATTATACAGATTAGAGCATGACTTCGGGATAAAAAGCAGGATAGTTTCTATTTGTTTTTATAGAGCGGTCTGAGTGTACGTTATTTCACAAAAGACAGGACCTGGATGTCAGTGTGAGAGTCTACCTGTATGTTACAGCCTGAAGGGCTCGGCAGTAGCAGCTGGCCAGCCAAAGGGAGCGATCAGTCAGCAGGTTGGGGCAGTGTGAAATCTTCAGTATCAGCAGGTTACTTCCTGTGGCCTTTAACAACGCCTCTAGACCCTCCTCCAGACAGCCACTTAGACAGAGATTTAAGGGAAGGTCAACAGAAAAAGACAAAGTGATTTTTTTGCCTTTTGACACTCCAAAAGTACCATTTATAGAATATAACAAAAAAGGGTCCACTAACATTTGCAGCATATCCAAGTTGTATCAGCGTAACCTGGGAGCACCTACTTAACTCTAATTCGTTTCCTTCACTCCACGTTCCACTCGTCCACTCATATCAAATATCTACTTTTCTACTTCCAGGAAATCATAACTGATCTTTTACATGCCGAGCATAATCAGGCAGCACGGAAATGTCAGTATTCATCAATTATCCTTCTCCTGGTAGCTTCCGCTTATCAATCACTCTTTGAGGAGTCATTTGGTATGTCACTTAGTTTGACAGTTTGCACAGCAATGCTTAATAAAGCCAAAACAACACACACTGCAGTACCAGGTGTGAATGAGCCACTAGGCAGGGATTTGAAAAGAGGAACTGAGCTTATCGGCCGAGCAGCGAGCTCCAGGGCTTTTTATCACATGGCCTGCTTGAGGTTTTCACCATGAGCTCTCATGTTAAACTGTCCAACAGTGAAAAATAAGCATACTAAAAGTCAGATTTTTGGTTTTTGTAGCTGAAGTTTTTTTTTAACAACTCATCCATTTTTGAGTTAAGATTTAAAGCTTTGAATTATTTTACCACGGACAGTTCAAGTCATTCAACTGCACCTCTCCACTGCGTCTCTGAGAGCTTTTCATACAGTCCATAGCTTGCTGACATTAGCTGATAGCTTAGCATTCCACCCTCTTGTCTGAAGGTGAAACTAAGTTAGCAACAACATCAAAACGCGAATCCACAAAGCAGTGGAAGACACTGTGGTGGGAGTGACCATATTTTACATGCAGTCTCTGGCAGCTATATGTTGGATGTGTGCCTCACCGTGTGCTTTTCAGGTAATCCTCCTTGGTTTCCTTCTTGCCCCGCTGTCTTGGTTTAAGGTTTTGCAGGATCAGAGAGTGCGTCTGAGTGCACCACTGAGACATTGTGCTAAGAAACTGAGAAAAAAAAATACATGTACATAAGAAAATACACCTTAAATAATAACAGTAAGCACATGGTTATCTTGACTGTTACATATATCACAATATCTTCATGTTCACTAAGCACCTTGGAAGAGATGCGAGCGTTCTCTAGCAGCACTCTGGTCCACACGGCTGGGTGGCGGGCCACAAACTTCCAATTGCGGCAGACCTCAGCAGCTCTCAGCAGGGTCTTAGTATCCAGGTAGGTGAAGATACAAAAGAGGGCAGCACGTATCTTCAGGATCTCTGGACTGATCACCTCATTGGATTTTGAAGGACTCTTTTCATGTCTGCATGGCTTGCTGTAGACGCCTTCAGACCGACCTGTGGGAATAGAAGAGTCTTTAATCCAGTTCCTAATCGAACTAGATTAACAAAATTATTGTGCAAATACAGTACTGTGCAAAAATCTTGAGCCAACACTCATTTCTTTATATTTTGCTTTAAAGGAGCCAGACTTTGTCTTTTGTTTTAAAAGAAAGTGGTCTTAAACAATAGTTCAATAGCTTTCTAAACATCTGCTTGTTCACTCACTCTTTCAGAGGAATGTTTGGGGGGGGGGGTTGTGTGTTAAACCACTTAGCACTGATCTATGAATCAGTCAAGCATACGAAAGCACCCTAGTCAAGGGAGGAACCGTGCTGTGTTTACAACTTAGTAAAGCACCCCTTTCTTTAGTTGAATCTAAGAAAAATACCAAAGATTACACTTTGACAAGCATCAAATATTATTTTTGCAACAACAAGGTGACTCCCAAAGATCTATTAGCCAAAAATTTGGAACATCTTGGAATATGGTGTACTTTCAAAACATAATGAGGAAGCTGGACATGTGGAGGAAATAACTATTTAGCATAGATTAACAATTAACAGTATCTGAAAGTCAAATCCTTAAGATATAGGGAAGAAATCCAGCTGACAGTTCACTGAAGCATTGTCAGAAATCTTGTTTCAGGCTACATTTACACTGTGGGGTTTTGTCAAAACTGAGGGAATTATGAACACAGACAAGAACCATTTTGATTTTTGACAATACTTTACCTTCAAAGAAGCGCTTTGAATGTCTTTTAAGAAGCCTGAAGAACTATTCCTAATTTTTTTAAACACTATTTCAACACAGCCTGAACCTTCTTAGGTTGAAAAATAAAGGCGGCCAGGTTAAACTCTGACTTTCAAGGTCAGTAAAGTTACACACACTGTGTTTTTGCCCTGTATGCTTATTTCCATGTATGTTTGCACATTTCAATAAATCACTGCAACTGTTTCCCATTTTTCTAGCAAAATGTAAAAGAAATGATGGGTGAGTTGAGACTCTTACAAAATACTTTAAATCCTCTTTAAAAAAGAAAAAAAACATTCTGTCACACGGTGGCGCCAACTTTCTGAAGGACACTAATTAACATTGCTCTTTTTTCACCTTCTCATCTTTTCATTCTGTGGGTTTTTATCTATCGGCTGACATCATGTGTCCATTCCTCTTAGCAAGATTGCTCCGAGATGACTCATTTCGTCTTTGGCCTTGGAAGGCGTCCGCTCGAAACCAACAGGGCTGCGAACCATTGCTTACACTCTCACTGTTCCTCGTTCACTCTCTCTTTGTCTCTCTCTCTCTCTCTCACACACACACACACACACACACACACACACACACACACACACACACACACACACACACACACACACACACACACACACACACACACACACACACACCACCTACGCTCAAGATTGCCAAGTGAACTAAAAAAAAGAAAAGAAGCCAAACTGTGTGTTGCATGCTGGGAAAACAACTCTGTCTTTGCTTGTAGATACATAAACCTCCATCACAACCTGGCAGAGACTCTCCCGATAAGAGGGACTACGTCAGAGCAGAGGGATGCCAGTAACATGATGAGAGGAATCTTTTGTATTAATGGGGCCGTTATAGCAGTTTACACGAATTTGTCAGAGATTTGGCCCAGTTTTGCTTCTTCGCAGACCGCCCCAGTCCAACTGGTATTTAAAATCCCAACAGCAGGTGGAAAAGATGGAGGAGCCACAGCAGTGAGTTCAAAGATCTTGGCATTACAAGAAGTTAAGAGAGAAATGCACAATCTGTGGTGGATTTCAGTTGTGCAGGAAAGACTAGCTGCCTAGCTTGGCTGAGCACAAAACCTAGTATGAGGGGAGGAACTGAGACAATATGACAGACAAATATCGCAACGCACAAAGGCACATAGAGGAAGAACAGCAGAGTCACCTGCAGCAATGTTTGACTTGATTTTCTCAGCATCTACAACAGAAACGGTGGCAAAACATCTCATTAAAAAGGACTCGAGATTTTAAATTGTGTTGGATAACATTAGCCTGTGAGCCTGCTAGAAATATTTATAGACCCTAAACTTTGTGCGTTTATCTTGTCCCTCGTTGCTTCATTTATTTTGCTTATCGGAAGCAAACGTAAAGAAGCTGCATTTAGCTCCAACACTGCAGATGGAGCCATCTTCCTGATGACCCCTGATGCACCGCAACTGAACTGAAGCTGTGTACCTGCACCGCAAACACAATAAGCATATGTGTGGTCCAATATTAAGAGTTTTTAATCATTTGTACCTATTTTCATGTTATTTATTGATTTAAATACAATTTATTTAACTTTGTTTTCTCAGATGGTATAGATTTTTTCCTTGTCTTGCATGAATATCACACGAGACCTGCAGCAGATAAAAGGCCTCAGTGATGAACCCCAATCAGTTTGTAGAACGAGCTTCGGCCACTGACGCAGCTCCAGCAATATTACATTACAGCAAGCTGACCCAGATCTACATCTGTCACTTCTATTATGGGACTCATTTCAAGGCCTCGACTCTGAATCCTGGCTCCCAGATATTAAATTGTAGGGAGTGTCGGATTTACAGGATGGAGATTTCTACTAATTTTCCTGCACTTGACAAACAAGCACCAACATCTGGGACCTGAAAATCAAGCCAACAAAGTACTAAAAAATGCAGGTCCTACAGTGAGTTAATCCCCTTAGACTTTTAATGTAAAATATCTATCCAACTTCACAGCAAAATTTAATATGTCAACAGAAAGTGGATACAGGCTAGGCTGCCATCTGTCTGCAAGGGCAGCTAGAGACGCTGATCAGCATCAAATAACAGTAAACTGGAGGCTATCCAAGAAGGCTATGCTAGTTTTGATGAACAAAACACTATTTTTTTTTCTTATTTATATGTTACTCAGAACAATTAGCAGGTAAATGTATCTGTGCACCCAGAAGTTTGTCAATGCAGCTTGAAAACAAGCTAGCTAGGCAGATCCAGTAGCAGCCCTCCACCGTCACATCTGACTCTGGGAAAAAAAACATCTGGCAAAAACAAGATGAGAATGGCCACAATACTAAACAGCCAACAACTCTGGCTTCAACAACCGCAGTTCAGAAATCGATGGGTGACCTGTCACCGTGGCTACGCCCATCTGTTACCCATCTGTCTACATTAACAACTTTCCAAAGAGCCCTTACCGGCGTTGGGGCGGTATGCTGCTCTGCTGTGAGAATAGGGCGCAGCAGACTGCTGGACTTCCGCCACAGCCCTCCTCTCTTGCTCCCACATCTCCACTTCAGACTCGGTGGTTCGGGAACCCACATCAGATACGTCTCCCTCCTCGCCTTCAGTGCTGTTCCTGTAAGGTCGCCGCTGCCAGTTCTGGATAGCCTGTTTACGAAGACCCCAGTTTCTCGAGCCGCATCCGGGTGAGCGTTCGTAACCCCCCTCATTCAACCGGCACTGCATGTGATAGTACTGAGCTTCAGGACAGTCCTCCATGGGATGCATCTCAACGCTATCACTGTCGTAACCTCCAGAGCCTTGCGAGACAGACTTGATCCTCCCTGATGCTCTGCAGAAAAAAAATACAAGGGAGGGTAATCTACAAGAGTTTGTTTTTATTGAATTGTCTAACATATAGATGACCCATCTTACATCTAATAACAAGACTTACTGTGGTAATAATTTTGAACAAATACAAACATAATAATTCACATACATATAGCAGATATTATAGAAAATAGCTTTGCTGGCTTTCATGCAGAGACCTAATTATCAAACCAATCTGTTAAAAATGAAGCTAGAGACCAATTGGTCCAAAAGTAACTAACAGTGTCTACAAAAAAAGCTTACACTTGAAATGCAACGTAAATATGACAAGTTGTGGGAGTCTTTTGGTTGTTTTTTACGGGAGCTATTTGAAGGAGTAAGTTAGTTCAGTCTTAGTTTTTTTGCACATTTGTCACACATGTTTCAGATCATCAGACAAAAACTAAAGAAGTACAGTCCTCACTTGTCTCACTTAAGGTCAGAGTTCACGATTTAACAATAAGAAAGAGGCTGGGCAAAAATGGCATCCGTGCACTACTGACCAAAATGCCTGGCCATCAGGTCACACCATGAAGCTCAAGAAACACTTGGGTTATGAAGCAGGACAATGATCCAAAACATACCAGCAGGTTCTGGAGCAGCCTCGTCGAAGTTTGGACTTAAATCTGATTGAGATGCTTTGGTATGACCTGAAACAGGCCGCTCATGTGCAAAAATGCTCCACTGTGGCTGAATTACAACAATTCTGCAAACAAGAGTGGGCCAAAATTCCTCCACAGCCGTGAAAGACTCATTGCCAGTTATCACAAACCCTTGATTGTAGTTCTTGCTGCCAAAGATGGCACAGCCAGTTATTAGGTTTAGAAAGCAATGACCTTTTCAGACAGGTAGGCTTGGATAACATTTATTTCCCTAAATAAATGAAATCACAATCTAAAAACTGGATTTTGCATTCATTCAGGTTATCTTTGTATAATATTAAACTTTGTATGTAAGTGTAACAAATTTGCAAAACAACTAAGATACCATGACAGCATCAATAGTAGGGGTGGGGGGAAAAAATCGATACTGTGTAGTATCGTGATATTTTGTTTGCTAATAATGTATCGATACAGGGACAGCAGAAATCGATATTTTGTTACAAAAAAGGTTTTTGTGGACTGGAACTCTGACGTCAGAGCATGTTGATCCTTTTTCTGAGCAAGAATCCTGACATTCCTTCACTGTCCAAATGTGTTTAACTTTTTTTTGGCAGCAATAAACATGACAGTTTACTTATTTTAATTTAAGACATGTTTTATTTTAATTAAGTTTAAAACTTTTTATTTAATGTAAAATTATATTTTGTTTTAATTTACTTTCAAATTCTTCAGTTGCTGAATCGGCTGCATAGTTTTCATAAATTGCATAGTTCAGAATAGCTATAATTGTACCAGATGGTTGCATTCAGTTAAGTTGGACTAGACTGTAATACAAACTGTTCAGTTTGTCAACAATAAAACTGACTGACATGAGAGAAAGACTGAGTGCAGACTTTGATATTAGATAAAATGAATATTGATAAAGTTTACCTTGATGTACAGAATCTGAATATTGCAAAATATTTAAAAAAAAAATTGCAATAATATCGTATCGTGCGTTAAGTATTGTGATAATATCGTATCGTGGGATGTATGGTGATTCCCACCTCATTCAGGCCTTCCCCATGCGGATGCTGGATTTAAGTCGACCAATTTAATGGCACATTCAAACATACAATTGCTACACACAAAAGTCTCAAATACACAAAAGACTTCACTGTTGTAGCTACTTTAAATTCATTAGCTACATGTTCATGTTCTTCTGATCAGTAAAGGCCTCAGGGCATTGCTAACAAAGACTAATATCCTCAGAGGTCCATTGAAGACAACATGAGTGCTGCTATAGAGTATGACAGAACAGGTAAGCTAGTGTCACCAAGGAGGAAGAGCCGCACTTCAGGTTACTTATTGTCAAATCAGGGTGACTTTTGTGAATACGAGCTAATACAGTCCTTAAAATAACCTCCCAGCTACCTCAAGCAATAAGCAGTTACAGTTATCAGCCTTTCAAAAGTAGGACATTTTTCTTTTTCTCTCTTTCTTCCATCTCAGTGCTTCTTTTTCTCAGCATAACAAGGAGAGCAAAAACGTCTCCATGCATCATTATAAGAATAAAAGTGTAAGAGAATCACAGGTAATACAGCAGATGACACTAACCAGAAATTCCAAGTCAGGATGCGCCAAAGTAGAAATCCATAAAATACCATAAACATCAATTTATATTCTCTAAAATTAAAATGATGATCTCACTTTATCGTTTAAACAACAAAACTGGGACAAACCTGGACTAAACTGCAGTCTAACAAGCTGTTTGTGAAGCTGCAACATCATCAACATGACAGACTGCACCAATATTAAAATCAATAAATACCTATAATGTGAAATGAATATATATATATATATATATATATATATATATATATATATATATAAAATAAGAGACTATGAGGAAGAATTGGTAATTTCAGAGTCCACATAGCATCAAACAGTAAATAATAAACAGCTCAACAAGCAGCTCCCTTCTGTCTCATCTTACAAAAATAACTAACAAGTAAATCAATATGAAAAGACTTGCACCAAGAACGTGACACCGTTACATCTGTACAGTGTACAGTTATAAAAGGTTTTCTTGGATGACACTACATACAAAAAAACAGCAGTAATAATAGATGAATAACAGAGTGGGAACTCTGCATACATGGTGGTAAAGAGCTACATAATACTGCACCAGCAGTCGTGACAGCTGCATCCACCGAACTGAGGATGAAAACTGCAGCAAGTCTAAACACAGTCAACCTCTTAGCTGCAACCCCTCCAGCTCACTGACAGACAGTGGTCCCACTGGTAGAGATACTGGTACATGGTAACACAGTTAACACTATGAATGCTACCAGTAGTATCACAGACTCCAATGAGCTCTTTAATGCCACTGCAAGGAGAAGGAACTATCCAGACTAAAGTCTCTCAAGAAAGCCCGGAGAGACTTGAGTTGCTAACAGAAGTTGATAGAGAAGTGCAAGAAGATATCTATCAGTGAGTCCCAGAGAGACAGAAGCCAAGAGTATGAATACTGTATCCTTCTCCAAATCGAGACAACAGGACACATGAATGAGTCAGCCAGAGCTGAGACTGAGCAAAAGTGAAAAGACAACAACATCAATGAAATGAGTCTGGTGGGCCTCGAAGTAGATGTCAAAAACACAGAGAGAGACATTCGGCAGACTGACTGGTTAACACAGGGCAAAACACTCCTGATGGTCAAGGATTCGTACAAGGGTAAAACACTAGTGAATTTCTAGCTCCTGAGCAGAGTAGACAAATAAGCAAAGCATTACTAATTGGTTGACTGTTAAATACAAGTAAGCTTACAACTCAGTGCCCAAAGCACAGAGCTTGACACTAGATCTGGCTAACTGGTCACTGATAACCTTCCTCACCAAGTGACCTGGACAGTGCAGAGAAAGCTCTGTGACAAATACAGGTGTTAGACAAGTTTACTTCAAAACTGACCCATAATCTCCCAAAAGCAGCACCATTTATGGTTGCAAACAAGCAAACCTGATGGGGTGGGGGTGACCTTTACTAATAACACAGGCACTGTTTCTTACTTCTAAGCTGACAAAGAGTGTAAGCATGTTTTTGTTTTTATGCATCCTCAAGAAACCCAAAGTACGCCAAGAAAATATCCAGCACACTATCACAAAACCAGCTGTCTGAAAAACTGATGCAAGTAAGGACGAATCCATGCTTTAAATGTTTGTACTACATTCAGACCCTACCATCCAAATAACACTCATCAGACCAACCAACATCTTTCCGATCTTCATGCTTCATCCTGTAACTTCGTCTTCATCACAATACATCAGGGTTTGAAGTGTTGTGTGTTCAGAGATGCACCTAAACGTAGATGGGTTGTAGCAAAGCAGTCTGGCCATTCTCCTCTAACCTCTGGCATCATTAACTGAACTGAAGTGGCAAGAACTGATACTTACTGGATATTTTCTCTCAAACCATTAGCTGCAATCCCAAGAGATAGCTGTGTGGGAAAAACATGGCAGATCAGCAGTTTCTGAAATACTCAGACCAGCCCGTCTCACACGGTGTTAAAACGATGTCATGCCCAAAGCCACTTAATTCACCTTTTTTATCTGGTTAGTTTGAACTTCAGGAGACTGTCTTCACCATATCTACATGCCTAATGCACTGAGTTGCTTCTGTATGATCGGTTGATTAGGTGTGTGTCATGGCTGCCGTTTTCATGTAACTTCCCATGTTTGAGTCCTGCGTTTGGGTCCTACATCCTGCCACACAGCCGAACTTTGACAGTATGTGATAATGTGTAGTTAAACAATGTACCTAATAAAGTGACCACCGTTTCTGTAATATTTCTGTTGAAACACAGACAGCTGTGATCAAGAACGAGCACATCAGCAGGTCCATTAGTCATTTCCCAAAATCCAGAATAACATTCAACGACATCCTAAAGGCATTTCAGCGAAATTCAGGAAAATAAAATGTACCCGAGTCACATCGATGGGTGTAATTTTTCCAAAATTTCAAGGTTATTCTTAATGTTATGCAATAGGAAGCAAAATACATGAAAGTTCATTCATGAGGTTTCACAATGTTTTGTGTAAACTTTTGCAAACTGACGACTGGTGTCCTTTTCTTTTTCACTCTGGATTGATGTTTGTGCAGCAATGTCTATTTAAACAGTCTTAAAGGAAAACAGTGACCAGTGACTTTGGATTGGCAACTTTTTATTGCGTGTCTTTAGTAAATCTTGATTATAAGTTTTAATGGAAGTTGTGCAAATTGAGTAATTTTGCCTGTAAAATGGCATCTGAATACAACCTTTATCCTTAAACAGCTAGGGATGGGTATCGAAAACCGGTTCTTGTTGAAAACCGGTTCCCACTGTTTCAATTCCTTGGAATTGTTTGCCATTTTTGTAAACGATTCCCTTATCGATTCCAGTCGCCCCGAATGACGTCACCACGTTGTGGAGCGTCATTTACCTGGCAGGAAACACGGCAGCTCAAACGCTAAAAAGTTTGGTCATACTTTACGAGAACGGATGACAACAGGGCAACTTGCAATACTTGTAAAGTAGATATTTCATTTAAGGGAGGAAACACTACGAATATGCAAAAGCATTTGCTCACAAAACACACGATGACCTTAAATGAATGTCGTGTTTTTAATTCCACTCCGGACTCGTGAATCTCAACCCAGCAGCAGCGGTAACGTTTGCACGTCCTCTCCCGTTAATACGGCAGGTAAATAATCAACTAACAGTGCATATTATGTTTGTGTTATATTACAAAACCTGCCATTAGTGTGCATTTAGGTGACCATGATGAGAGAGACAGACAGGGTCTGGCTGGCGCTCGCTGGCAGTTGTCACTGCAGTCTACCGGTAGCATCTCCTTTCAGGCCAGGATAGACGAATGTCACCGAGCAGTGACTAAGTTTGTGGTTAAAGGCTGCCACAGCAGATACCCCCGATTTTCAGTAAGTGAATGTGTTTAATTGTAGGCAGGGACATTGCTACAGAATAATTTATGTTATACTTTGTTATTGCTACAGAAGAATATTTATTTTATTATTTTACATTTACAATTTTTTTCCCCGGGGACCCTGTGACACCCCATTGAAGAGCCGTAGGCTGGATCTCTTAAGATCTCACTGTTGGGTTTGTAAGTCCATGCTACTCCTAAATTTCTATCTTGTTCAAAGAGAAGATATAAAACAAAGTTCTAAGCTAATCGACCTTAGTGTTCTCCTTTTAAAAAAAGAATCGATAAGAGAATCGATAAAGAATCGAATCGTTAAACAGAATCGAAAATGGAATCGGAATCGTGAAAATCTTATCGATACCCATCCCTATAAACAGCTATTAATAACCGAAGGCAGAAGGCTCACACAGTTGTTCTCGGGCGTCTGTGCGTGTGTCGTGCCATCACTTATTTAATGGGGAAGGCCTGACAGGCTCTGTGTGACGTCAGAGAAGGGAACACATTCGCGCACCAACTGGGGATGACAGTTGGGTGGGTACATGATGGCACGCCATGTGTTTGAAATCTCCAGTGGAGACCCAGAAATACTTCAGTCACACCTCGTGTAGTGAGACGTCTGACCTGCGCCTCAGCGCTGCCACTGACTGAGAGCATCTGTGACATGTGGTTTGGATAGATTCAATTTTAAGTCAGTTTTCAACACTATAGATTTGATGTTCTCATTAGTAGTTGGCGACTACTGTGCTCACAAATCTTCACATTAGGACTCTGGATTAAACAGTCTACTCTCAATATTAAAAAAAATAAATTCACATTCGCTCAGTTAAGGCTTTGCAAACACATGATCACTGACCACATGACATTAACTTTTCGGCCATTCTGAACATATGACTATCGTGGTGACAATGCAGGATCCAGTGAATAAGACCCCAGTCATACAAGCCTACAGACTGCACCGCCACCATCTGGTAAATAGTAGCCATCACGGAAAACTGAGTATTTCCCAACCTGTTATGTGTCATTGCTGGAGGTTGGTGGCAGCGACTGGGAACATGATCGCTAAAGTGCTAGTCACAGAGGCCTACAGTCAGTGACCCCATGGCAACCAGCAGGTAAAAAACACATATTCCCCCAAAACCTCTTTGTGATTGCTTCAGTTGCTAGCACATTGCTGCAGTCTCGTTTGAACGGATGTGTCGGCTTTTTCTACAAACACCAGTCGGCTCCTCTCTGCGCCATTTGAAACCTCTGAGACACAACTTTTACTTTGAGGCCAAACCTTCTACATGTCCAGCTTGCGTTGCACTTTCTCAAACTGTACTGATGCTTGGCTGATGTGAAAAAGTACAGGTTTATATTGGAATAAGCTAGCAAGGTTTGGGATTTAGCACTTTCTTTGCAAACAATTTCCCCAACCAGTTTCCATAACAACCAGTGGTTGTATAACGTCCAATGTGGCAGACACAAAGAAGCAATGCGAGTCCTGAAAAATCAGCTCTTTAGTTTAAAAACAACAATATCATGGAATACTGAAAAATGAATTGACATGAAATCTGTTACAGATTGTTTGCTCTGGTTAGAAGGAAAAAAATATATAAAGTTGATGATCTATATAATAATTTCCTGCTTTACTTTGAAATCTCTGAGCTGGTAACTAGTTCCTCTCTTTGTTTCTATTTTCCCGCCAATTAGTCACCTAGTATTTATAGAGCCCTCCTTCCTTCCGTCCTCTGCCAAACTCTCAGCATTTTGTAGAGCTGTGCAGTATTTTCTGTGACTTTGTGATTCTCTTGTGTATGATATCCTACTAGTTTTTCGACCACAGTTTGTCTCTTGCCTGCCCCTCCTGTCAAATGTTAGCTTCTTGAACTTGTGTATGACCCTAGTTTTGAACACTGAAATGAATTTTACTTCAGCCATAGAAATCCTAAATAAGAAGTATCATTAATTTAAACCAAAATCATGGCATAAAATGAATAAATGAGAGAAAGGGGAAAAATGTGTTTTTTGTTTGTGTGGTCCTCAGGATTAAGGCTCGGGTGGAGCGCAGGATTTATACAGAGAATAAACATCTGGACATTTGACATCTGCGTGTAACACTGTGTAGAAGAACACAAGACATTATTTACCATCAGAACCCGAGCGGTCACTATGTTATTGAAAATGCATTTAGTGAAAGTGCACATTGCTGTTTTTTGAGGGTTTTTTCCCCAGCAGTCACACATTGTAACATTCGGGGGGTCAAAAAATGAAGGCTTGCTTTTTGGAAGTATTGCCTGCCTCAGCATCTTGCTTTTGCATCCTGTTTCCAATGTACATCAACATGTGTTTCATAAAGCTCTTCATGGTACAATGGTACTATGAATGGATAACTCATGTGTCGAATGTACAGCAGTGTGTTGCTGACCCACCCTGTGCTGGGAGAGGAACGTCGCTCTGACACTTGGTACATTCCCCTCGTGCTCCCAGAGATGCTCGAGTTTCTCTGGAGAGAGAAACACAAAGAAAACAAAGAGTCGGATCAAACGTGTTATTAATAAAATGTCCTGTTTCCCCATCATTCTCAAACATTATTTTACAGGCTGATCTTTTTTTTATGATGGAGAAATGCGAGCATACATATTTTACCAAAACACAAAGTACAACAAGACATTTAATTGAAGGACAAGATACTGTACGTATTACTAACAAACAGCTGTCACAGTAAATTAGAACTGCTACAAAAATAAATCTAGTACAGAAGCCTGCTTAAAAAAAATCTCACTGGAAGTGGAATGAAATCATAGAAAATGAAACCGCCGCCTATTATGCAGTTATCTGGGGAAGGTTTTCTAAACGTATCTCAAACAGGCTCCGTTACTTCTGATTTTTGTCAAACAGAATACAATCATGACTAGAATGATTAACAAAAGTGGTTTTCTGATTAAAGGTAATTGTGTGTGATTCAGTGACGTGTTTTCATCACATTTCATTTTCTTGATTTGAGATGTTTTTGTACTGTACACACGAGTAAGGCATCGGAACAGGATCATTGTCGTGAATAGGTGTGAGTGTAACATGATCATTTGTCTGTATTAGCCACACGACAGACTGGTAACCTGTCCAGGGTGTAACCCACATTTTGCCACATGACAGCTGGCACAAACTCCTGCAGCCCTGAATTGGATAACCCAAAGCAAATGGATGGAAAGTAGTCAAAATATCTTTTTCTAGAGCAAATTGCTGGATGGACCTGACTGACTGAGCAATCAATACTTCTATCTATCCACTGTACTCACTGCAGAGAGAACCCTGCAATCTAAAATATTTGGTTGCAGCTCTGAGAGCAGGTTTTTAAAATGCATTTGCTTGTAAGTGTGCAATCTGACTCTCTGTGTTTGCCAGCGCAAAATCTTCCTTGTCGCTTTTTCACACCGTGCTCAAAGCTGCATGTGCACTGAAGTGTGCGTGTGTGAAGCCATGCCAGGTGGAACTCTGTGTACCAAACCGGCGACGTGCCACAGAGGGAAAATGTGCGCAAACACAGACAGTCTCCCTCCCTCTCTGCTCCCTCTCTTTTTCTCTGCTTCACTCACACAGCTTGTTTGTGGGCCACTGCCAGTGAAAATGGACCGTGGAGGAAACAGGCGAGCATCATCCGTGCCTTTCATTCCTGGACAGACTGCAGTGAAGGCAGAGCAGGAGCACATCTCCAAGAAATGGGTTTAATCAAATGCATTCATCGGGAGGTATAACTCAATTTGGGTGACTTAAATTCGAGCCAAACGTCAGCATTTGTCTATTTCTACCTCTTCTGCTCTCTGTTACAAACCCAAAACATAATAAAGAATCACAGTCAGATTAAAGCTGCTGTATATTCCTCTCATTCTTTGTGAAAATTATATTACAGTCAGCCTGGAAAGAACAACAGAGTGAGCAGATAAACCATCCCTTCTCTCACCACCAGTCCTAAAATACCCCTGTCACTCTAAAACCTGTCTCCTAGGAAGATGAGGGCGACCTTTCTCAGGCCATATAGAGAGGTGGAGACATCCTTGACAGTATAACAAGGTGCCAACCAGTTAGTGCCTCCACACTTGTACTTGTCATGCTGATTACTCATAGTCCTACAGTGCACAAGCATGGAGACAAGAAACTGACTAAATGTAGGTAGTTTCAGGTCATTCACAGGTCATGTGGTTCTCTAATATTTCAAATCACAACAACAATCACCTTGAGATACTTTATATTGCAAGTTAGAGATCCTACAATAATACAGAGAAACCCTAACTGTCAAACAACCTTTTATGAGCAACCACATGGCGAAAATGGGAATGAAAACTCCCTTTTAACAGGAAGGAAGGGACCTCTGGCAAAAGCATTTAACTTAGTGCAGATTTAGGGATTTCGTATTTAGTCACACTAAAGTACAAAAAGGAAGGCAACCTCCTTGCAACTAGTAAATAAAAAATAAGTATATAAATATCATATATAAAATAACCAATTGCAAGTAGTTGCAGCTACCAACTGGTCACCAAGTGTTTAAACATGCAACAGTATCAATCAGTTTCCATCATGAGGCGACTGCACATTTCACCTGATGGGAGGCAACCTTTCTCCAAACAATCACAGTCCAACTCAGACTGACTGAACTCTCAGACAGATTGGATAACCAACTGGTTTGCAAGCAACCGCCATGTCATTTATAAACAAATTCAAACTGCCGGCACATTGCAATCAGTCTGAGTCAGTCTGCACTGACGAACGCAACACATCTGCAGCATGTCTCCTTGTAACAGGGGCCTACACTGGTTATATTCTGGTTATGTTCCCATGTGAAATCGAGGTTGTTTATTTCCCATTTCATTTTGCAGTTAAATCTCCATCCTGCAGTAACTATGTCACCATCTGAACAGGAATTTCTGTGTGTATGAGGCTCTGGCTGAACTCTAAATGCGAGCAGTTAATGTGAATTTCTGTGCATCTTGCTGTCATCTGTTGCAACAGATTTACAACAGATGACAGCAGACTTGCAATTTTTACCATTTTATGACAGTTAATCGCCCATTAACCACACAGACTCTATGCCAATGCCAACTTCACCTCAATCAATCACAAACTGATTGCAGACTGGCTCTTGCAAAAAAAGAAGTCACTTTGAAAATGGAAACTGACTGCGAGTACTGTTGTTTCCCATCTTTAAAGGAACAAGATCGCAAGTTCGTTGCAACTATTGCAATAATTGTGATTATGGCACAGTCTCCAATCAGTGTTTTCGCTACAGTGTGACTGTAGCAGGCTTTTTGCCTGGTAAGTTGATAGTGGTTTATGGTGTTAATGTTTTTATAACCTCTTCTGAGGCTGTTGTGTTCCTTGATACCTGCTGGATTTGTCAGTGTTAGAAAGGTTTGTGAGCTATGATGACTACAGCAGAAGAAGTTGAAGAGAAATACTTGTTTTCTCCTGTTCTGTCAGAGTCTGCCATGAACTCGGATGAATGAAATGTGCATTAGTGCATTCTTATCCTCATCATGTTCGTGGGCTGCATAAAATGTTACCAAGAGCCACACTTTAAAAGCCCTGACCTTAGAAAGAAGGATCACTCTGAATCAATACATTCACTCTTCTGAATCACCCCCTTTGTCTGCCCTGATGCCCTGAAAGGTTCACTCGAGGATGAAAATGAGGTGAATCATATGCTACGGCCAGATCTCAACCCAAGTGAAGAGCTACTGGAGAATTTGGACTGATTGGTCAGATAACATCCAATAATGGAATATCATTTGGAAAACATGCGGCCACAGTGGCCCAACTCCTTAGTAAAACACTTTATTTTGAAGATTTGTCTATAATTGGTCACCTGACTATAAAGCGATAACCCGAGGACGCCGACATCATCTGTGCACTCGGAGACGGTAATCCTAGGACATGATTCCTCTCAGGCAGCTCTGCACCACATCACATCTGATTAAAAATCATGCTGAAATCTTGAGCGAGAGCAAGAACTGTTTCCATGGCAGCATACACATTAGTGCATTGTGAAACAGGTGACCCCTTTTTTTTTTTTCCATAAGTGTCGTACAGTAATTTGAATACGTGACATTAAGAACAGACTCTGTGTGCTTTTATAGCTTTTTTTAATCATCGTGTAATACGGCAAAACAAAAGCGGCAAGGAGGCATGGTTCAAGCACCGAGCCTGGAGATGAAGAGCTGCATTCCAGTTTTCTTTTTTAATAGGAGCACACTTTCTAATCAGGATGTACCGAGCTGCACAGCTTCACTGTTCCAACAGCTTTGATGCTGAATGCTGTAACAACTGTAAAACTGTACCTACTGTATACCTACTGTAATAATCCCTTGATGAAGGAAGATCACACTGATAGAGTATAAAATAAAATGCTTTGTATATTATCAGTTCAATATATACAGCTAGGCTTACCCCCATATCTTTGAAGAAAGGAATTTGTTTAATCCGTTTTATTTTAATTTAAAGCACTTTGGTTATAAATGTGCAATATTAATAAAATGCACTTGCATATATAGAGCACATGAATGTTAACAAAAGCTAATCTATAGAAAACATAATCTCTTGTACAACGATATAAGGACTCACTTTATATCCAAACAACATAACCTTAAATAAAAACATCTGCACATTTAAACATACGGGGGGAAAGAATATGGGGATTCTAAATATGACTAAACATAGCTTGCATCCAAATATCACGTCACGTTTGACCTCTGATCTCACTTTTAATTTTCACATCTGCCTTTCTAACAAGTTGACCGTAAAACGTGTTAGATATTTATAAGAGAGTATTGCCAAAGGAAAGAGACTGAGCTGTCTAGTTATCTAGAAATATCCCGTAGTATAATATGATATACTATGCACAGGTTGTTCGTGTCCAGTTATTTACAAATCAATACCTATTTCCATGATCTACTCCTACATAAAGTTTACAATACTATTAAAATATAATGCAGTACTATTCCCAGTATAGTAAATACTGCCCAGCAATGTTCCCTCTAAGCTGTGCACGTGCGCAATTGCGCACTGCTGGCACGGTCTCTGCGCACAGAAAATCTGTGTTGCGCACAAAATAAATCTAACCTACATTGAAATTAAAATTAATACTTTAACAATTCTGTTTTGCAGTGTTAGTCAGTGAGTGACTGGCTGCTCCAGTATGGGATTAGAACGATGCTACCTTATCCCATAGTCCAGCCAATAATGCGATTTACATTCGTATATACGCAGCTAATCAACGTCGTTGACAGGCTACGACAGCGTCCTTATGTGCCGACACCGGTGTTTTAGCTAGCAAAGCGGCGTGGCTGATGTGGAGTGAAGCCACGTTAATGACAACGTGGACAACCATTGGAGATGTGAGCAGGACAGACGGAACAATTGACGGGAAAAGTGTGGATTTTATACCAGTTTTTAAATCGTGTTGATAGGCCACGTAAAACCAGAGTTACGATAAAAATATCTGCAATGTTTGGTTTTCTTCCTGAATACTATCATTGTTTATATTTACTGCGGGAAGAAACGGTAAAAACGGCGTTTTATAAGAAAAAGGCTTGAAAGCCTGTGAGCAAAAACAAACTCCACCCCTCTCTCCCTTTCCTATTAGTCCAAAAAAGTACCATGTCGACCAATCAAAAAATGATATGGCAACGTGACATCTAGTTGTTAAGAAACGGGGGGAAGTTTTAGGAGTGACGGCGGTGCTTTGAGATGTGAGAGATTTGAGACGTTTAGCGCAAATCTTGTGTAGTTAGTGTGTAGTGTAGTTTTGTTGTGTGTGTCAGAACAATGAGGCGACTGCTGAATGTTACAGGTGTTACAGCAGTGATACATCTGCTGTTGTCAGGCCTGCAGGTACCAGGCTGTTGTTCTCCTTTATCTCATAGTGGACAGAAATTATTTTTTGAAGTGGCACAAATAATTTGTGTGGCATCAGATTTGATGCAGAACAGCTGATTGTTCAGTAAATAGTTTGAAATGTTTATTTAAAAAAACGCCTTGGCTGCATTTAAAAAAAAATAGCTGCAAAAATCTTTGTTGTTTGCCAAACTGAGTAACTTTTTTGAAGAAGTAGCTATATAATTAATTGCCCAGCATTGGTCATTATATACTATAGAGAGCTACAGGACTCTCTCCCAGACCACAGACTCATAATACAAGTCAGAGCTTTTTTTAAAAAGAAAGAAACTTGTGTTTTCAAAATTGGAGTTCAAGTTATTTTTACTTCCAATAGTGTTAACATACTGCACAGGTCAATGACTAGATTTTTTTTACATTTTCATTGTAAGTGGGCTAAAGCAGTTAATTAAAAGAAGTCTAACATAAATGTAAATGCTGTAATTTGATTATTTTAATAAACCATGTAACTTGGATGGATTAGATGCCGGCGTGACCACAGTGCACACGTCTGATGTCGCTCACAGTGGTCCTTGGGACCGCTCAGGGAGTTTGTGTGTTCGCTCAGACACATGAAAAATTAGAGGGAACATTGCTGCCCAGAGAGTGACGTGCCGGCAGAGGTTTGTCTTGTTTTGTTTCTTATGTTTTCACAGAAGGGGTAAGAACTGCTCCGAATAAGCAAACCAAATAAAAATATCAGAATTTGGTGCATCACTAATCCAGAATTATATCTTATTTAATTTCAACTGCTCATATGTGAAAAACAGGCAGCGACTACCCTTCAGTTCAGTAAAACACAGTAGACTTGCTGTCTCAGGCATCTTGAAGTCTATTACTGGTTCGAGCTGTGGTGCATTACAGAGGCATAAATCAATACAATCTATGGTTATGTACTTTTCATCAGCAACAAGCTGCTCTGTTAATGACTGCCAGAATGCTGGAAGTGGAGTTTCCTGCAGTTTAAGGAGTCTTTAAGAGTCTCTGGAAGTGAAAAAAGTCACTACTAAATGTTAATGAAACATTACTTATTTGCAATAAAACTAAGAATATTACTTACTTTTGCCAGTTAAAATAATATGCCAGTTAAAATGTGCTACAAAATTACATAGAAAAAGTTCATAAGGAGCAGTTAAATATTTAAAAACCAATTTGTACATCAGGTGTTGTTACGTATGGCAGAAAGTATGTTATATATTACATGCATTATATATTTTTTTTTCTTTTGACAGGAACTATCACACGTTTCATAGTGTGAACCTACAGCAACGTGTATTCAAAAATCCTAACCTGGCGTCCGTTGCCCTTCGAGGCCTGCAGGCTGCAGCGTCCCAGGCTGCCGTTCGGCGTGGTGCCACAGCTGCTGATGATCTGCAGCTGTTTTTCGGCCCGGTCGGCTCGGTCCAGAAGCTCCTCAATGAACTGCTGCAAGCGTACCTTAGCGTTTGCTTCACGGGCCGCCGTCTCCTGAAGGAACTGGTCAATCTGGGCGACCTCCCTGTGGGCACAAGGGGAAGAGGTGTGAACCTTTCCTTCTTGCTGGAAGCTAGGATTCATGAAATAAGATATTTGGAGGGCTGTGGGGAAAATTAGAGATCTCCTAAACCTCCTTCATTCAGAAACATTCATGTCCTGATGACATTTTTGCGCACACAAGTTTATTAATGCATGTGGGTACAGATTCTGCCTTCAAAAGCCTCTCTCACGCATCCACCAGCTGTACTGCCCTTTTCTGAAAACAGACACCGAGGGTTGATGACACAGATAAATAAACAATACAACCACAAAAGCAGAGAGAGTAGAGGGTGAGAGAGCAGCTGGATACTTGCACTGCAAACACAGAAGGGCAAATTCCTGTCATTTCAAGGGACAGCGTGTGACCCAGACAGCCTTGGTCTTAATTTCAGGGCAGTTTAATAGTCTCAGATGCATTTTGCATTCAATTATAGTTGCACTAGTTTCTGTAATAGCTTCCTCTGTTGGCACCATATGTGTGTGAGGGGAGTAGGAACTGGTAGAAGAGAAGACAGCTTACTGAAATCAATGACAACTTGTTAGTCAGCTGCAAAAGCTTCAGAACAAAAGCTTCTCATCAAGGGATATCAATAAACTTACCTAAAACCAATGATGGACAGTTTCCGACCCTAAATGTCTCTAAGAGTGAAGTGACCCAGAAGTATCTGTGTGGCAGCCATAATAAGAGCTGCTCTAGATACTGAGGAAAGGTGCTCTAGTGCTTCCTTTATCCAAGTAAAAGAGGTCATTCATAGCAATTTAACCAATCATAAAAACAATAACATAACTGCTAATTCAATGTTAGTTATGAATGTGTTTTTGTATTTCATGCCATAACCTGCAGGTATGATTTGACTTTTGACACCAACCCACAGTTCCTAAATTACTTACATCAAAGTTAGTTTGAACTTGATTAGGTTTCACTGTAGTTCCATTTGTATTTGTTTTTTTAAGCACAGTCAGATTCACCTTTCCTTCATACTGTGATACTGATTTGAAAGTGATTCGGAAAAAGAGAAAGGAGGTAAATTTGTCTGCACTATTCAAATGTACCGTAAGTCAGATGAGAGAGAAGCTGATCCTACTGACTTAGAGCTGAATAAAGGCATAAAGATAATAACAGATGAATAAACAGGTAAACAAAAAAAAAAATGCAATGAAAATATATCAGTAAATGAATGAAAGTAAAATACAATAAAAAGGAAAGTCTTGCGTTTGCTTTTAAAAATCTCAACAGTCTGAGCAGCCACCAGGTCATCAGGTAGACTGCTCCATAAACATGGAGCACAATAACTAAACGATATCTTTGTGACTGGGAACCTTAAACCAGCAGAGACCTTACAATTGGTGTAATGTGGCCTCCCTCTCTGGTCCTTGCCAATACGTGCAGCAGAGTTTTGAAGTTAACGCAGTGGCCGAGATTTCTCTGGAAGAGGATTGATCTGATCGATTAATCCTGTAAGTGTGACTCTGTGTCTCTGCAGCATTAGCTTAAAAAAGACACGGTCGGACTCTTGCAATGTGCTTGAAATAATAAAACACAGTAACTTATTGTGGGCAGAAGAGACAAAGCTTTAGCTTTTTAGCTGAAAAATAATAACAGCTTGAGTAGATGGTATTAAACAACAAGCAGGTCTGAACACATAAGTCGGACGAGAGCAAGTTCCACAATTTAGGACCCACAGTCCTTTGGTCTTTTGAAAAGTTTTCCCTTGTTGCCTGATACAAACTAAAAATCTGTCTTTTACTCATTTCCAAATCTACAAAAATATGTGAATATAATATTTAATGCTCATCAATCCAAATGTCTACAGTTTCCAAGGTCTTTTTCCTTTATTGGTCTCTGACTGTATCCATACAAACATCCCAGTGTTTACCGTCTAAACAATGTCAGAGAGGAGAGCTTATTAAACCATCTGACCTTCAGGAAGCAAAAGAAAAGTTCAGAGGATTCCTGCAGACATGGAATGGAGACATATAACCCGTGCCACTTCAATTTAAATGGATTTGTGGTCATGAAACAAGCAAAGCCACTTATTTCATGTCAAATTAATGTCAAACATCCGCTGTTGCTAAACCATCATACGATGCAGAATCCAAAACAGCAACAACACGCACAACTTCCTGAAATGGGGACAAGCTGAGATAAAAATAGCTTCGAGCCTGGCACAGATAACTTTTCTTATCTTCAGGCAAAGATTATAAAAAGAAAACGACTCCAGAATTAGTCAAGGTAGCAAACTGTAGGCCAGCAATAAATGTGCTTTAACATCAGTGAGTAAATAATCAGCGAGTCTGGAAATTATGTCAGAATCAAACGGCTTCTCTCCACGATGAAATGTGATCGACTGTGATTAGAGCTCGGAGTCACTTAGTAATTGCTCACAACTTTAGATAGCATGATTTTTATCGAGTGCTCACTAACCGAATTGTATAAAGTTGAGCGTACATTGATTAAGAGGCCTGCTACTGTACACTATCTACACTACTCGAGATAAAAATCTTTGTGTTTATGTACACAGAAAACATGAAGCATGTGTGTCTTGTTGTAAACTGTCTTATCTCACCATCACCACACTGTTAATTCCCAACGATGCAACTCATTATGTTTAGTTTTGCAAAAGGAAAAAGGGGAAAATCCAGCCCAACACATTTAGGTGATTTGATGACCGGGGACAAACTGAACATACAGACGGATGTGAGGATCTGGTTTTAGCCAACATGAAGATAAACTGTTCAGCAGAGAACAACATTCTCCAGAGGACTTTAAGTCTTTAGATATATTTAAATGAGTGCTGTCACCGTTAATCTCATTAAAATGACGTTAATGCCATAACTGCATTAACGCGGCAAATCTCCGTTAGTGAGTTAACGCGGCCTCAACACGTTAGCGCGGTTAGCTCGTTAACGCGTTAGGGACGATCCACGTTAATGCGGTTATGGCATTAACGTCATTTTAACAAGATTAATGCTGACAGCACTAATTTAAATCCAAATTTTAATGTTATGTTTCCACAGCTTGTCTTTTTCCTGTCTTTCTCCCTTCACCCCAACAACTCTGTATGCTAGTTGAAGGGTACATGACCCACATGATGACTACGAATTCTGAATTCTGTATGTCAAGTTTGGATTCAACTCCTGATCATTTAGGACTGACAGAGATTTTGTGAATTTTAGTGTGACGTATATCACACGTGTGTGCTACACGGTGGTTAGCACTGTTGCCTCATGGCAAGAAGGTCCTGAGTTCAATTTCACCATCAGGCCGGTGCCTTTCTGTGTGAGTTTGCATGTTCTCTCTGGGCAGTCTGGTTTCCTCCCACAGTCCAAAGACATGCGGTTAATGGGGATAGGTTAATCGGTAACTCTAAATTGCCCATAGGTGTGAGTGCGAATGGTTGTCTGTGTCTATGTGTTAGCCCTGCAGCAGACTGGTGACCTGTCTAGAGTGTACCCTGCCTCTCGCCAGTGCTCCAGCCCCCCCAGCGACTCTGAAAAAGGATAAGTGGAAGAGAATGGATGGATGGTATAGCTCACGACTGGTCTTAATTGTCTTTCTGTGTAAAATCCACTTTACAAATAAAATTGCTCCGCCTCAAGGAAAAGAAGGGATAAACAATAACAGAACAACCGGTGATAAGAGTAGTTTCCTCTCCTCTTTGTGCAATCTAGATGAGCTTTCATAGATAATAAGGTTTACACAGAACAGTCTCCAGTCAAATTAACCATTTTAGTGAATGATTGTAGTTCTTAAGGCTGGTGACTACTGCCCTCTTCAAAAACCATATGGTAAATGATGGTTGGAGGAGTCCTAAAGTCATACTGACGTAAATAAGCAAACAGCTTCTGCAGATTATATCATTAAATCATCCTACACTAAACATGCATCTCATTATGTTTAATGACTTCAAGATCTATTTACTTTGATTTAATAATTAGATCTGTACATAATGAGATGTCTCATTAGAAAACCTGAAACTGACGTTTTGTTCTCATTATTCGGTTTAATAAACAGAGGACACAACGACTGAGTATTGCTTTAAGTTCAGCCTCCAGAAAAGTAGCAAATATCCATTTGAGAAAATCCTGGAATAGACATTATTGAGCTTGGTTAGTATGCACTCAAAATTAGGGCGCATGTGATTCAGGATCTAAATTTTCATGCATCTTTAATTTGTCTTAATTAATTATTCAGCTGTATCAGGAGATGGATACACCAACCCCGTGATGGACGCCACACAGGAACACTTTCCCATCCTTCCCCAATGCTGCCTGACAGCCTAACAGACGCTTTACTCGGTCTTATGCTAACGAAGAAGGAAGGAAATGAGGCGAGAGAACAAAAGAACACGATTGATGGTAAAGGATGGTCAGAAAGGAAGAAAAGGAAAAATAAATATTTCTGTCAGTTTTTTGTAAGATCTAAATCCAATAAAAAAGACAGACAAGGAGACGAGAAATAGGGAGCTGAAGCTGAATAGGAAGGAAGGGCCACAACGACTGTGAGAAGAAAAAAATAAATAACACACTGCAGAAGCTAAAAGATCAGACAGCAAACAGAAAGCTGCAGTCATGTGGAAGAAGAAAGCACAGGAGGTTTAAGGAGAGGAGGGAAATGGGATGTAGCTGCTTCCTGTTGTCAATCCCAATTTTTTACACACGCTGACATATTCACAACACCTCACTCTCACACCTCCGAAAAAATACCTCAAGGTGATAAACATGCCTGGGTGTTTACCTGGAAAAGAAGAAATGCCATCTTTTCAGGCTATTCCAGGTGAACGTTAGCCAATGGTGACATAGAATTTTGTCCTTTCATGCACTTTTCAGTGATCTTCATAGTCAACGACACAGCATACATCTTATTTTTACATTATTTTCTATAACTTTGAGAAATAATTGAGACCTTGTAATACCAAAAAAAACAGCTGAGAGTTTAGTGAGAAGATGAAAGTTTCTCTGACATTGGTAAGCTGATGGTTAGCTTACTTAACAAAAAGACTGCAAACAGTGGGAAAACAGTCTGCTAAGATTTGTCCAAATTTCACAAATAAAAACAATTTACAACATTCATCCAACTGGTCCTATTTTTTTTTTTTAACTTTCGATGGAAATGTCAAAAGAACTGAGCATCCTTTAAATGCCACAGTCTACCTGAGTGTCATTGCTGACCATGTTCATCCCTTTATGACCACAGTGTACACATCTACTGATAGCTGCTTCCAGCACGATAATGCGCCGTGTCACAAACCTCAAGTAATCTCAGACTGGTTTCTTAAACATGATGAGTTCACTGTACTGGACTCCACAGTCACCAGCTTTCGATCTAATTTGGTTTGTGGTGGAACAGGCGATTCACATCATCAATGTGCAGCCGACAAATCTGCAGCAACTGTGAGATGCTAACATGTTAATATGGAACACAACCTCAGAGGAATGTTTCCAGCCCCTTGATGAAGAAGTTAAAGCAGCTGTGAAGGTAAACAGGCTCCAACCAAGTATTAGTATTATGAAACCAAATGTTTTAAGACAAGAATCGGGAACTTTTGTTTTGGAGCAACTGGAACACCGCCGCCGATTTTTCCAAGAACCACAGGGCAAGTTGCATCTTCGTCCATTTCATTCAAGAGAAAGGCACACGTCTCCACAGCCAACATCTCTGAAACTACACACAAACACCCACAAGATAAAAAAATGTATGCATGCGCATTTGATTTTGCACTTAACTGAAAATTTGAGAGCCATCTGGACACTACCTGCTCGGCACCAAACAGCAGACAGCTGGTGACTGTATGAAGCACTAAGAAGCAACGACTCCAAAAACAAATGTAAACACTTCAGCTTAGAAAAGACACGGATAATAAGACGTGTTCAGCTGAAGGGTTTTGTCTAAATGTTCATTACAGTGACTGGTCAACCTCCTGTCACAGCTGTCACCATCTGTGGCCATTAATTTAAAATTATGCTTTATTAATATTTAAGAGCAGAGATGATTGACTAAAAGGCCTGGATAAAGACGACGAGGCTTTCTCTCCTTTAACAAAGGACAGCTGCTCGCATGTCGTTCTGTTTTGACACCTGGATTTTTTATTCTTGTTTCTGATGGTTTGTTTTCTGGGGGGTTTTTTGGTTTACATTGTGTTATCATGTCATAGTGTCACACATTTGTATGCATTACACAGAAGCACACAGTGAGGTAGGCAGCATGAAGAGCGTGGCGACATGAGAGGAGATGTGAGACGGACGAGGATGAAAGGCTGTGAGAAAGGGGATGATAAAAGAGCTGCAGGCTAAAATGTGCTGCTTTTTCACAGAAAACCTGGTTTCCCAAGAAACCGCTAATCCTGGTCTTTGCTGCCTCCGATCAATCGGGAGAAAATAAATATTTTACTGCGGGTGGACCAGCTCTCTGGAAATCTCAATTCCCATTACAAACCCCAGATGGCTGAGTAACTCTGAGATACAAAAGCAAGGTGACGATCTGCAGCATTTCAGATGCATGAAAGAATGAATTCATTACATGGGAAAGGTCAACAAAAATTTGGGTGTCTTTAGAAACAGAATAGATATGTCCTGAAAAGCATGTTTGCAATGATGAGGTTTTGTATCTCTGCATCCAATCTTTCAGAAAGCGGAAGTGCAAGTTAAACAAAAATGTGGGAGAAGACAACCAATCTACAATAATGATGGTATGAATGAGTAGTAGATGTCTTCAAAACTGCTTATTTAATCAAATACCCTGTGAACCGCAAATATAGCAATTAAGCTATATTTGCTACTGCTTAATTAATTAAGCAGTAGCAGGTTTTCTATTTGGGATTTTAAACAGATGATTAAAATGGGTCCATGAAGTCATTTTTGATCATTTGCAGATCAAAGAATTAAGAAATGTTTTGCAAGGGAGACAAACATTTTAACATATACGGTACTGTGTAAAAGTCCAGAGTCGTACACCATTTCTTTATTTAGTTAGAAAAAGGGGAAACAGGTGCAACAATTTTTGAAATGTGCAAACACACATGGAAGTACACTATATAAGGCAAAAACAGTTTGTACAATTCTAACAAGCTTGAAAGTCATTATCTGGTATGACCACCTTAGTGATTCAACATAGCCTGAACTCTCTTAAGCAGATTTCTTCTAATTTATTTAAGTAGTCTTCAGGGATAGTTCTCCAGGCTTCTTGAAGGACATTCAAAGCCTTTTCTTCTGATCTCTGTCAAAATGATCCCACAGTAAAGTTGAGGTCCAGGCTCTGGAGAGGCCAATCCATGACTGATAGTGTTGCATTGCATGTTTTTCTATCCATGTATGCTGTTACTGTACTGCAAAAACACTCATATGTCAAGTTAAATTTGATGCCCATTTAATGTCAAACTGTCAAAAACAGTCTAAACAGTCTAGAGATGGACCGATCCGATATTACGTATCGGTATCTGTCCGATACTGACCTAAATTACTGGATCGGATATCGGAGAGAAATAAAAAATATAATCCGATCCGTTAAATATCAAAAAAGCACCTCACAAAACTTGCGAAATGGCGTAACTCAGCTCATAACTGTAGCACATTGGAGCAGTATGCATCAGGTGATAGAGCGGCTGTGGCGCGAGACCTGTCGGTGGTCTGGTTGAGCATTTGGAGCTTTGCTACCAAACCAGCATTTCATCTCCGAGAAAGTTATCCCAGAGAGAAGTAAAGCAAGTGTGTAAGTTCATCTCTGAATGTTTGTAAAGCATTCCAGCGTTAAGCTTAACAACCGATATATGGAGCGACTGCCTCTCTCTCCCTCCCTCTTCTGTTGCTACTTCAATCCTGAAACTGATCAATGATCAGCTGATCGGCTTTTCTCTCGTTTGTTTATCGCCCACTTCGCGCCAGAAAGAGGAAACCAGCGGCTGAACAACAGCAGCACGTTTAAGCTTGATAATCTGTTGTTAGAATGTATTTAATATTACTTTCTACACCAGGATCCTTTTCTACGCAGCTGACGGCTGGTAACTGTGCAGGGGCGGATCTAGCAAAGTTTAGCCAGGGGGGCTGATAGGGCATGAACAGGGAAAAGGGGGCACAAAGACATACTTTTCTTTCTTATTCTCATTTAAAATGTCTAGCTTTTAATAAATAATTATCCGAATCTTACACCCAAAGTTTTAATCTGATGTAAAATATATAGAAGTTCATTACTGTATATAGTAACTATTAAGTCTAATATACCCTAGTAAGCTATAGTACTTTTTCCTTTGGGAAGATACCATCTGTGTAGTCTGCAATTCTGTTGAAGAAAGATGTTGAATCTATTTAAATATTGTAGAAAAATAATTGATTTCTGTGCATTTTTTTTTTCACACTGCATCAAATTAAAGTTGATTACATCGATTAAGCATCATGAGGTGGGTGGTGGTTCTCTTTTTCTTTTTTTTCTTTTTTTTGCTGAGAGTTTTAGAACCCTATTAGTTAGGTTGCTTACTCTTTAAAATACCAGAATAGGGAGGATGGAGTAGGTTTACGTTTATTAGATTGATCTGTGTTGCTGAACTATGAAATATTTTGGGTGCAATGTATTTTTTGCATACAGGTATAACAGAATAGCTTCAGTCTCTTGTTTTTTTAAAACTTGTGTATGAACTTATACAAAATGCAGCAAGATATTAAAAAAAAACAGTTTTATTTATTAAAAAACACACTATATCGGATTCATATCGGTATCGGCTGATATCCAAATTTATGATATCGGTATCGGTACCGGACATAAAAAAGTGGTATCGTGCCATCTCTAAAACAGTCTAAAGGCATTCTTCAGATCTAAACAGTTCTTCAATAATGAGTCGTACTTTAAATGCTGTTTAGCTGTGTGCCACCTTCCACTGTGAACCTTGCATTTATATAACAGACAGAGAAGAAGGAGGAAATAAAAAACACTTCAAATAAACGTGTTAAATATGATATGAAAATGCGTTACAACAAAACTGAAAAAAAAGTTCCGATATTATTAAAATATAACAAATTAACACCCAAAAAAACTGATAAATTTCAACTGAATAATGAAAATTGTTCAACAATTCGTGACAACTATCTCTATAAAAGTTCAAAGCTAAAATGACAACAAAATAATAATCACCCATCGATCCATTTCTTCCCCTGGGTCACGCAGGCAACAGCCTAAGCAGAGAAGCCCGGACCTCCCTCTCTCCAACCAACTCCTACAGCTCAACAGGGGGAAACACCAAGGCATTCCCAGGCCAGCCGAGAGATGCAATCTCCCCAGGATGTGCTCAGTCACAACACCTCGACCCAAGAGGCTACCACCTCAGCTGGCCCCTTTCAATATGGAGGAGTAGAGGCTCCACTCATCTACAGGAGGAAGCTAATTTCTGCCGCTTGTATCGAGAATCTCATACTTTCACCTTCAAAAAAAACTAACAAAAAGAACCACAATACTTGACAGGATCAGGCTTTTTCTCCAGTGATGTCAGGGCTGCTGTTCCCTCTGGTGGCAGATGGCTGAATAAAATGTGGGACACAACAATTTTCCAGCACTAGCCATCAATTAAAATGTAAAACAATTAAATTAAACTAGTACATCTGGTACTGACAACTGTGCTTCACAGATGGCTGTTTTAAATATGGATTCATCACTCCATAAGACCTGTTGCCACTGATTTTCAGTTCAGATCGTGTTTAATTTGGCATACCTCAGCTTTTTCAGCCCCATCAGAGGCATTTCTATGATGGGGGTGTTTAGCAGATCATAACTGCAGCTTTTAAAATTGCCACATTGTACTGTACAACATAAACTGTGAGAATGTGACTAAAAGCAACTACAGACATTTAAAGTCATCGTGGTGAACATATGGGGCTGAAGTCATGTGATTGTGTTCATGCATATCCTAAAACTTGGACAACTTGCAAAACTTTTGGAGATTACATTAAAAACATTTAAAGAGATGTGTAAATCTAAATGTAATCCACTTTCCTTTCCAAATACCCAAAAAGCAGATAGAAAATCTCACTTTTGTTGCCTCACTTCAAGAAAATCCAGGGTTCAAAACCACCTCGTGGGGCCTTTTTGTGTGGCGCTAGAATTCCTTAGTTATCCCTGTGCCTATGTGGAGTTTCTCTGGCTTCCTCTAAGACCAAAGACACAAAGTTAGTGGGGTTAATTTAATGAGTGACTCTAAATTGTCTATGGGTGTGACTATGTTGTCTGTTTCTGTGTGTTAGCTCTGCGACAGACTGGGAATCTGTCCAGGGTGTACCTCTACGGCAGCAGGGATAAGCTTCATCCCCCAAGATGGATGGATGGATGACTTAAGTTTTTATTTGGAGCCCTAAGTAAACTTCTTCTTGATGTGTTTATGGTCTCAGTCACTTGTTCCAAGCCTTCAAAATTGCAATTCACAAACCAGCAGGTGAAGCCAGAGCGGCTACATCAATGTCTTTCCGAAACATTTTGACTTTTTTGCTAGGACATCTGTTTTTAGACATAACAACTTGAAAACATCCGAGACAACATTGTCTCAATATAAGGTTTTCTGATGAAAAACAGCCCCCGACACAGACTGACAAATATCTACCCTTGATGGATTCTTCAAGTACCTTACACTTGACCACACCATTCATCTTATTGCACAATTGTTAGTCCAACCTTTCGTGTCAGTCTCAACATAATGAGAGGAGAGATGTGTCTACTGAAAGACCGGTTGCATCATCCTTCCTGATTCCCTTCTCCTGCCCTCATGAAATAATTTCACCCAAACTCAAGGACACTCATGTCAGTCTCCTACATCTAATGGCAGACATGAAAAGCCCTCTGCCCATAAATCCTGCCCTAACTGAAATCGAATGCACTAGTCTTGATTATTTATCATGCGGAACGATTTCTTGTTAGAAGCCACTTCATCTTCATCTCACTACAGGAAACCTGAAGCAGTGTCTACACACACATGCACTGATTTGTTCTAAGGTTGGATTACCACAACTCTTTTGTGCATTACAGCCCTGATAAATCCAACTGCAGACATTCAGTCCAATTAAATGGGCTTTGTAAGTACGTACCAGTGCAGAACTTCATGTTATTGTTCTTGTTAATGAACAAATTCCCTGAAATTAAAAAAAAGAAAAGATCTCTACAGCACAGTATGTGCATGCATTTTTTATGACATAAAAGTGCTTGGAAACAGCACCAGCGTGTTTTCTGTCATTCAAACAATTTGCCTGTTTAAATGACACCCATTCCTCCAGAGTTTGATCAAATATTTCTCGACTGCCTTCAGACATATGTTGCACCGATACTTCAACAATTCAAAAATGTGTTTGTTTATAAAAATCAAAACTACCTTCGATTTTGATTTTTCATCTTCACAGCAGATGCCCAACTTCTTTATTATTATTCAAATATTCCATCCTCCTAGATATTGTGCGTGTCCTGTTCCCTTTCTGATTCTTTGTCATTAGGGAGCCTTTGGAAGTCTTGCCATGTTTCTTTCTCTGAGACACTGCTACTAATGAGATGAGTTCTCTTTCTGCCCTGACAGCTTCACTTTGCAGTCGAGATTTCCTGCTCAGTGAAATAGGCTTGTTTTCTGAAGAAGACATGGTGACAGCACATAGCGGGACTCTTCTGTATTTTGTGCTTCCTTCAGAGCCTCTGGGTTTTGAATTCAGCACAGACCAATGTTACTTTATCAAAGCTGGTTGTAGGAATAAATCAAGCCTGCAGGGTTAAGGCCTACTGCAGCAGGCGCGTGTGTGTGTGCTGAATATGATATGAAAACCTGGCAGCTCTCAGAGCTCTCTTTTGCTTTTCTATGCAGAGGGTGGACAGAATATTTTGAACACCTACACAGACATTAAAAATGCATCACTGCCTCCCCCCGCTGTTTGTACAGTATGTAAGATAAGTATGATTATGGATGAATGATACATTGGGTCAGTACAAACCAGTTAAGAAGTGACGAAACGCAGATAATCTATCTACAACACAGCCTAATAACATAAACACTACTGTCCAGGCACAAATTTACCATAATAGTAGTACTTTTCTGACACATTCTCAACACTATAGTGTTTCAGATTAATGGATGAATGGTCTAGCCTACATGGGATTATATGAGGTCAGGAGAAGATTTACTTCTGCCTTAACCTCCTAGGACCTGGCGTCCACATATGTGGACATCACATTTTGGGTTATTTAGACCAAAATACTAAATTTTGCTCTACAAGGGCCTGATATCCACTTACGAGGACATTATATTGCCACTGTTCTATCGAAATTTTAAATGAATATTCTCATATGTGGCTCTCATTTTTCTTAGAAACAAAAAATCTGGTAATTCTTTGTTTTTACATTCATCGGGCCCCAATATGGCCACATATCAAAGAGAAATTAAAAATGCATGCCGTGGAAGAGTTCGAGTGTTAGGAGGTTCATTACGACTCAAAATGCAAAACCAAAACATACTTCATTTCTTGTTCTGATTCCTTCACATAACATGACAAAGCCAGTCCTGTTTCCTTCTTCTGCCTCTACATCTTCAAAATCCTTTGTTCAGTATATCCACTATCCCTCATCTGCACCTGTCCAAACCATCTCAGCCTTGATTCTGTAACTTTGTCTCCAAACGGTTTAACCTGAGCTGTTCCTTTGTTAAAGTCATTACTTGTCTTGTCCATTTCTGGTCACTCCCAGTGAAAACCTCAGGACCTTCAGGTCAGCCTCCTCTCAACTTCTTTGTCAGTGCCACCATTTTTAAACCATACATACATAGGAATATAAATACCAGGTCTCACTACCATCTTGAAAACCTTCTTTTTCATTCCTGCTGCCAGCCTTCTGTCACAAATCACGTCTGACATTTGTCTCCAACCGCTCGACCCTGCATGCACACTCTTCTTCTTCATCTGTTGCTTTGGATGGCTGAACCCAGACATTTAATCTCATCCTGCTTCAATATATCTACTCCTTGCATCTTAACTATCACACCTGTTTCCCTCTCACTGACACACATCTATTATTTTTGCTTCTACTGACTTTCATTTGTCTCTCCAGTGCATACCTCTACCTCTCCAGGCTCTCTTCCACCTGATCACTAATCTCACCATAGAAAGAAACGTCATCTGCAAACATCAAAGTCCACGCAAAAAAGTTGACTCTGTTCATCTGGATGTAGCGTTTCCAGTGGGAGAAACATATCGCCACTCATCCAAGTGACTTCTTCAGAGACTGAGGAAGTCACTTGGTCAGTAAGAATTTGGGCAATAATACAGTTTTTTGTAATTCTGCCGCTGTAAAATCCCCAAAGTGGTTTTTTAATCAATCAACAACAGACTTTTAGACTGAGTGAGTCTCAAATGTAATTGGGCAAACTAACATTTCTAGGACCCATGGACATCAGCAACTCAAGCTTAAAGATGAAGTTCAATAAGTAAGATCTGGATTCACTCGTCTGCCTGCATTCTTGGGTGTTTCCGCTGCTGGTCTGTTCTTTACATCACTTTTATTTTCCCACGGTGTCAAATTCAATTCAGTCATCATCACTCTGGTCCAGTCTTTTTGTTGACTGCTTTCTGTGAACCAATGACGAAAAAGTGTCTAGAAACTGGGGTGGGGGTATTATTTACCACAGGACATTGCTGAGGTCCTGTCCTACTTCTTATCTTCATTGGAGTCAACTCTGCTAAATAATCCTGCTAAGCTTATTAGTCACACTCTGCATTTCAATAAATCATGTTTACTTTCTCCAAAGGATCACTCCTCATTGTAATGCTGCTTTTTCTCCTTTGAGATGCTCTGAAAGGCTTTCGCTGCAGCTGCCTACAGCTACTGTTTGTGTGATCCACTGTGGAGGTGTACACATGCATAATTACAAAACCTGTGGCACTGTCCAAGCACTTACGGACTTACCTGGATATATGAGAGACAACAAGGAAAAGCACTTCAGGTTCACTTTTAACCTAAGTTGAGCACTGGACTGTAATATTGCACAGGTCTAATTAATACTGCATTCAGCCCCTTAAGCTCTCAGCAAAATGCTGCGACTGAAGCATACAGTGTTCGAGAGGCAGGCCATCACATACTTGGCTGTGCATGATCACCATGTATTACAGTCCATTATTAAATATTACAGAAACATTTGCTCCAAATACCTCTTTAAAACCATCTACTGTAATCATAACAAGATCATTATCATAGCAATGAAATAAACCCACATCATTAAGCAATCACAGATAGTTGGAAAAACTCCAATGATATTTCTGAGACAGACACAAAATGGAGCAGTTTTCTCATTTGAGTGATTCTGTAACAGCTGAAATGATGGAGATAACCGTCCCATCATTTTTCATTTCTCCTCGGGCTCCAGTTTCTGCTGATTACAGCTGCTCTCGTTTATTCCAGCTGCTATTAAACCACTTAACAGGCACGCTTCATTCAGCTCTGACCGCTACAGGCTAGCATGCGGCGGGTTTTTTCGCTCGTATTGTTTGTGAATGAATTATTTCGCATGCTGAGTAACAAAGTCTAAGCTGAAAGGAACAACTGCACCTGAGGCGTTCTGCACACTTTTTTTTCTAATTACAGGGATATTAAGTGCAGGAGGAATTATCAAGGTCATATTTTTATGCACGGCACTGCTAGAAGCAAAAGAAGGCTCGTAGGAGTTTCTTCTGGTCGCTTAGCAACCTTCGGTTAGGTGACTCGCATTTTTCAGCATTTGACACAGCTGATGTAAAAGCACGATCTCACACATCTCCTTAAAGGGCTTTCACAGAGCCTTTAAAGTCACTGGATTCTTTTAGAATTAAACTAAAAATCATCTAATAGGCTGTTAGGGAGACATACACGAGCCAATAAGTCGCTTTGTATCTGTTGACTACGGCTTTCACGTCCACCCTGCTGAACATTCACAGACTGTGATGCTCTTTTTCCACCTCAGACCTGCTCTGTATTTTAGACTCTGAATGAGCTTACTGTTTCACTGCCAGCTTCTCCTCTGAGAGGCAGAAAGGCACAAGAATTGTGTGTGAGTGTGAGAAAGAGGGAGAGGCTAAGCTGCTGACATAAGTAGGTGGTATTCACACAGCCCAGGCAAGGATTTTAAGCCCACAGCATGACCTTTCCTGTCTGATGTTGCCAGGTTTGAGATACGTGACCACAGCTACTGTAACCTTTACAATAGACGAGCAGAAGTGAGTAAAAGAACAGGACATCTTGTGGGGGTTTTTTTTGTACATTAAACCAGATGAACGCTCAAGATCAGCCACATCTGAAAACAAAGCCGTTTGGGTAATAAGACTAACTAGTCAAAAACCTACGATGTTTGCATTTACCACTAGAGCACTGCAAAATGAAAGCCAAACAAGGCGATTTTAACAGGTTTCGGTGTGGTGGATATCTTCAGCGGACAAATTGAGTATGCTGAAGGCATTATGGACACAGGGAAACTGTCAGTACTGACATTTTAAAGATCAAAGATTTCTTTGAAATTATTTTTAAAAGAATTCAACAGATTAATGAATAATGAGTAGTTGAAGTGAATAAATGTAGCTGAAAGCAGCAATGAGGGAGGGCAAACAGTTCATGAGGTCAAATTCAAATTTTTATTTGTCACACACACACACACACACACAACCATACACAGTATGACATGGGGGTGAAATGCTTGTAGCTGCACAATGCCCGACCATTAAATGACAGAAAAAAAAGTTTTACAATATTTACAATTTACAGGTTACTACAAAATTTACAAATTAACTTAGGGATTTACAGTAAAGAATGTGCAAATAGCAGAAGAGATTATAAAGGTTATAAATCATAGGAATTATAGGATTATAGGAAATGTGTGGTGGTGCGTGTGGTGATGTTATGTGTGTGAGAGTCCAGTCTTATAGTGACGTGTGTGGGAGAGTCCAGTCCTACACCTGGTTCAGGGCCCGAATAGCCTGGGGGAAGAAGCTCCTCCTCATTCTCTCTCTTTTGGCCTTAAGGGAGCGGAAGCGCTTCCCAGACCTCAACAGTGAGAAGAGTCCATTGTTGGGATGGGAGAGGTCCATCATAATCTTCCTAGTTTTGGACTTGCACCGCTTGGTGTAGATGGACAGCAGGTCAGGGAGCTCTGATTGAATGATGCGTTCGGCTGAGCGCACCACTCTTTGCAGATCTCGTCTGTCCTGCTTGGTGCTGTTCCCAAACCAGGTGCAGATGTTTGCCGTCAGGACGCTCTCGATGGTGGAGGAGTAAAAGTTCTTGAGCACCTTCAGCGGCAGATGGAAGTCTCTAAGTCTTCTGAGGAAGAAGAGACGCTGACGGGCTTTTTTAACCAGGTGGACAGGTTCGAAAATCTGAGATCTATCTGGTGACTTTTGCAAGGTTGAATTTTAGTGACCACTGAAAAAAATGTTCTGCCTGTTTTTAAAAAAGAAAACTTTTTCATTAAAGCCAACATTTAATTTTTTTTTTCCAATAGAGCTTATGGTTCTGCTTTAGTTCCATTAGTGGTACTTCAGTGTTCAAAGTAAAGCAGTCAGTAAAATTGTATTTTTATTTTCACTGCTTAAAGTGAAGAGGTTGTTTTCGTAGTTACTAGTGCCACAAACTGATCTAAATCAAGTGGACAGAAACTACAGTTTAACACTGTAGATCAAAAAATCCAAGCAATATTTCAACTACATGTTCTTATGTACTTATTCTGTTTGCAGAGCCTTTTTTCCCTTTCTAATGCTATAATGCATCCAATCCTCCTTTGTTAACATTTGCAAATATTAAAAAGGAAACTAGATGGCATGCATCCTATAAAAGATTTTAGTTTGACAGCTTCTAGTGTGTCAAACTAAAAACAGCACAAATTTTTGGAGCGCACAATAATTCATCCTGGGACTCATTTCAATAAAAGCTCTAAAAATCTGAAAATTAAGCTTTGAGCCATGCTGCGGAAGAGCTCCAAATCATCCTCATCTATCTTCATAAAGCTGTGATTGGCATCCAAGAACTTAGTCTATTTACAGCAGCCGTACTTTAACTAGTTCAAGAAACAGCATGGCAGCTTTATTGAGGGACTGGCAGGATGCTGTAATCTCTACTGCCAATCCAGCTGCTCCCATCCAGCCCTCCATTCAACATGAGCAGCTGACCAGCCCTGGAGGACACTGGTAAATCGCGACAACAGTGGGACAGATGCAGAACACATCTGGTGGGGGGGGGTATGATGGCAAATTACACTATCAACACAGAGGGAGAGGTGAAGGAAAGGAGGGAAGAGGATGATAAAGCGCTGCCGTGTGCAGTCCAATGACACTTTCCAAATCAGCACTAATCAGAGCGCCTCAGACCATTTCAGAAATTAAACTAATACTCTGACACTGATGAGCGGTTAAACTAAACACCAGATCTTCATCCAAAATGCAGCACACAAACAAGGAGACTTCGTATTAAAGCAACCTTTCCTTATGCGTTTAGCTGGAGGGAAGACAGCTGCAGCACAGTACTGCAGAAATTGCTGACAGGTAGTAAAATGCAATCATGGAATCACGGGAAAATGTTTTTCCAAGGACTGCTGCAGGTACTTCAACACCAACTTTTTTTGTTCCTCATGCAGAGCTTCAAGGAACAGATGAGGCACGTGCCCACATAGACCCCATAGGTCAGGGGTCAGCAACCTTTAACACCGAAAGAGCCATTTGGATCTGGTTTCCACGCAAAAGAAAACACTGGGAGCCGCAAATACTTTTTGACATCTAAAATGAAGATAACACTGTATATATTGTTTTTTACTTTTATGCTTTGTGTGAACAACTAAGGTGTGTTGCTTATGAAATCCTTGAAGTGCTACAGAGAAAATTACATTTTATTTATGTAATTAATACATTTTGAACTCTTAATGAAATATAGCAAAAGGAAAGACACCCAGCTGAGCTAAAATGATCCATGTAGCAAACAAAAACTGTTGTGAGCCGCCACCCTTATATCGCCTTTGGGCTTTTGGAGCCTTGACCTGACTTTTAAAAAAATAATTGGAAAAAAGCACTATGCTGCTAAAAAAAGAAAAATAGATATTTGCAAAATTCTGCCTAAATATGTATTTTACCTGGTTAATGTGTGTGGCGGGGTGTGGTCTGCAGCGCCGCTGCAGGGGAGGCGACGCACCTGAGCGGCACCTGCAATCACGCCTCGCCGCCTTTACGTCTGTGCTCTCTATGCTGTTGTGTTGGTGTGTGTCGGGCTGTGAGCTGAAAAGCTACAGCCGGCTGTATGCGTACAGCAACCGTGTGTGAAAAGTGGTCAGTAAAGAGATGCTGAAAAGCATGTTCATGCAAACATCGTCGAGTCTGCCGTGATATGTTTACAATGGGACTTCTGCTCCTGAACCTTTGCGCACAGCGTCTGCAAATCGGGGCTGTACGAAGTCACTTTCATCTTTACGCAGGACTGTAAGCTGTCATCTGTGAGGCGTGAGCGGTGTTTGTCTTTAACATAGTTCACGGTGGAGAATGGCTGATTCCGAAGATCCATAATTGGCCTACCTGGGGTTGAAAGTCTTGATAAATGCACGGCGTTTCGGCGGGTATATCGGTTTCCGCAAGTTTGACTCTTATTTTGAGCGATGAAAAAATAATAGAATATAAATTTATTTTTATATTTATAGAACTACAAGGTAAAAAAGAACTAACATAAATAAAATACACGTCAGCTAAATACTTCTAATTTATTTTCCCAAACCACGCGGAGCCGCACTGTAAGGACTAAAGAGCCGCATGCGGCTCCGGAGCCGCAGGTTGTCGACCCCTGCCCCAGGTGGTGCTCAGGCACCTGTGCTTTTAACTTCTTACTTGATAAGTCCCCTTTTTGCAGGTTACTTTTTTTCTATCATCCATTTCACAATTTCGTGTGACATTAATTTCAAATTAGAAGAATATGAAGGCCAACAATTATATTTTTATAATTCTGCTAGATCACACAAGCCACATATCCTCTTTTGATTTTTGCTGTCAGCCATATGCCTGCATGCCATCAGAGCGCCCTGAGGAACAGCATGATGTCTCTGACCTGCCATTACCCTGCGAAAGCAAGGTTATGATAGCGTTTGGCCAGCAAGTATTCAGATGTCAGAAACACCTGCTCGGCATATCCATCTAGAGTCATTCATATCAACTTGCATGGAAGTGACGTTAATCTTACAGATTTGTCATCGTATTTATTGGTTATAGGTGCAGTCAAAAGAGGTCAAAGTTTGTGTGCGAGTCCGTGGGACATCAGTACCAGTATGTGTGTGTGTGTGTGTGTGTGTGTGTGTGTGTGTGTGTGTGTGTGTGTGTGTGTGTGTGTGTGTGTGTCAGTCAGACCTGCTACAGAGGGGAAAAAGTAGCTTGTATAATTATTTCTCAAATACTTTGCACATTTAGTTAGCTCCAAGAGTGTTTGCCTTAAATATTATTTTAATACATATCTAATCCTTAATTATGATGTGTAATATTTATTTAATATGTAGCACAACAGCAAGAAAGAACGGGTTAAGAAAACAGAAATAAAGATAACTACAGCAGGGCAGCAGCTCTCTTCTGTCCTGGATCAGACCATCTAGCAGTGAAGTCGATGAGGGAGATCAATAAATAAGTATGTAAGCAGGTAAAAGCTGTGCTATTGTGTGCAGATTTGTTTTAATATACAAATTCTTATGTGACCTGTTTTTGGCTTTAGCACTTCCACTCTTTAAAATGTTTTTTTTTTTTCAAATTTTTGGATGGACTGCTGTTTTTCCTTAGCAGGATGTTTAAGTGCACTTAATTACACTTTTGTATACACCAACCCATTCAGATGTGTTATAAAACTGGAAAATGTTAAACAGCAGAGAACCAGTATATTTCACTTACTGCTGTTTGTGGTTCAGCTCTGCCTCCTTGTTCACCAGGTCCTGCTTGAGATTGGCTAGCATCTCCACGGAGACGTCCACCTGCCGAGAAAGCTCCGAGGCCTTGTCCTCCAGGTCTTGTTTCTCCTGGCTCAGCCGTTCACTCTCCTGCTTGGCCCGCTCCAACTCTGAGCTCTTCCTCTCCAGCTCCGCCTGAAGACGGCCTACACGGGCCGCTATTTTCTGCTCCACCTACAGTTGAGGAGAAAATTTTACCCCCCTGTGTAAAATTTAAAGTGTTTTTTTTTTCCAAGAATTTCTAAGCATACTAGTTTTCTTTAGAAAATCAGATCAGAGAACGAAATCATGAAAAAGCATGCCAAAAACAAAAGAAGTCCGTTTAGACTGGAGAAAAAAAACTTGTTGCAAGAGATGGATATACAAAGTTATCGCAGTGTACCAAAATGTCAATAATTGGAGTGAGAATTATCATCAAGAGTTACACAGTACAGAACAAGCATTGCAGAGGTAGAAAGTGAAAGAGTTTGAAGACTGGTTAAAAAAAAAAAATACAGTGTCTAAAGACCCCAGATCAACTTCCATAACACTAGTGAATGACTTAGCCAAGTCAGGAATTATAGTCTCAAAGAAGGCAATCACTAGAACCCTGCACAGGAATGGACTGTGAGGTTGCAGACCAAGAAAAACTTCACTTCTGCAGAAGAGACACTTTCAAGCCAGACAGAAATATACTAATTACATACTACTTATGCATATTGGAAGTGCATCCTCTGGTCAGAAGAAAAGAAACTAAAGCTCTTTGGCCGGGGAGATGCTGCTTATGTTTGGAGAAAGAAGGGAGAGGCGTGCAACCCGAAGAACACTGTCCCCTCAGTGAAGCACGGTGGTGGGAGTATAATGCTGTGGGGATGCTCAAGCTCATCAAGGTAAGAGGAATCATGAAGAAAGAAGGAAATGTGAAGAAGTAGACTATTAGAAAATTAGTGAAAAAACAGCTAATGTCCAAGGACCACTTAAAAAATTCCAAGAAAGTCTGGCTCCTTGGAAGCAAAATATAGAGAAATGAGAGGTGAGTTGTTGCACAGGACTGTTTATGGACACAATTTCCTGATAAAGTTTATTCTGACTCTGTTAGCTTAGTGTATTTACCTCTTCAGACAGCTTCTCCAGCCTCTCATCCAGCTCCAGCCGTTCAAACGCCCGCGCCTTCAGCCTGGCCAGGCCTTCCTCATACGCTGCTTCGACTGCACTGGCTGCTACATTAGCTGCCACCGCTACAGCTGTGCTGGGGTTTCCATGGGGACCCGGATCTGTGGATGTCATGGCTTTTTTCATAAAAATCTCCCCCAGGGGAAACTCCACATTGGGAATATACCGGGCTGCAGTGTTGGAGTTGGCTGGGGTCAAACTCAGGTCGTCTGCACAAGGAAGCTCACGGCAAGGAAAGCGCCGCTCCTTTAAAGCTGAAGGCCGAAGTGGCTCAAAAGGGTCGTTGTTATTGGCGGGTGCGAGCAGAGCTCCCTCAGCCACTAGGGGCAGCAGAGCAGCAGCGTCACATACACTGTTGGATTTGGAGAGGACGTAAAGGGTCTCGTACGTGTGGTTGTACTCCAGGTGGGCACGCAACGACGACAGGCTTCGGAAGCGCTTGTGCTCCCCGCAGCGAGGACAGCGGTATGGCAGGTCCAAAGATGCCATTCCGTGCAGTAACTGCCGGAGGAGGGGGGGGCGCTCACGCAGCACAACGGTAGCGCCAGTCTGAGGGCACTGAGCTCGAGCACCTGACAGATCCTCTCATGGTGAGAACAGGGCAACTACTGGACATCAGCAGGAGAGAAGAGCCAGGTCAGTCACATGACCGCACTGGGTGGCAACATTCAGCTGGTCGTCTCATTTCATCTGCCATGGTTGCCTTTCCTAAGGTCCTAAAGAGAGGACGAAAATAGAAGTTAAAAGTTTGTTGGTTTCATACAAGTATAATTCTAACATATACTGAGATAAAGTCACTCAAAGGCAAAAATCAAGTCAACTAAATAGATGCCAAGGAGCAGAGGACAAAGCTAAAGCTAAACCACCTGCCAAAATATACAAGGGGAAAAAAAACAACGTGCCTTTTCCAGCAACACTACACGGCTTTTCCCTGCGACAGGGCCACATAAAACTCCCATTTGACAAAAAAACAACAACATTTTATTTACAATAGAGAAATGAACACAAATCAGTTGTTTAATCTGAGACATGAAAAATACTGGCTCATTTTGAATTTGATGATAGCAACACATCTCTAGGAAGACAGGGATGGGGTAACAAAAGTAGGTGACGCTAAAAAGAAACAGCTGGAGGAAAATTTTGCAAGTAATTAGGTTAACTGGCAACAGGTCAGTAACATGACAGAGCATCTTTTCTCAGCAGCAGAAGTGGGCCGAGATATAAAATACTATGTCTACATGAAGAAGAATTTTAATATCTCATCATCTACAGTACGTAATACAAACAACAGACTGAGAGAATCTGGAGAAATCTCTGTGCACAAAGCAGGCTTGAAAATCAAATATCGGATGTCTGTGATCTTTGGGCCCTCACGTGGCACTGCATTAACAATACGCATGATTCTGTCATGGAAATCATTGCATGGGATGAGCAAGACTTCCAGAAGCCACCATCTGTGAACACAGTTCACTGTGCCACTCACAAACGCAGGAAAAATCAAAGAAGAAGCTATGTGTGAACATGATTTATCTTCTGCGTTTAAAGCAGGCAAAGTGGAAACGTTTTCTGTGGTCAGACAATTCAAAACCTCAAATTCTTTTTTGGAAAACATGGATGCTATGTCCTCCAGACCAAAGAAGACAGAGATCATCTAGTTAACAGTGCTCAGTTCAAAAGCATCTCTGGAGATATGAGGAGCATCGGTGTTTATGAAATTGGCAGCCTAAACATCTGGAAAGGTGCCATCAGTGCTTTAAGGTATACACAGGTTTTACAGCAACATACACTCCCATCCAGACAACATCACTTTCAGGGAAGGCCTTGTATATTTTAGAGAGAAGATGTTAAACTACACACTGCATCTATTACAACAGCATGACTTTATAATAGGAGAACCCGGGTGCTGAAATGGCCTGCCTGCAGTCCAGATCTTTTACTGAACGCAGAAAACATTTGGAGAATCTTAAAATTTAAAGAAAATACCACAAAGAAGACCCAGGACTGTTGAGCAGCTAGATTTTAATGCCCTAATGTGAATAAAATATGGGGTTATGAGATCTGCAAAACATTACATTCTGTTTTTATTTATATTTTACCCAACTTCTCTGGAATTGGGGTTGCAAATCCTGGTTATTGTTACATTTAGCTAATCTTTATTACAATATTAGAGAACAGTTTTCCTAATGTCCTCACCGCAGGCCTCTCAATATTTACTACTCCAGCTGTCTGATCACTGAAGAAATCAAAGCCTGTCTCTCTCAGCTGGACTCATAATCCACGAGTTTAGCCGTCAAGAAACCTGAAACCTTTACTTCACCAAGGATTAAAAAGCAAGCTCTTGCACTTGTACTCGGGGAATGGTGGGGAAATGGAAATGGATCCATTAGTGAGAGTGCTTATTAGTGCCAAGGTCATTTTCCAGTCTTAGTCTAAGAGGTCAGACTGGATAAGGCTAAATCCTTTACAAAGGGATCTGGTAACCCACAGTAGTAAAGAAAAAACCCTGATATCCTGTTTTCAGAGTAACGGCCCTCATAGATAATGAAGACAAGAAGAGAACATGTAAATGCATAGCAAAACTTTTCCTTGGATGCATTTCTGGGTGAAAAAAACAAAACAAAACAAAAACAAACACAGTTGCATTCAGAAACTGAAGTTAACTTAAGATATTCAAAATTATTTTTTGATTACTTTTTCCCCATTTGCTATTCAGATGCAGAGCTGTGTGGGTCACTGCAAGAACAGTGAATTAGTTTTTTTTATTCAATTACCCAGAACTTGAAGCCCCTGATGAAATAAAAATTCAGCACACCATCCTTTTCTGGTTTCCCTGAATCAGCTTCTCTAATTACTGTAAAGCTCAGTGTTCTGCTCAAGTCTTAGACACAAGTGCACTGACAAACAATACTGAGTTCTTCACTCTGAGCCTACACAGCTACTAAATAATATCTGTAGCAAGGTCTCATTTAGAGTCAAGTCCTGCTGTGATTCATTGTCTTAATAAGAAATTCAGTAAACTCATGTTCTTGGATGTATTTGTTTGCTACATTTTATTTTATAAAACTTGTCTAAAAAAAACAGTGCTTAAGACTTCAGTCACATAGGGCCTAGCAACCACCAGTTGCTAGGAAAAAATTAATATTCCCTGAGCAGTTGGTGAGTAGCTGCTGAAGGTTGCCAACAGTCACTGTGGTTGCTAAAGTCAGGCCAGGGATCCCCTGGTAACCACCGGTTAACTTCCACTCTTTGATTTGCTGCTTTCTGTTGCTAGGTGAAACTCCTCACAAAGAGGTATGCAGTGTTGTACTAAAAACCTCCTCACGACTGCAGACTGCCACAATCACCCACAAATATGCACGGAACTCAGCAACTTGAAAAAGTGCGACAGAAAACCAGAAACAGAGACCGTTTGCAATCAAAGTCAAAGGTGCACCTTTTAAAACATGGGCGAGGGAACGCCAGGCCTCGAGGGCCAGTTTCCTGCAGGTTTTAGACGTATCCTTGATCCAACACAGCTGATTCAAATTGCTAAATTACCTCCTCAACATGTCTTGAAGTTCTCAAGAGACCTGGTAATGAACTAATTGATTCAGGTGTGTTGGCTCAGGGTGCTATCTAAAGCCTGCAGGACACTGGCCCTTGAGGCCTGGAGTTGCCCACCCCTGTTTTAAAACATGTCAGTTTCACCAGTATGGCACACCCTTTACTTTGACAGCAATCACTTCTTATTTTGCTAAGTTTTACAATCGCTATATGGTTAGTCAGTGAGTATTTGCAGACAAGCTGACGTCTTCCATGCAAATCACAGGCAAACACAACAACCTACGAGCAAGCAAAGCAATCAAAAGGTTTTTTTGATCCCTCTCTGTGATCAATTTACAACTGCCAGCAACTTCCAGTAGCCACTCGTCAACCAGTCAGGAATACATTTTTCCCTAGCAACCAGAGATAACCAGGGTCTCTAGACCCCTGTGACAGCCTAAGCCTGATGCTTCCTTACATATAAAAGAATTATTCCCAGCTTTTTCAATTTAAGACTGTTTAAAAGGATCTGTATCAGACTGCTGCATCCCATTTGCTGCTGCACTGAACGCCACTCCCCTCAGCCACACAAAGCCCACTGGAGACACGGCGGTAGGCGATGCCTTTTTCGGTCACACTTGCCAAATCATTACCAATCTGTAAATTTGCAGTCTAGAAATAAACCAGTCATAGTTCCAATCCCAATCATTACAGAGCATATCTTTATTAGGAGTTGTGCTCATCCAAAGGTGAACATTTCCAGGCAGACTGCGATTTATAAATATTATATTGTCTATTGTGTGTTGGTGTTTTTGGCTTTAGCGTGTACTCATGTGTGTACTTTTAGTAACGATCCTGAGGAATCTCCATAAATCACACCCAAGGGTATTTTTTAGGAAATGTTTCCCTATTGACAAGAAAATCAAACTAGCATCATTACATGTTGACTTTATTAATGGTATCAGTTTAAATACTGGGTAGTGTATTATCTGCATTTTCAACATAGCACAAGCTACTTTCTGCTATAAGGCAAGAACCATTTTACAATGACTGTAGAGTAGTGTTTCAAAGCCATAGAAAGCTCATGCTTGAAGCAGGGATTGTTTTACCAGGTAGTTCCCACCAAACCAGCCTGTTCTCATTCCCAGGAGTCACGTACTTCCAGTCTGTCAAAGGCAGTGGGGTCTCACAGATTTGACAATGTGTCCTCTGGGACTGGTGCCATAACACAGTCGGTTATGCATCAAGAGGCACATTTTAACCCAAACTACAATCTTTTCCTAAACCTTGCCAAGTAGTTTTTAGCTCCTAAATCTAACTAACAAGTGAGAGTAAAAACCAACACTGGCACTTGAACTGGAACCAACTCTCAGAGATCTCCTTTCTCTCAGAAACCTCTACAACAGCTATTAATGAGTGAAGCAGCAGGCACTGGAAGCACAATCACAAATCCCAGATGCAGACCATTCTTCACAGTGGGCTCATACACTGGAAATCCCCAGAAGTCGCACAGACTGTTATTAGACGTCTGGTAAGGCTGGATCAGGGAGTGTACTGGCAACGCGTCCCCATTTATTAAAGGAGGAGGATTTCACAGACACAGTCACTGCACTGCAGTGAGCAGGCATTCCCATCTGCTTAAAATTACTCAGTGAGGTATTTAAACAGGCAGGAAAAGGAAGGAAGCGAAGCTGCTTTTAGCCACATGTCACATCCTGTCAGTGGAGCTCAGCTGAAACATTGAAAAGAAATGCATTTAATTTTCTTTATTGTGGAGTACTGAATAGCAGACATTAGAAATACAAAATAGAAACTATTGGGAAGATAATGTATGATTTACTTTACTTCATATGCACAGAAAGCATATTCAGGCCTCAATAAATGGACATCATTGAAGAAACACAGTCGCCTTATGACATCAAACAGAGTAAAGATATAAAAATGTATTTGTTTGCTTTAAAGTAGGTGGTAGCAGTTCAGATTTTAACTCATCAGCTCCACTTCAGTGACCATCAGTAACAACAAAAAGCCATCGGTCCCATCAGATCAGCTATCCCATCTGCCTCAAACATTTTGCAACCTTTTGCCAACTGAAAGGCTGTGTGGCCAAACACAGATCAGCTTTACAAGCTGTCCTTTAAAAGTAGAAGCACTAGAAATGTGAGGGAACGCTTTATGATAGCTTACGTTCTCGTAACTGCACTGATCACATCTGCAAAAACCTCAAAGCTACAATTGTATTTCAGTACTATTTTGGGATTCGAGCATATTCAGAATGGCTCCATAATAATGATCCCACAGAGAAGCCACGCAGAGAGTGCATTACTCAGCATCAAGCAGCACAGTAAGCTTGTGTACGGTATTTACAACAATCATATTTACAGTCATACTTTCACAAAATCTTTGGTTTTACCCTCACAAAGGGTAGAGAGACATATAGACAGATTACACATCCTAAACAGCAATTAATTCCTAATAAAGTTAATAATGTAGAATATTTTTTAAAAAAAACCTGCCGATATGTAAATGTGGTTAAATTCATCTTATTATTGTGCATTTAGACAGTTCATTAAACAGTTGAGTTAAAAGCAAAGGCTCCAAGCCTAAATGTACTTCCAGAAGGGTTAGTTTTCACAACTATATTACCGGCCGCTTCATTAGTTATTGATAGTTATGGTCACTGATAGCTCAGGCACAGTGCAGTGGCCTGCTGCTGTGTCCCATCTGCTTCAAGGGTTGACAGATTGTGCATTCAGAAATTCTACATACCTTGAGTAGAATGGCACTATACCAAGTCCAGTCCATTTACCATTTATATTATAAATATATATTTCAATTCAACAGTCACTTCAAGGCACTTTATACTGTAAGGCCTGGAGACTACAATAAACAGAGAGAAAACCCCAAAAGTCAGACAATGATCAATCACTTGGTGACAGTGGGAAGGAAAAACTCCTTTTTTTACAGGAGAAACCTCTGGCAGAACTAAGCCAATTTTAATTTAGCGAGGCATCATTTCCACAAGCTTATGCAGCGTCACAACATTTGAGAGAGTCGCTCAATTTTGATAAATTAAATTCTTCGAGTTGGTGACTTTTCTTTTGGCCAGGCATTCTATTTACAGTTTACTTAGTCAAATATAATAAGTTCTAATTAGAACTCACAGTGATTCCATATTTACAGTACATAATAATGTACAAATATCAGTAAAAAAACAAAAATCAATTCAAGTTACAACCAACACTGGTGCGATGGGACCACAAATATACCCTTTACTGGCAGTTTTGTATTTCTTTATTGAGTAATTTAAATGGAGAGATTTAATGAAAAGCTACTTTTTAAGGGGCTTTTTGCTGGGAAACAGTAACAATCTCATTGTTAAACCCACAGAAGCTTTCAGACAGTCAAACAAGACGCAAAATAAGTCCAGTCAACAATCTATAAACCTATGACCTATTTGAGTGTAAGAGGGAGGACTTCATTTTGTGGTCCTGTACAACAAGGTCAAAGACTGAAAGTTATGGTATTAGGCATAAATGACTCTTTATTCATTGCTGTTTGCATTGGGGTGGTAATCTGAAGTCAGGGTTTGTTTAAAAGTGAAACGTGGTCTACCCTCCCACGGGGATTCTGCACATCAAGCAAGATGTCAAAGGTGAAAAGAGTCCAATTCAAAGAGAAGATAGAGATAGATATAAAGATATAGTAATAATAAAGAATAAGAAATCTATCAGGACACACAGAGGTGTGAGGGTGAGAACAGGGCAGATAGAGGGAGTGAAAGTGTTTCTCAGCAGAAGAGGCGATAACAGGTTTTAATACTGAACTAATCTGCAGACTAGAGAGAAAAGCAACCGGGAGGTGTCAATTTTGAGCTTTGTCAATCATTTCTAAAAATATTAAAGCAGAACATCATTTTTTGATAAAAATGTCAAATTAAATTTATTTAATTAAATTGCTGAATACAAAATAAAATGCATTAGTGGCTGAATGTTATCCTTGATTCATTTCTGACCACTGTGCTCAAATTTGGATATAAAACCATGAATTCAACTGTTATTTTCCTAATAAATAAAACAATTATTTTTAGTTTTAAACACATTTTCAGTATAAATTTTTACGTGACATAAAAATGTCATATCGTGATATTATTGCTATAGCAACACCAGGTGTTTACATCCCATAGTGCACACAAGCTCGGGCATGTCTGAGAGAGCTGCAAGAGCCACGTGTCAGCCTTGTGTGACAATTTAGTATCTAAGAATAGAGCTGCTTTAACAACCTCCAACAAGACAAAGTACTTATAAATGCAAGAAAACTTGCCGTTAAAGGTGGAAACAACAAACCTGTTTCACCACTTGAGGCAAAGAATACATCATCAAGTAGAACCAGGCTAAAAAGGAGAAGATAACATCCCAGGTATCATTATTGCAGGTTTTCTTGAAATATCGAGATATAATTTTGAGGCTATGTCGTCCATATCTAATTCCAATGTGTTTTCATATTATCCTTTACTTGAATGATCATATTTTAACTATCTTTCATGCTTTAAGTGGGTTCCATGTGGCTAATTAACATATCATTACATAAGCAAATTTTTATAATGATGATGATTATGATAAGAGATAATTATTGTAACCACTTATTTTTATGTTTAGGGAAGAGCAACCTGGATTATTTTCTGTAGCTACAATTTCAATGTTCACATCCTTGCAGTTACGCAATTCAGGGCTGTGGTTGGACTGGATGTGATCCCAGTTGTCGTGGGACGAGAGGTGGGCATACTCTGGGCCCATCTTTTGAAAGGCTAACACAGAGGGATTTGTTTAAACCAACAGCCAATTGGAACCACTAATTAACCTAACACACTAGTTGCTGGACTGCGTGAGGAAGCCGGAGGGAACCCACGCAGGCTAGCTGATGGATTCAAACCCAGGATTTTCTCGCTGTGAGATGACAGTGGTACCAAATGCACAACCATACAGCCAAACAGCCAAACAGTTGCTGTGAGCACTAAGAGACATGTAAAAGTACTTCTTTGAAATGACAGATCTTTAAGGACACAACAACTTGAAGGATTAGTCTTTGCTAATTAATATAAAACAGATGAAGTGAGCCTGAAAGGTAAAGCTAACAAAAGAAGTTGCTAAATAATGAAGCATAAACTAGCAATGAATTAGCCTGCTACAAGATAACCAGGTTGACCTAAGTAGTGTTAGGTGAACTCTAACTTTTTGGAGCTACACCCAAATTTCTCTGCAGCATTTCCCCCTTGCTCAAAATGTATTTTTTGGTGGCGAGTGTAATCACTACAATTTACCGGGGTTCCCTAAATGCCTCACATGCAGGCAATCGGTAGCTGTCGTGTCAAATGTCTAGAACCTCAATGCTGCTGAAAAGATAAAGAGCAGACATGCATGCATTTGTTTAGAGAGATAACAAATGTTAATGCTACTTTTCAAAATCTAACAGTAATTGAACAGGAGGAGATAATTGCTGAAAATAGTCAAGATTGGCTAAACCATCTCTGCCACTGACGAGACCTGAGAAACAAAGAAACTGATTGGCATCAGCTGCTGCATTCAGGCCTCACAATAATTGCCTTATTCACATCAGCAAATCGTTTCTAAGCAGGTGTACACACTTCTCACTCTGCTCTATCCAAAGCCACAACATCCTGTTTATGTGCTATATTTTTGTTATTGTTGATCAAGCTCAGGTTTAAACACCCGTTTATGTGTTTATTACTGAGGATATTGTTCCAACTGTACAACTACTTTCTATTAATGCTCATTATGGTCCTTGTAAGTGATTTTAACTGTGTTTAGCGTAGCTGGAGTTTCAAAACTCCTGCTTGAGGACAATGAACACTGCTGCAGCGACTGCAACAGAAAGCTCAATCTCTGCACCGTGTGCATAAATCATGAGCTGGCCCTCAGGCTGCATTAATGATATGCCTATTAAAGGTTCAGCTCTAAAGGATAAACGCCAAATGATGGTCTGAATTCATTTATAAATAATAAAAGCGACCAGTCACAAGCGAAATACCCCCTCAGTCTCGCAGTCTTTGTTTCACAGGCTGTCACTGGGGTTCTATCACGCAGTCACTTCAGATTTATTTCTGTGTGCTCGCGCTCGCCGACAAAGATTTGTTTTGCTCGGAGGTGTGAGGAGGAGAATGACTCAAGGTGTATCACAGCCTTCATGCCAGTCCTCTGCAAAGCATCGCTTGGAGATGCTGTAGCGCTGAGCTCAAACTGGTGCAAGCCTCTCGGAGAGGTGCGACACGATCATCCTCCTCGACCCACGCTTTAACAATGGAGCCGTTATCCCTGCTGGTATTTCTCCTTTGGAAAATGTGCTCCTCCAACTACAGTTAATACCATGATAAAAACGCAGAGCAAAATAAACAAAGTGCGACAAAATGTTTCACATCACCCCGCCCCAGTGCTCTGCGTGGCTTCCAGTTGTATCAAGAATAATTAAAGGGGACACAGATGAGGATCCTTCAGAGTTTTGACACATTACAGTACACTATAGGCTCCTTTATAAACTTAATGAGAGGTTTAGTGAAAGCTCCTAAAGCCTTTTGGGCTACATGACTACATCAAAGTATGTTAGCCCTGAGTAAGCCATGGGACTCCCCTGACAGGACAACCTCATAGCCTTGGGCCTATTACCTGACAACAAAGGACAAGCCTAATCGCTTATGTCGAAAAAGACTTGGTACACTTCAGTTATTACACAATGGGCCACTCGTCTGAAGCATTTCATCTCATGTCACAGTATTACTCAGAAACCCTTTCATTTTAAACTCTTTCTGGATATCTAGTCAAAATACAAACAAGCAGATACACGACATTTTACATCTCCTTAGCATCAGAATCAATTAAAACAAAAACAGGACATCAAATCAAACTTTTTTTTCCCTATTTTAGCATCTAAGACCAAGTACTAACCACTGCTGTTATAAGGAACAAGCCCTAATAAAGGATGTTTATACGCAAGCTAATAGTAGGAGTGATGTTACCTATAGGTTTGTGGTTACCATTGGTGCTAAGCTACAAGCTAGCAAGGTGGATCTATTGACTGTATTTATGCCTTGTATATACTCTATATATTTGGCCACTTTAATTTTTAGTACTCTTTATATTTACTGTGCATAAAAAATAATGCTAAGATTTTATACTGATCAAAACAACTGGCTACAGTTCTGGCAGGGAATACAGGATATCACCAACTACAGATTTTACAACAAAAATCCATGGACAATATGAGACATCACAACAGAACTCAGGCCTTTCTTCTCAGCCCCCTCTGGGCTCCAGAGCCGAGACGCTAACCCCACAGGAACATCAAGGTAGAGGAGTGTTCAGGTCAGTGAACATGAGGAATCCTGCTGCTTTCAGGTAAAAGCATGTGAAGACTATCTGTCACATGTCTTTATCGGTATATTCAACTACTCCCTGAGACAAGCCCTCATCCCTCTATGTCTGAAATCTGTAGCAATCATGATCCACCGAAAAAGCCATGACTCTCCATTCGCACTGCGCTGATCCACCTAGAATACCAAGGGAGCAATGTGAAGATGCTTTTTATTTACTGTAGCTCAGCCTTCAGCACAATCATCCCAGAGATTCTGGTCAGCAAGCTGTCCAATTTAGGTTTGACTGGATAAAGGACTTTCTCACAAATCAGCCTCAAACAGTGAAACCTGTTCCCCACTTCTCCTCCACTCACTGAGCGCTGGTTCTCCCACAGCCTGTGTGTTGAGTCTAGTGCTATTTGGCCTCCACACCCAAGACTTCAGTGGACCCCAGTAACACCATCATCAAATTTGCAGATGATACCACCTCATTTCAGAGTGGTATGTCTACCTAGATGTGATGCTAAAAACATCTTCATCTCTGCTGACCTATCCTGGACTGCGAATACCCCAGCAGATAACCAAAAAGGCACAGCAGCGACTTTACTTCCTGGGAGGACTCAGGAAGAACAATCTGGGCCAAAAGCTGCTTGTGACCTTTTACGGCTCCTCCTTAGAGAGTGTACTGACATATTGTATCACAGTGTGGTACAGGAACTGCACAGAAGCAGAGAGAAGGCTTCAGAAGATCATGAACACAGCTCAGAGGTGCCTGCAGGACTTGTTTACCTCCAGCTGCCTCACAGGATCTCGCGCATCCTAGTTCTCACCTGTTTGACCTGTTGCCCTCTGCCAGGCACTAGCAGTCCCTCAAATCAAGGACAAACAGACTCAGAAACAGTTTCAAGTGCCATAACAACACTGAACCTCAATATGCAGACTCTCAACCGTCACTACCACCTCCTCTTCCTGCAAGAATTTCTTTCCCCGTGTAATATCACATCGAACAGCAAAACTTGCTCAATGAACGTATCTCAACGACTTATAAACATTTACTCTGCAAATGACTGTTCCCCTTTGCATTGCACAGGGTGGGCCATTTATATGGATACACCGTAATAACATGGGAATGGTTGGTGATATTAAAGTCCTGTTTGTGGCACATTAGTATATGTGAGGGGGCAAACTCCTCAAGATGGGTGGTGACCAAGGTGGCCATTTAGAAGTCGGCCATCTTGGATACAACTTTTGTTTTTTCAATAGGAAGAGGGCCATGTGACACATCAAACTTATTGGTAATGTCACAAGAAAAACAATGGTGTGCTTGGTTTCAACGTAACTTTATTCTTTAATGAGTTATTTACAAGTTTCTGACCACTTATAAAATGTGTTCAATGTGCTGCCCATTGTGTTGGATTGTCAATGCAACCCTCTTCTCCAACTCTTCACACACTGATAGCAACACCGCAGGAGAAATGCCAGCACAGGCATCCAGCATCTGTAGTTTCAGGTGCTGCACATCTCGTATCTTCACACCATAGACAATTGCCTTCAGATGACCCCAAAGATAAAAGTCTAAGGGGGTCAGTGCTCAGTGCAATCCTTCACTACCTCTGAAACGTCTCTTTTAGCAGCGTACACTGAAGACACACATTTTCTCCAGTTGCTTGGAGAGCATAATGACCATTTAGTAGCTAAAGAGTCAGCTCTTTAATGCAAGAGCTGATAGAGACCAAAGACAGCTACTTGTTGAGCTAACACCTTGATTCCACTGATCCTAAAAACTGCCAAAGACATCTGATTTTGTGGGTTTAAAGTGTGTGTGTGTGTGTGTGTGTGTACACACACACACACACACACACACACACACACACACACACACACACACACACACAGTCCTCTAAAGATCTGTGCAAACTTAGAAAACTGATCAGTTTTTAAGCAATAATGCCAAAAAGGCTCTGTTAGCATCTCCTCAAATGTAAATATTTCAAAACATTCCTGATTTTCAATTACCAAAAAACTAAAAACAAATAACCACTTAACTATAAAACACTGTAGTTCACACAAAACCAAATAATTTTTATGTGATTTTGTGAATAAATATTTCTGTATTTCTGATGACTGGTAAAGAAACTACGCATCAGATTGCATTAATAAAGGAAAGTCATTTATAGTAGTACTCCTGTGATGGAATAATACCGTTTTGCTTGAAGTTCCTTGTGCGTTTACTACAGTGCACACAAAAAAAAAGTGGTAAGGAAATGTAATAAAGCTCAACAGATGTGTTCAGTATTAAGATTTTGACACATCGGTCCTTTTTACAACTGAAAGATTGGATGTATTAATCAGAACTTTTCTTCTGGCATTTGGGCAGTTGCCCACTTTACTCTGATGAGCATCGAGCTCGGGACAGGACAAGGCTGCGACAGCCTCTCGCCGATCTGAGCTTATGGACAGACTCATCCTCTGGCTCGCCGCTGTCTGCTATTGATCCAGACAGCTGTTCACTGAAGCAATTACATTCAAGTATACATGTACATACAAGCATGCCAAGAGGATGTTGTTAGGCACACTAACGCCACAAGTCCATGCTCATTATGTGGGCAAATCTGTGCACTGTACAAATTCAATACTGACAATGTAGGCACATTTCTATTCTGCTTGTTCGTTTCCCCAGAAAATAGAGGGTTTTTTACAATAATGTGGGTATGCTAATGAGGGAATATACAAAAAAAAATTTTCTGCAAATTTCTTAACAGTTAATAAGATCAATTTATACGTCATACGCTTTTTTTCAGCAATTAGTTCATTTAAACAGCTGCCTATGCAGATAACACATCTGTCACCTCCACTCAGGGATGTTACAGTATCCTGCTTTCTCTCTACTGCGCATCTTCTCTAAAGACTACAGCAAGCTTCTTACTGTATGTTTGCACATTAAGCCCCTCTATGCCTGCCTAAACAATAATGGGGACGAAGCTCCTATAGAGGACGTGAGGAGGAAATGATGCAGAAAATGGCCTCTGTGATTTGTGGCTGCATTTTGACTGTCTCTGAAGTCCTCTTATACTCATTAATCCTGGGCTTGTGGTGGCATAACATGCAAGTTGCAGGTGAAGAAGTGAGGGTTAAACATTTAAACAGTGTTCATAACATTTTTAGATGTCACTTTTTGATTTTTTAAGTTTAAAAACCTTAAAACAATAAATGAAGATAAGTAAATATGGCACAAGAATCATTTCTACATTAGGGTCAATACAGTCGTTGATAGTCACAAGCCATCAGAAATGCTTAAATGCTCTGGGACAGAGCCATGAGTCTGATATTCGATCTGTACTTGATGGCCAGACAAGTACTTTGTCCAGCAATGCAACTTCAACTCCAGTGTTTACAACACTCTCAGTGCTGTCTGTAGCACGCGTAGCAGGATATATGGTCCTGTGAAAAACTGCTTCAATAGGAATTAATCAAATGCACTTGTATGATTACCTCTATGAAAGTAGATGTTTTGGCAGTTTGCTGGTCTGGAGCATACAGGTGTGTGTGTGTGTGTGTTAACAAAAGGCCAATCTTCCCAGGAATGGACATCCCAGGAAATTCACCCAAAGATCAGACCACGAGTGCTCAGAGAAACTGCAAGAAACCCAAGAGCTACATCTTAGACTCTAACAGGAATCAGAATGTCAAATGTTAAAGTTCATGATAGCACAATTAGAGAAAGACTGAACAAATATGGCTTGTTTGGTAGGTTACCAGGGGAAAGCCTATTCTCTCTAAGTGTCTTGCAGCACTGCTTAGGCGGTGCATTTAACAAAAACAGAGCATATCAGCACTGCTGGCACCATGTTGGACGGGTGATGATTTGGTCTTGCTTTGCAACCATAGGACCTGGACACCTTGCAGTCATTGAGTCGACCATGAACTCCTCTGTATACCAAAGTATTCTTGAGTCAAATGTAAGGCTATCTGCCCAACAGCTAAAGTTTGGCCCAATCTGGGTCACGCAACCGGACAATGATCCCAAGCACAGCAGCACATCTACGACAGACTGGCTGAAAAAGAAAAGAATTAAAATGTTGCAATGAGCCAATTAATGTCCAGACCTCAAGACAATTGAAAAGCCCTGGCAAGATCTTAAAAGAGTCGAACTGAAGCAACACTGTAAGGAAGAGCAGGCCAAAATTCCCCCACAATGATGTGAAAGACTGATAATGTCATACAGAAAACAGTTGGCTGGCTGTACATCTGCAGAAATAAATAAAAATAACTAAATAATCTACGTTAAATTCTAGAAATAAAGTACATAACAAAACACAGCCAGGAGAACATGATGAGCTCCAGCACCAAAAAAAAAAAAAGCTGATGGCTGCTACTCCAAAAAACTAGCAGACATGCCAAAGTCTTACTTTGTTTATGTCTTTAGCACCAAAACACCTATTTAACTAAATTTGTTCTTTCTCATTATTAAAAAATCTGTTTGACTAAAGCAGATGTCACCAAGACAGCCCCAGCGAACACTTGTTTATTTCCCTTACAAGAAGCTACTTCATTCAGCTTTACGTCACATTTTTCAGTTTGTTGCTCATAGTGACTCTGTCCCACCAGTGAGACCCCGCCCCTCAGTTTGAGAACTGCAGACTGAAAGGATGCAGATTAAAATCTTTGGGAAAACAGCAAAGACGGTGGCAGAAGTGTAACTTCTGTAGTAGTTCGGGGACCTTTTTAAAAACTTTTATGAAACTTGGGGCAAAGTCAATGAACATTTTTAAGCAGGTTTTACCTGGACATGTCCATTTTTAATGTCCAAATAATCAATGAGATTTAAGATAATTTAAGTTTAGATAATCCTTCAAAAAATATTTTCCAGAGGAGTGCCTGGACGTGTCACCATGGCAAGACCTGCATCAAAGGATCCTACCAGATAGATAGCAGTACAGACAGTAAGTATTGTGCATCTGTATAAATACTTGCCTCACATGTGTTCAGTCAGGAAACCATCTGTTTGCACTGACATTTGCATGACAAATGGAAACTGATGACCGGCTATGCTATAAACTGACATACTGTCTGCACAAGCATGTTGTATATAACTGCATTGCAGATAAAGGACACAGCTCTTCCTTAAATATAATGAGCACTCACAGGCCCTGACAGCTCTGTTTTCAAAAGAGTTCAATCTACTTCCACCCTGTACAAACTCAGCTCTAATCTTGCAGCCATCCCTCTTTTTTCAGCATGACTGCCCCAACTTTTGTCACATCAGATTTCTACAAACACAGCAGCAACATAAAGGCTAAGGCCCACTGACTCTGAGATTTCTCCAGCTCTGTAGTCATATCACAGTTTCCCAAACTCTAGCAGCATGCTGCCTTAAGAGCTGAGGGTACATCAGGGGAGTTTGAGGAGTCCTTCGGGTATATTATTATTATTAGACCATGCATATAGAGTCATGACTTCCTTTGACACTTTCCTCTTGAATCCAAGTGTGCTCAGAGGAACAGCACAAATCTGTGCAGTGAACACTGTATAGGCTATAAGGGGGGGAAACATGCGGATTTATGCTCAAGCTGTGTGAGCACATTCAATAAGCAAACACATGCAACTTATAACAGACAGCATCCTAATATTTCTACATACAACCTGTCCAGTTCCTACAGGCCAAGGCCGGCCAAAGTCTCAGAGCGATCCCTGAAAAGCTGCATGTAGCTGTCGCCTGACAGCCGCCAGCGACGTGACAGCAACCACTGGATCATCCGGCGCTGACGATCTTTGATCCTCACATTTTGCACCGCACATGGATCAACCACAAGCAGCCGATCAAGTGGGTGTGGACGAGCGGCACCACCAAATGTTATCTCACAGCCACGAACGCCTCTGCAAGCGCGCACACATATACACACAAGCCTAGGCCCGGAGTCCAGCTTAATTCACACCGATGCTCGTGACAGCAGCCGTGCACAACGGGGAGGGGACAACCTGGCGTGTACCCGATTTTCTCCTGTGTTTTCACGGCAGCACTGGCTCCCTGCTGGACCCGGACTCCCGACGTTGCATAAAATTCGTTGCACGGGAAGAGCGGAGCGGCAGCAGTGAAGCGACAAAGCTTGCGCACACACACACACACATGCTGACACAAACGTGATCGGAAGACAGAGGGACGTTGGAAAAAGCAAAAGAAACGTGCGGTCTCACTCACCTCCTAATCTTCTCCCCATTTTTCTCCCCCTCCTGCTCCAATCAAGGGACCGCTCCAGCCTTCAGTGACGTCACGCAGCCCGTCTCTGCAGCAGGCCTGCAGAGGACGAGCAGGGAGGAGAGGAAGAGTGAGGAGGGAGGAGAGAAGGAGAAAGAGAGAGGGGGGAGAGGAGCAGATGCAAAAATGTGAATCATTAAGAAAAAAAAGCCCTTCTGTCCTCAGGATAGGGAGAGGATATTGTACCAACTCAGGCTGTGGAGGTGGAAATAGATTAGACATCATATTCATCCAGCTCAGCAGCTCACCATCACAAACTGAAAAGACAGTTTTGTCCTACCAGCTGCCTGTTTGCCTATTAATTAACATCAAGTAAACATGGGTAAGGTAACATCTCTGTCATCCAGGCAGCATGTTCACGTGTCTTTGGTCAGAAGAAGACGGAAAGGGTCTTTTAATTCAACATTTGCTGAGATATATTTCTCCCATACTGGTTTCTCTTCATTGGCTTCCTGTGAAATCCAGAATCAGATTTAAAATTATTCTCCTCACATACGAGGTCTTGAATAATCAGGCTCCCTCTTATGTTAAAGACCTCATAGTACCGCATCACCCCAGTGGAGCACTTCGCTTACTTGTAGTTCCTAGGATACTTAAAAGTAAAATGGGAGACATTTTACAGGTTTTCAGAAACCAGCTCCCAGTTTGGATTCAGATGATAGACACCCTCTCTACTTTTAAGACTAGGCTTAAAGCATTTATTTCTGATCAAGCATACTGGTAGGGCTGGATCAGGTGACCCTAAATCCTCCTTAGGCTGGAATAGGTCTAGTGTGCTAGAGGCTTCCCATGATGCATTGAGGTTCTTCACTCACCTTTTTCACTCTCTGTGTGTTTATACACCACTCAGCATTTAATAATTAGTTATTATCCATCTTTGGCTCTTTTCTACAGCATGTCTGCCTCTCTCCCTTCAACCCCAACTGTACTTGGCAGATCACCGCTCCTCTCTAAGTCTGGTTCTGTAAGAAGTTTGAAGGTAGTTTTTCCTTCCCACACAGCAAAATCTCCAGTGTTAATTTAACACTGGAGATTTTGCTGTGCACTGTCGCCAAGTCCTTGCTGATAGGGCTGACTAATGATAAATTTAACAGTATTTTGTTTGTTGCCAATCATTAGTCAGTCCACATAACAATTAATTATCAGCTGTTTTGATAACTGCTTCTCAATTCAGTTCAACTCAATACATTTATATAGCGCTTCTTATATCGCTCTATGAGCAAGAATTTGGCGACAGTGGGAAGGAAAAACACCCTTTTAACTGAAAAAACCTCCAACATTTGAAGAGGCAGCCATCTGCCGTGACTGGTTGTTTTATTGTTTTGTTCTCTTTTTTTACACAACTCTGCATCACCCAGATGTCAACACAGGTCCCAAAAAGTGCCAGTAAATTAATAACAGCTTGTTTCTTTGAGTTTTTATAGAATAAAAGTATACGTGTTTAAGTTCACCTGCGATATAAAAAAATTGAAGATGCTTGGTTTCAAAGATCATCTATACATTTTTAGAGCAAAACACATCATTTGTAACAGTTTCAGACAAGATGTGTATCTCTACCTGATAAATGTATCGGTGGAAATGTGTTTAAAGTTAGGAATTAGGATTCATGCAAGCTAGAGATAGAATCTGTGAGAAATACAATTTATCAATTCAATTAGGATAATGTAAATTCAAATAATATGACTAATGGATAATTTTGGTACATTTTCTTTGAGAGATTTAGAGACGGAACACAAGGATTTTGGATGGGCTACAGCCCGGTGATACTGGAATAACTGGAACAATGGTTAAAAAAGTCACACAAGTATTTCTTAGACATGCTTTATAGATGTAACGACTAAGGGCAGCTAGTTCAAAGATTTAGGGACTGTTCATGTTTAAGTGAATGCATTAAATTTACAGTGTAGTAACAGTTATTGCAGCTATGATGTGTTTGTCCTCCATTGTTGTTAATTTATGATGGGATAGCTGGTGTGTTTATGGCTCAAGGTGGTGTTGAGTTTGGTTAGTGACTGGCCAGCATGAGCCCCACACCACCATGGTAATCAGTCACTTCTGGCTATTGTTCCCATTTAGCATATTAATGCTAATAAAACTGTGTTACTGGGGCAGAGTAGTGTATAGATCACAGGAATAACAACTGGAAACTGAGATCTTTGTATCATGATTATTTCATCCATTTGGATTTGCCACCATTTCTCTGCAGCTGTCTTCCCAACCATCTCAAGGATTTCACAAAAACTCAAAAAGATTGTGTCACAAACAGTCTGTCTCAGGATCTGACGGGACTTGCTTAATGCAGTTCACCATTCACTGGCTTTTGTTTTAGCTTTGATCATAACTTTTATGATAAAGATTAGATTTATTTTCTTTAAAATTATGTCAAGGTTTTCACAAAACACTCTGCTTCTTGTTCGGGTTTTTTTTTATTTATTTATTTATTTTTTAATCTTTTTGGCTGTGCTGTTTTAATCTTGCTGAGATACATTTTGGGCTGCATGTGGACAGCAGCACGCAGAACTAAACTCGGCAGATTTCACTTTCTTTTGTGCTCATCTCTCCAGCTCTGATGGTTTCTTGCTGTTTACTACAGGCAGTCATGGTAAACAAATCACATTTTTTATGGGTGGTTCTTTGATAACACAGAGTTAAAGAATGTTCTGGACCTTTGAATGCAGCGTGTTTGTGTGTGTGTTATAATGGGGGTCATAACTCTTCTGCTAATCATACAGTAGGCTTCTTTGTGGTGACAGAAAAGAGAAAAAAAATAATACACAAGCAAAAATCAGATTCCAGGGATTTATTCACCAGCTGATGTTTGTCCCATGCTTCACAGCCTGTGGCTGTATTCTGTACTAATGGTTTAGAAGTAGCAGTCTGCAAACATGAATTTGTCTTTGTCATCCACACGTTATAGCTTTTCTTTTACTTTACATGCGTTGCTTATATACATTTGATACAAAGACACAAGCATCCATCTTGATTTTGACTGGTTCTCCTACAGAACAGGACTCACTCAGTAACATTAACAACCAGAAGGGCTAAAACTGTCTTTGTGGACACTCACTGGCCAGTGTATTAGGGACATTTTGGTGTGTTTTGCTGCTGGAAGCAACCATCTGAAGTTAGGTACACAGGATGGGCACGGTCAGCAACAATACTCAGGTAGGCTGTGGCATTTAAGAAAATATCCCCCACACCACTACACCACCACCAGCCAGAACTGCTCATACAAGGCAGGATGGATCCATGTTTTTATGTTGTTTACATGAATTCTGACCCTACCATCTGAATTTTGCAGCAGAAGCTGAGGCTCATCAGACCACGTAATGTATTTCCAGTCTTTTTATTTCCCGGTTTAAGTGAAACTCTGTTAATTGTTAAGATCTTTTGCATATCTTGGTTGTAATGAGTGGTTGTTTGAGTTAATTTTGCCTTACCATCAGCTGGAAGCAGGTCTGTCCATTCTTCTCTGACCTCTGACATCAACGAAGCATTTTCTCACTGGATATTGTCGCTTTTCTCTTTTATTTTCTTTTTCTCTGTTAACCCTAGAGGCGAAAAATCGCAGTAGACCAGCAGTTTCTGAAAAAAATCAGACCAGACCATCTGGCCAACAGTCACGCCATGTTCAAATTCACTTAAATCACCTTTCTTCTTTCAACACGTGCCTATACGCCTGAATGCACGGAGTTGGCTAATTAAATATTTGGGTTAACGAAGAGTTGACCAGTTATATGTAATAAAATGGCCGGTGAAAGAGAATAGTACTTTCAACAGAAATGGAGGTATCATTACACAGATTTAAATCAGTGTAAAGCAAACAATGATGTTTTCATCCAGTCAGTGCTACAATAATAAAAGATGTTGTGTTTTTAAGGCTGTGAAATCCTAAATCTCACGCTGTTGTAACTCTGTGTTCCTGATATTAAACACATAATCACACAATGATGCAAATTGATCCACTTGAATGATATCATTCAGTGTTTGCATGAATATGTGTTATTCGAGGCACATGCAAACACACTCTTTCTGATAATAGCTGACTAAAAGGGTGCATTTAATTAAAGGAGGTCATTAAAACCTCAGCATCAACTCAATCAATATCCTTTTGGTGTGGAAGAGGCTGAATGCCTCTTTATGTGGGGAAATTTTCAGCTTTCACAAGCTGAAGCTGCAGACCTCAGAGTGAATGCACTGCCTGGTGTTTTGATTTGATTTCACTGTAGCTTAAAATGAACACAGTCACAACCAGAGGTGCTCTTATGTGTTTGCGCCTGTACACTTGACTGTGAGAGAGAGAAGACTTTAGGAGTGACTGAACGTGACGCACACAGCACATGTATTCACACAAACAGACGCGATATAGTGCAAAGTCAGTACGTGAATATATTTCAATCTTAACATTAACATGTAACAGAGAGAGAGAGATGCATAAGGTCCATTCAGGAACTTAAGCACCACTCCCTGGTGAAAGATGAGAAATGCACTATGTGCAGGCTGAGAATACAATAACATTAAAGACAATATATTCTTAAATATACTGCATCTAAATAAAACTGATAGACTATCGGAAATACATTTTTTGTTTAAAAAGCAGTTTGTTCTGGACATTTTTTTTAAATTCAGATGTCATTTTGTTTTTGGTGACAGACACTGAAATGGTGGTGTATCATACAATCTCAAAGTTATCATCAAAATGAAAAAAATGTAAAGATTCACAAACAAAAAAGAGAAAGAATCTCTTCACCTTTAAAAACAGAAAAATAAAACTTTGATTGTGGGGTCTGATGAGGAGTAACTTGCTTTTATTCGACATTGATTTACTGCATGTGGAACCACTATGTAAATATATATAGATATGTAAGTACAGTGATTGATGAAAGCCTTCTGACTTTTTTTTTTATTGACTGGTATTTTTCACTCTCTGTGGTTAATAATAACAAACTCAATACTATTATAAACATAGGCAGGAGCATTTCAAGTCACCCAACTTATGAGACGTGGCAAAGGGACAACACATACACCTTACATCTTGTGCTCAGAGGTCTTTGATACCTTGTAGCATACCTCTGCTAAACAGTTAATATATATGATGGTATGTTGGTACGTTATGGTGTAACATGGTTGCAATGAGTTTTTGTGGTAGCTGTGGTTATGATATTTTTACCGTTTTGATTTTCTGATTGTTGCAATAAGGCACAAATGGAAATTCCAAAAGAATGATAACAAATTTAATCTAATATGATCTAATATACACTCACTGGTCATTTCATCAGGCTCACCTGATCAGCTGTTCATTAATGCAAATTTCTAACCAGCAAATCGCATGGCAGCAACTCAGTCCATTTAGACACGTGTCTGAATGTGGCATGGCTGTTCATGGTATTTCAGAAACTGCTGATCTGCTGGGATTTTCCCACACAAGTATCTCTATGGTTTACAGAGAATGGTCTGAAAAAGAGATTATATCTAGTGAGCGTCAGTTCTCTGAGAGAAAATGCTTTGTTGATGCCCGAGGTGAGAGAACGACCAAACTACTTTAAGCTGAAGGCAACAGTAACTCAAACAACCCACTCATTGCAAACCAGGTATGCATCTCTGAATGCAGATGAGCAGCAGAAAACCACACTGGGTGCCACTCCTGTCACAAACAAGAAACCGAGACTACCATTTCCATGGGCTCATCAACATCAGACTATAGATTAGAAAAATGTTATCTGGCCTAACGAGTCTCACTTTCTGCTGCAGTACTCGGATGTTATGATCATAATTTGATGTAAACACCAAATCGTGGATCCATTCTTTGCCTTGTGTCAATAGTTCAAGATGCTGGTGGTGGGAGACATTTGGCACATGTTTGACCCCCAGAGTACCAACTGAGCATCTTCTGATGGCTGCTTCCAGCAGGATAGCACACCATTTCCAAAGCTTAAATCATCTCAAACTGGTTTGTTAAACATGAAAACTGGTTCACTGTAGTCATATGGCCGCCACAGTCACTCGATCTCAATCCAATAGAGCATCTTTGAGATGTGGTGGAATTGGATGTTGGCATTAATGGATGTACAGTTAAAAGAAAATCTGGAGCAACTGTGTGATGCTGTCATATCAATATGGACCAGAATCTCTGAGGAATATTTCCAGCACCTTGTTGAATCTGTGCCATGAAAAATTAAGGCAAAAGGTATATCTAAGAGTGTCCATTAGTGTAAATATACCAACTACTGTAATGTATAACACGTGAATTAATATTGAAAAGCAAAGGCTCTAACCTTTTTTGATGTCTTTTGTCTTTTCACTAATTTCAATTTGAATTTGGCCCACTCAACTTTGGATTATTCTGAGCAAGCATGCAGAACATTAAAGTGTCAAATGGGCCATAATTCAACACTTTCCCGCAACTGTCAAATTATTCATGCCAAATGTTAACATTTCCTTCACCAGTCTTTCTCGCTGACTTTCTCAGTATAACTCGAAGGAGATCAAAGCCTAGTGAATTCTCTGTGGCCAGTAAAAATGCACTTTTAAAGCTGATGTTACAGCAATGAACAGACAGAAACACAGCGCAGAAATGTGGTCATTGTTGAATTGATATGTCACAAAGGGAATATTTAAGATTATTATCATTGATGTGCTCCTCTGCAGTATGACAGCGAGCCATAGGAGTCACAGTAACAGAGATCTATGTGTAGTTATGAAAGAATGAAGGTGTCTGCACCACATTATGTGGCCCCTGAATGTAAATTTTCAAAGACTTAGGTGATCGGATATAAAGCTAAAACAATCAGCTTACTCTATATGTCATATGTGGGTGCAGAAAAGGATCCAAATACACAGTTCTTGAACAAAAATCCATCTTTTCAGGTAGAAACTTCAAAACAAAAAAACAAATGTTTGTCCTTTGGTCTGTAGCGCTATTTATCCGTCCACATTGCTTTTGGACTGACTTGCCTATTTTTTGGGAGATATTGTCCACCTTCTCCTGAATATAATAGAACTAAATGGACCTCCACCCCCGACCATACGCTGTTGTGGTAGCTATTTTCTTACCGAACAACACCCACCAACCGCGTTCCTTATACCTGCAATGAGAGGCTCGTGAAAGGGTGACAGGATGTAAAGATTAAAGGTGTCTCGCCTCAGCTGAGCTGTGCTGTCAGCCAGCTGCACAGTCGCTTTGACCTGGTGGATGCAGTTCAGTAGAAAAAAAATACAGACTTCGTGGTTTGTTTATTTATTTATTGTTTTTCAGAGTAACCAGGACATGATTTCTAGAACCAGATATTGCTGCCGAGTCTTTCTAAGATAATTTTTGGTGCTTTTTGACCACCACAAGGCACATGCCATCTGATTCCATTACATTCAAGAGAAGGTGGCCGATATCTTCAAAACTGAACATCTCACACCCAAAAAGGGTTTAGGTAGGATTACAGGAAGACTGAAAATATGTAGCTTTAATAGGGGGATGAACTGTCCCGTTAAACACAGATGCAGGTACATGCATTCTGAGGAAGAAGAAGCTATTTATTTGACTACGGTGAAGATGAATCAATTAATAAAATTCCTGCTTTGCATTGTTAATCTGAGGTGGTCTGGGATCAAGTCTGCTTTGATGACACTACAAGTGCACTCTTGATGAGCATTAAGTAAAGAATATGTAACAGTGAGAGTGGGAATTGGAATATAACTCTGAATATTTAAAGAAAAAATACCCCTCGGATATCTGTTTCCCTTTGATTTAGCTGTTCTGTCAGCTATATCTTTCCCTGCATCTCACAGTAACAGCTGACACCTTCTGGCTATTTCTTAAAGCATGTAACCCTTTTCATTATTTAAAAAAAAAAAAACACACAGTTAAAACCCAAACCTGTTACATCAATCTCTACCCCTCTACGCCCTCTACATGCCGCACTCATCCAGTCATGACAGGGAAAGACTGACACACAAAAGCTTAAAAACTCTCTCCCTCAGGAGATTTTGATAGGATGAATATGATGCTGGGCCGTTTTCTCGTTCTCACGTCAAAAACCGTGGCAAATTTAGACCGAACACCTTTATCCATCCCTCCTTATTCATATTTATGAGAAGTGACTGACAAACTCATTGTTGGGTAATTACAGTGTGGTGAACCTTCATTGTCTTTAGATTGGTAGAGACTGAGACATGCTGTGCTTTGGCTTGCTGCACTAATGCAAACCTCTCCCATGTAGATATTATTAGTCGCTGTTTGCTTAGCAACCACAACACATGTCTGACATTTTTGTACGATGAAAACGCTTCGCCTGGAGTTTATTTTATTTTGGCTGTGAGAATGCTTATTTGTTTTGTTTTTTTTAATATATACAAAAAAGGTGACAAAGAAGAAGATGGCTAAGAAAACAAAGGCAAAGTCTCACATTATAATAATTATTATTAACAATATGATTATTATACCTACGCGTTAAAGCCAGAGATTAAAGCATGTTGACGTTATTTAACACTTGTGTTTTTAACTAATGCCAACACCACATGGGAAATCAGTGGAGGAGGCAACACCTACAAATAGCAGTGGTAAATAATTCATCCTAATGTAATACCTACAATATATTTATGGAATAGGTGTGATTATAGTCTGAAAACAAATCTAAGTCTCTTTGTGATTTTAAGATTGTTAAGCTGGATTTTACAGGTCACCTTAGAATAAATAGGCCATACCTAAACAGATCAGTAAGCCAACAAAACAGGGGGGGAAATGAAGGCAGAGAAGGTAGTATGATCTGCGAACAGCAGGGGGCACCAGTAATATGCCTGGATTGACTGAAGTGTTACTGAAAGAGAAAAATACTTTTTAATCATCAGAATGAGATCAAACCAAGTATTTAAACTGTTTACAGACGCACTGTCTTGATGTGTCTTGATGCTAATTATTCCCTTTCTGGCAATTCTAATCAACGTAATCTTTATAGATAACTTAGTCAGATGGTAAGAGTATGGAATACAGAATGATATAAAAGCTTAAGTGTGTGTGTGTCTGAGAGAGTGAGCTGCCATATTATCCCCCTGTAAATGTTCACCAGATTTTTTCTTCTTCTTCTTTTTTACAAATCAGTTTACTCACTGACCAGCGACCACACGCTGTGCAAAATGACAGCCAGTCTGGCTTTCATGAAATTCCTGCTAAATCAGTAAGTCAAATGGTCTTTTGCTGTCTGTTAACACTCAGGGTAACACAACGGAGCAACGCACGAGCCCGTGGGAGCTCGGCCAATATCAATATATCACCTCGAGTGCCAATTATACTCATTAAAGGGATAAAATGAGATGGAACTGCAGGCGAGCAGCTTGAAATTCATCATCACGTTCCCCGTGCAACAATGCAACTCCACTGCAAAGTGTGCAGTTTATTGTCGAGCAGTCCGGCCACGACAATGAACAATCTGGAGCAAGAGGCCAAATAACAGGCAAATACAAAAACATTTGGAAATCACTCGAAGACAAATTATTCATTTTGGCAAACGCTGCTGTTATTACTTGCACTGGCTCTTAACACATCTGAGCACTTCACATCCAAAAACAACAGAAAAAAATAGCGAGAGCTCAGGAACGTCATAACAGCTCAGTTACTGAGGAATTATAGTTTCATTTCTCTTCTAATACAAATATGTGTTTTGAATTTTATCAGCTGTGTGACTTAGATCAAGAGCCATTAAGTGATTGTAGGGTGGCGGCGGTGGGGGGGCTGTGCGGAGAACACAGTGCCATCTTTTGTTTTCACTAAAATAACAAGAGTGGAAAGTCATGTTGTTTTGGCTCAGCACTTGTCAAATTAGAATGCACTGTACACGCAAACATGAGCAAAGCGAGGTTTTAGCCACCTCCTCAGAAGGAAAATCCCCACCTCTTTATTACACTGTGATAAAATTATTGTTTTGTAATAGGTTTTGTTCATTTTGGGTGGTTGGGGAGGGGGGGGGGGGGGGGGTGCTTTTACAGTACCCAACGATCATGCTCGCCCCTGTGCACAGCTGCAACCCAGCGGCCCGTGCTGAACCAGGACGCACCGTGCATGATCTGATGAAGCAGTCAGGTTTACAGTGTGGGCCGTTGTGCACTGTCGCACCCCAATAAATCTCCAACTAACGCCGATTGTGTTTTGTCAGGAAAAATGAAAAAAAAAATCTGCACAACAGAACGATTTTTCAAAAGAGTCATATTCTCGTGCACAAACTGCCACTGCACAGTCATTTCAGTTCAGTGCAATGCCTGCACTTAAGGAGGGCAGTACATACATACAGAGATAGGTGGAGGCTTTTCGTGTTGCGGGCTGCTCAGCATATGCCTGCACAGTCATTGTTAAAATGATTTCTGAATGGAAACCAGTGTAAGTCTGCAAACACATGTACGTCCTCATATAGTGATACACGGATTTTAAAGCGGGGTGCGGGGGGTGGTGGTGATGGTGGGGGGAATCTGTGTATCACAATGACAACGATTATCCAGATCTCTGCATCCTTAGCTTGAGCCATGGATGTTGCCATAGTAACACGAGTATGTCTTATCAAGTACAGCCCTTGTGATTTTTTTTTCTTTTTTTTTCCCACTGCAACTTATTTAGGCTGTTCACTGTAGGTATGACAACAGGCTATTGAGTTGTTGCATTCATTTCCATGTTAATAGAGTTAACAGCCATTGTGTGTTAGCTTAACCTTTGATCTTGCCTTGTCAAATTGTTGTCAGCTAATATTAAATTAGGCTCGTAATAGAGGGTTTTTATGTAAATGATGTAAAAATGCTGCAAAACTATAAATAGGCGTAATTCAGCCGAGAGCTAATGTGACGGTCTCTGTGATATCAAAACATTTTTTTGCTGCGCTTTAATGATCGGGATCTGAAAAGCCATTTGTGATCCAGAGTGTTCAGAGGCGCAGAGGTTGAACGTTTAATCCCATTCAGCGCATCACGGTATATCCTGGCTGCAGAAGTAGGACGGCTGCGTGCATCAATGAGGAGTTTGGGGTTCCTTAAGAAGCTGAGCTCTCTTGTTTAAACATTAAAAGCTTCTAATTTCGCGCAATTTGCATCAAACCCTGTGTAAATAATCGTGAAACCGGTGCCAGTCTGGGGGCTTGCAGCACTTTGATCCCTGCAGCGTTTCTGCTTACAGGGAACAACCGCAAAGTGCAGATTTTATTTGAACTTGGGAGCCACTTTGCAGCTCCAGCTCGTCGCATACTTGCGCTTCCTCCCTCGTTGAAAATAATGAGGCTGTTTGATGTGAGGCCACTATGGGCCGTAATGAGAGGAGTAGACTGTTCAGGACACATGAAAGCTCTTCAGTCCATTTGGACCGTGAGCGGCCATTACGGTCGCGGGACCGAGAAACCGGGGAGGTCTGCTGACTTTAAGGGGGAGGGGGGATTTAATGATCGAGGCAACAGCCAAATCTGTCACCCTTTTAACATCTCCCGGAAGGAGGTAGGAAAATGTTTCAGAGGTGTTAAACACAGGGAGACCCGCGACATCTGAGGGCACGGTGAATGGGCCATACGAACAGAAACGCGGTCACATTCTCCAAAAAAGGACTGAGTGCAGCCCAGCTACTGTAGGAGATCACAAATGAAGAGAATGTGCAACATAAATGAAAGTCCTTGATTGTGCCGGCTCTGTGACTGTTTAAGTGATTGTTCAACTTCAATCACACTTCTGGATTCGCTCACAATGATAATTTCTTTGAGGGTTATTCTTTCACCTTTTTTTTCCTTTTGAAAGCCTGTTTTTTAATGACCCGCAGAGTGATGAGTCCATAAATTATCCGTTTCTCATCTAAAACAGGCAGGAAGCAGCTCATCTACCTCTCATCATATCAATCTCTTCCTCCTTTACTAGACACTGCTGTCAGTAGTGCCCAGAAGAGACGCAAACACAAGTGAGTGGATGAGTAGGAGGAAGGAGAAGCTGATGGTGATGGAGGGATCAGCAGCTCTTCATTTATCTGCAGGATCTGGAGGAAGAGCTCCAGCTGAGATGGGGTTAATATTTCCCCCTGTCCTCAGAACTTCTACAGGACATTGTGATTTGTCACCTGAGCAGTAAGCTCGCCCCACCTCCTGTCAAGAATATAGTTAATGGTTAGACACAGCATACAGCATCCTGCCACTTCCTAACAAAGGAAGGCCTGCCTCAGCCTCGGAGAGCTTTGGACCCCGTCACTCTCTTGTCTCCACCGAAGATGGCACTTCCCCGTCAGTTAATGGTTAACAGACATGTGGATGTATCAATCTTGAGGAGTGACAAGGAGTATAAATGCACAAATACACAGACGGTGGGAGCTCAATGCTGATGCTGTAAACATATCTTGTTAACAGGAAGCAGACCCTATGTCGCAACAGCATTGAGTGACAGGATCACAGATGACTAACAGCAACAGCACTCGCTCTTTTTTCTTCTTCTTCTTTTTCCCTCTCCTGTTTTCTAACCTAGCGTTTTGCTGCTCAATCTTCAAAGCATAAATTAGCATCATTTTCTTGATCAAGTCTTTGCCGCAAACCTGTCTTAGGAAAGAATATTTATTGACCAAAAGGATGTTCAGTCAGAGAATAGGCGAAATGTACATAGATCATTCAGCAAATTGTGCCTTTCGTAAATTTAAATCCTCCAAAGCTGCTCATTTTCCAGTCTTGCCTTGCCATAAGCTCTAAAGCAGTTACAAAAACTACAAAAATCACACGACAAGTGAATTCTACAGAGAGAGAAAGTGTTTTGATTTTTAAATGAGCGCTGCTGATCTGACTCATACATATGAAAGCCCCCATTTAAAGCACCGAGAATCAGAGGAAAGGGACAAAACATGTCTCTTTAGGTTTCCAACACCCTACAGGTTTGAGATCAGAGACAGCTCCTGTCTGATATGTGGCTGGCTCTTTTATGCCTGGGAAAGCATACTGTATCGCATACGCCCCTGTGTGACCCCGGCATGGCTCCTACACACTCAGACAAGGAGAGACGTCACTCTCTGAGCACTCTCCTCTGGTAAAAGTGACAGTCAGTCACCACCTTAAAGGCACAGAGAGGGGGAGAAAGAGGGGCAGAGCTAGCTATTATGCACTGCTGGGGAGAAAGCAGGGAAAAGGGATAAGGAGGTGAGGGGACTATAAGTGACGCTACATGCTAACAGGAGGACAGCACAGTGGCCTGTGGAAGCAGAGCAGGCTGGAGAGAAAAGTATGTTTGTATTTTGCTACCTTTCAAAAGAAAATGACCGTGCAGCTTTTATATTAAAAAGCTACAGTTACTAGTTAAAGTTTAAATATCATGTGTGTAAAGAATTTACAGCAGAATGTAAGATACCAACATACGTTTTTGAGGAGGGCCTTTGCATATTTAAATATGTCTTCTTTTCAAGTGAGAGCAAAAGCCTTAAAATGCAGCAAGAACCTTTTTTGTTTGCCTCAGTCCTATTCATTCATTTAGTATGGAATTTATTTAATGTCATTATTTTTACTGGAGTAAATGACACTAATGGAAATGTGCAGGTGGTGCAACAAAAAGGAAATGCGCTCTTCTTGACTATTCTAGATGAGATGATTGCAGACATACTGCTACAGGTATAAACACTGAGTAAAGAGTGCCAGACCTCTTCTAAAGGTGAGCTTTCACATAAAACATCAGCAAGGCTCATGCATGACAGCAGGAAAGAGGCACATGGAAAGATCAGCTCAGTTCAAATCTGTTTTATTTATACAGCACCAAGTCACAACAAGGCACTTTATACTGTAAGGTAAAGACCCTACAATAACACAGAGAAAACCCCCAAAACCAAACAGCACAGTTATGAGGAGGCACTTGGAATAAAAAACTCCTTCTTAACAAGAAGAAACCTCCATCAGAACCAGGATGAGGGAGGAGCAGCCACCTGCTACGACTGGTTGGGGGGTGAGGGGAGAAAGACAGGACAAAAGTGGTGATGTAAAGCTGGATAAATGTTTAAATATATAGATTACATACATCAATAACGAGACTTTGCAAAACTAAGAGACTGGATGCCAACTTTTACATAACTAAGCATAAAAAAAAATAGAGCATGAGAGTTGTCACAGATTTTTGGCCTAATTGTGACCACAACATGTTGGATTCAGACTTCAAATACAGTTTTATTTATTTCACTTCTTTCTGTTTGGTGAGGTCTCACTAATTTGAGGAGGCCTGCATTGCTCAGGCAGAGTGGAGTCTTTTGGAGAATGACAGCCTGCCTCCTTTCTGTTTGCTGCTGTCTGTTTTGCCTCTACAAAGAGGCCTCAAGGACAGCCTGGCTGCTTGTTGACAGTGCAGACACTCAGTGAGTTCCCTCAACTGGCGGGAGGCTATAAAGAAAACCGTGTGGACGGATAAACTTCAAAACCAGATGACCGTGCTCGCTCTACCATGCACTCATCTCTCGTCTCCTTGATATCAAGTTGTTCCATAATAAATGTATCTATATTTCATGCTATTCATCTGCATGGTTAAAAAAAAAAAAAGCACCTCTTTATGATTTAGGGCACTTATGTGGCTGACAGAAAGTAATGGGCCTTTCTGTTTTCAGTTATTCTTCCCTTAATGGCTCCAATCCACAACTGTCAGAATTCAGCAGGTATTAAAACAACGGCGGCGGCGACGGTGGCAGAGAAAGCAAAAGCTGCTAATGCTGAAGTAGCTACATTTTGCATACATTTCATGGAGCTCCTGAGAGCCGCGCTTGATTTCGCTGGTTAATTTAGATGCAGAATACGTAGTGTAGTTGGCGTTGCGGCTGGTGTGCACATGCAAATCGTCGCCCTGCTTGACGGGAGGGTGCACTGTGTGAGCATGTTCAGCCCACTCATTTTTTTTTCCATTTTTTTTTCTCCACTACTAATCTTCATGTCCCAGCCCAGCCTCCTCTCTCTCCCAGTCTCTGATTCCATCTTGGCAATGACAGGCATGTATACATACACACACACACACACAAACACACACTCCAAACTCAATCGGCCTTTCCCCACTCACTTCTTCTCTCTTACTGAACCACACATGCGCACAGTTTTCTCAGACTTCGACACGTTCCCTCCGCTTCTTCTCTATGGGTGAGCCATCATTATCTAGAAAGAGTGCCAGTGTTTGGCCACAGTGTGCCTTCTTCCCAGCGTTGAACTGAACAGCTGAGACATCGGCTGCTGGTAGTGACACGGCTGTCAGAGACATGCCTCATTACTGCTGCTGCAAATGTCAAAGCACCAAAAGTAATCGCTCGCAGCTCAACCGGACACATGGACATACGGTAAATTATTTCAAGGGAAGAAGGGTTAACTGTTGTGTGCGCGCGTGGTGTGTCTGCATATATAAATGCTGAGGTTTTACAGATCTTTTACGTTTGAGGTAATTTCCCACATGCCCTCATGCTAATGTGACAGCAGATTTCTGGTTATTTGCAACAAGTAATAGCATGGTGGATTTTTTTTTTTTTCAGCAACTTCCTTCAGAGTTATTACTGTCAATCCAGGGATGCTTTCAGCTACTTTATATATGCACCTTAAGTTGATTTCCTCCACACATAGTCGCAGTAAGCATTTGTGCTGGGTACTTCATATTCCCAGCTTTTGTTGGGATGTCCTTCAGGTGCTCACCAGCCTCAGCGTGAGCACCTGAAGGACCAGCCATCGGCTGATCAGATTAATGATTATGGAGGAAAAGCTAATCATGTTGGAAAACATGCAGTTAATCTGAAATAACAAATTTTTAGGGACTTTTAGGGAGTGGAGTTGAAAGTCGCTGACACGACATCGGCAAATCATCGCTTTATACAGTTGCAATCAGAAATGTGAACCTCCTTTAACTGATGAGATATTCTAGTGATGTGAATAAAAGGTAATCAAAGCATATCAACTTCAATCTGTAAACAGCCAAAGAACGCTCCAAAGTACATATTAGAGGGATTTTTGGAGAACATAGTGTTAAGCTTAGTAATGCTGCTACAAATAAAGAACAGTTCTCCAAAAAAAGCCCAAAAGCTAAATTACTCACCACCCGAAGCCAGTATTTAATAACAATATCCTCTTTTTTTATGACTGCTGATTAATATTTCCAGTAGTTTCTCGCAAGCTCTCTTTGTGAGGATTTAACCAGGTCCTAGTGTTCCCAGCTTCCTTTGCTGCCACAGCTTTCTTTATATCCCACTAAGGATTCAATTCCAGACCACTCAGGGACATTTGAGGAATGCTTCTTGAACCAAGCTTAGGCCGATGCTTCGGGGTTGCTGTCCAGTGATTACCAGTTTTCTGTTTATGCACTGAGGGCATCGCATTCCTTTTGAGGCATGGCCTTAGTATTTTAAATCCAAGACGCCAGTCACATGGTCAACTTTTTTAATTTACTGCAACAGCAAAGCATCATTCTTCTTGCTTTAATGTTCTACTACTGGTCCATGACTCCAAACAGCTCCAGTTTAGTCTTGTCACATCATAAATGATCTCACAAGTTGATTTTTTCGTGTTTTTGGGCACAAATTCTGTGCCTGTGTACGTCTTGTAGTTTGTACTGATAGTTAATCACATCCTCAATGTGTCTGCTCCTAGCAGTTGTTTTCAAATTTCCGATTTGAGAAATATTCCTCTTTCTTTCACACCCGCTGCTGCTGCACCATGAGGTCTTAGCTTACATTAGATGCTGCCAACTACAGTGCTGTGTAAAAGTCCTGAAATATGTAGAAGCATAAATGGAAATACATAATATGAGGCAAAAAGAGAGTTTGTACAATTGTAACACGCTTGAAAGTCAATATTTGGTATGACCACATTTATTCTTCAACACAGCCTGAACTCCTTCAGTCAATCTTTCTTCTGATGCATTTAGACAGTCTTCAGGAATAGTTCTCCAGGCTTATTGAGGGACATTAAAAGATCTTATTTGGATGTTGGCTGCCTTTTGTTCTGTCCTCTGTCAGGAGGATCCCACACTGCTTCAGCAATGCTGGGGCTCTGGGGAGATTGTCAATGACTGTTTATGTTTCTCCATCCATTGAATCCAGTGGCACTGTGTTTGGGATCATTATCACACTCAAACATTGAGCCATTTCTGGATGGTACTGTATGGCAGATCAAACCTGATTTGACTTTTCTGTGTTTTAAGAAGGTCCCCAACACCACTGACTGAATTGCAGCTTCACACTGTTACAGAGCTTCCACCATGTTTTATAGATGCCTGTAGAAACTCACTGTTGTGCCTCTCCTTACGTCTTCGCTACAGTCTGATGATGAATTGAACCAAAAGTTTCAAATTTGGATTCATCACTCCATCACAGATTTTCAGTCCAATTCTTGTTTAATTTAGCGTACCTCAGGCTTTTCTTCCTGTTTCCCTTCCCTAAGAATGGCTTCTTGAAGCCACCCTGAAACTGAGACCATTTCTGATAAACAGATGGATGTGCTGAAGGGACAGATGCATCTCTGAAGTCCTCTATCGGGTCTTTGCTGGATTGTTTTCCTGTTTCTTAAGGACATGACTTTCAGATACTGTTCATCTGCTGTAGATAGTTTTTAGGCCTGACACTTCTTCTTTTGTCCTCTACTTGTCCACTTTCCTCAGATGTATTAAGGACAAACTACATACTACGCTGGGAAATCCCATGTATTGCCAGTTTTCAGCTTTTTGGGACTCACCTCCTTGGTGGAAAAATAAAATTTTATGTCTGTCACATTGTGTTATCTTTGGCATTTTCATAGATTCAACTAAAAAAAATGGGAACAAATAATGTGTTTTTGTGACAGGCTGCCAGTAACAAAATGCCTAAAGGTACAATTTAAAATCGGTTCTTTGCTGTTTACTGTTATGTGTAAACACAACACTGGTTCATCCCTTGAGTTAGGAGCCTTTTTTATACTTGAATGAGTCACAGGTAAGTGTTAAAGCATTCCTCTGAAAATGGTCAGGTACAAGGACTCGACTGAAAATGAGTGAAAAAGCAGCCAATGTCTAAAGAAATGCTTTGAGTGCCCTTCAGAAAGCCTCAATAACCTGCTCAAGACTGTCTGCTTGGAGTTAAAATATAAAGAAGTCTTATACTAGATATATCAGGATTATGTCATCTTAAACAAGGATAGCACCACCTGTTTTACATACTCACAGATAGAGATAAACATAAACATTTACATCACATCTCTGGCCATCGTTCTCCTTTTAGCTCTGCTTTTGGTCTCCACCTGTTCTCAAGGTAAATGCCTCTCTTTAGCTGCTTAATATTCCACTGCTGTTTATCAGCCAGCTGCTTTTTAGCTGTCTGCTTTTTTATGCCAAGCTGGGAAGGTACAGTGGGCTTTCATAGGTTTATTGCAGAAAACAGCTGGATGTTGCTTCTGTAAAAATACTGCGAGTGTGGCGATAGCGGATAGAAAACAGCTGCAGCCACAATCCAAAACAGTGAGCTGAAAGATGTTTCACTGACCTATAGAGAAACTCACTACAGACACCATATCATTTTTTACTCATTAAAGCTTTTTTTTAAAAAATGGATCATTATTTATATTTCCCTAACTCAGCTAAGGTGAAGCAAAACACATCCAAACCATAAGGTTCAAAAGATTTTGCTATGTAGTTATGAATATGTTTGCATGCTCTGAAAATATCATTTACACTGACTTTCCAAATTTCCCCGAGGTTGTCACAGTAAACACGCAGCAGTGCCACAGCAGCATTGTAAGGTCTAAAACTGGAATGTTCCGAGGGCAGCTGCAAATTTCCCAAGTAATTGAACGACTATAAAGTCATTCATCTAACCTGGACGCATTCACCGCTTTCCATTCACCTCAGGTGCAGCATAATGCCTTTGATGTAGATATGTTGCTCACTGGATAAAAGTGCTAGACTGAACTCCTTGACCCAGAGTTGACTTACCAGTTATGAAGGAGCAAGGAAAGAAAAGTTCTTTTTTTCTTCGCCTCACTTTTCTGCTTCGCCTGATCAGTAATACAAATGAAGAATTTCGGAGCCAGAGCAAGGGAAAAGAATTGGGCACTTTAAAATGTTTGCATAACAAGCACCTTCTCACTGCAAAGGTTCTCTTCTTTTTAATCACCTGCACTCTCCAGACCACCTACACCCTTCTTCATGATCAGATACAGGACTGACTGGCTGATGTATGATCCGAGGAATTAATCTGCTAAGCCTGATTGCCATTACCGCCATGCGATTATGCACCTTGATTACCGAGCCCACCCCAAGGACCGTGACGTGCCCCGGTGCACATTTTAAAGGTGCGCATAAAATTATGTGGTGATTACCCCACAATAGATCAATCCACAAGCGAATGAGACTGTGTGGCCATATAGACCGTCTCAAGTAGGACTGTGATTATTAATAGGTACTTGAGGTGACCTGATACCTGAAGCTTGAACCAATGAAACTGCTTCTGAACCTTCATATACGCAAATAAATTCCTTTTCATACATTCTGAAAGTCATTATTGGATTATTGTTGTAGAGGCAGAATTGTTTGGAGTTCAAGCATGGATAAAAGGGATGTTGGACTCTTCAGAGACAACTGGAGCTGTACTTATCCCTCTCAAGATAGGCTTCAGACATTCAATGGCAGTACAGCTTTGGAAGGGCTTCACACTCAGGAGGAGGAGGGATGCTTATTAGTCTATGTCATCATATAGAACTAATGGAGGTCAGTGTGTTGTTGCATGATGAAAAAGACTATGAAGAACAAATGATGTACATAAAACAAACTGCTGTGTGCCAATTGGGGGGAAAAGAGAAAGCTGGTGATTACAAGTAATGAACATGTAAGTACAAATCATCCTGTAGTGACACTTATCCTCAGAATTTGGGCCTATCTAATCCTTCGCTGTCATTTTTTAGGATTTTTTTTTATCCTGAGCCAAAGTACTCATTTGGTGCAGCAGATAAATAGTACCATTGACTTATCCAGAAGCAATCCTACATCAAGCGATTAATTGGATGAGACAATAAGGCAGTAAAATCACATCAGTTCATGGTTTTCTCCTTGGTCACATATGAAATATGTTAGTCACACAGACGCGCTACCTTGGATAAACTAACCCCCCCTCTACACAGTGCAACAGTTTTTGTTAACATGTTTGCATTAGTAATGCCCTGGCAAGGATTTAATGGACTTGATGTGCTACAATTCACAGTGGTCCACGTTCTTAGAAAGCATGGTGCTCTGTCATGTGCCCTCCCTGCACAATTACTTAATGGCTTCAGCAATTATGCATATCTACAGGAGTTTTTTTTTTTAAAAAACAACAACACACACACACTCGTCAGTCAGAGGAAAAGAACTGATTTACGTCTTTTGTTAGGAAGACTTACAACGTACTAAACATATTCAATAAAGGCACCGCTGCTGAGACCGGGCTCACATGCTGCAGATACATCAGCCATTTACAGTATGCAAATGCGAATTTGAGCTTACAAACGCACAATTGCAGAAATTCCATCACTGGCCACAGTTCAATAACTCTTCAATCTTCAAGTGTCTGGATAATGGTCACCGTGACTGCACATCGCCGCAATTCAAAAACCTCAACCATCCATCACTGGACAATGTTTGCCACTAAAACAACACGGACAAGCGGGTGCGTGCCGATGCCGGTTGGGCCACGCGCTATTGTAAGCAAGGATGAGTGATAGACAGGAGAGGATGGGTACATACTATTCACAGTGCTCTGTGTGGCAGCTTGCATTTCCACACTGCTACAGTATGTTTGTCAGCCACAGACAACGCAGGCACTTGCGCACTGCCGTGGGCATGCAAAGTAGTGATCTGCCAGCCAACTGCGTCACGGGCAGTGTACCACCGCGGAGACCCTCATACATGGATGGCTCCACGGTTTGCGGTGACAGATTGTGAGATTTTGACATGTTGAAAAATGCCTCTGAAAATCGTATGCATGTACACAGTAGAGCAAATCAGTGTTGTAGTTGCTTTTACGTTAAGCATTGCTCGTACAATGATCTCTTCTTTACGGAGTGCTGCTTAAAAAAAACACTCTAAAGATTACAAAATGAAGAAATGGCTTTCACCACAGCTTTGAGTCACTCTTTCCTTTTTCTTGTAGAAAGGTCTGAAGGCACAAAGATTATTACCTGCACTTACAGGAATGCAATGGGAAGTTTTGACAAGAGGAGGCTAAAGTTCCAGCGTTATTCAAAAAGAAACAAAATCACGATAATAGAAGATGATCGTGTTCAGCGCTTGGGTTGAAATTAATATCCTTCTATAGCCCCCCAAAAAAAGAGGAAAAGGGGCGATTGAATGAACAAAGGAATGAATGAACACAAGGCTTGAGATCATCTCATTGACATGGCAAGAAAATGTCCTTTTTAACAAGATTACCGTGGCACACGTGGTGTTCACATCACGAGAAAATCTTTTGAAGTCAACAGGGATTCGGGGCGAGGTATTCACTGTAATGTGTTTGAGCCTCGTGAGTCACAGGGCAGAACTGCGATGTCTAATGTTAGGGCTACAGTGTGGTGCCACGGGGGGCCCGTTATAATGTTTATTTTGGGTAAGACACACACTCATCTGAATGCGCCGACGGGGGGTCTCGACGGCGCACGATACCATTGAGCAAAGTGAGATCATTCCAAACCACACACACGAGAAACTTGCTGCTTCCAGAAAATTTTATTTTTGCTCATAAACTTTTCATAAAAATAACAACATCGATATTAATTTAAAGTATTGTAGAAACTGTGTATGTACAAAATCTTTACTTGAACAGTTAATATAACTTAAGGCGAGTTAAATTACTTTTTGCAGTACCCTGTTGGTGACAGTTTCACCAAACTCTGAACATTTTTTTTGTTTTGTTTTGGGTTTTTATACGTTTTTTTGCTAAAGTGTGAACATTTTTCAGCATACAGTATCTCCAGCAAAAGATACGAGGAGTCAAAAACCCTTTCATCGCCAAGGTAAAGTCTACAGAAACTCGCAGCAATGTGTGCTACCTGATTACTTAAAAGCAATGTTTTTTTTTCTTTTTAAATATGATTTGCTAGGTTTTTTCCCTAGCTCGAATAAACATACCTCTGTACATACTGTAAAATGGCTTGAATTGAAAAGCCGTACCACAACTAGAGTACATTCCCTTTTTTTAAAATCTAGATCAACAATTCAATGAAATAACTCTCATCGTACCAACAATGGGATGAAGTGCGAAAAGGTTTCCGATATCAAATTGTAACATTTAAAATATTGTATTACTAAACAATAGCCCTCAAAAACCAAGACATTAGTTATGATTTAGAATACAATTCACCTTAAAAAGGACGCTCAAATATACTTGTAAAATATACAGTTGGCTATAAAAATACAAAGAAAGTACAGTAATACAAATATATTTATTTCCCATTTATGATATATCTTTCACAACTGTAATAATCCAAACAATTGTAACACAACACAAAGACCAGTGACAAAAAACACTGACAGCATAATGATAAGAAGATAAACAAACACTAAATCTGATCAAAGGTGGGCAGCTTTATGGTGAGAACCATAAATATGTTAGTCTACATTCATGTCAATAAACCCTCACTGTGGAGTGAACGAGTACCTTGACAGTGGTTGATATTCCAGCCAAAGGAAAAAGAAAAAAAAAAACACTGACATAAACATGCAAGAATTTTTAAGAAACATAGTCCAAACAATTGCTCTAAGAATGCTAAAAGCAGAAAATAAGAATCTTAAATGGAGATATTAATAATCTGTAAGTGCAATCCATTCAGTGTGAGAGGCGAATGGAGGTTGGAGCTGTCCAGGTGAAGGAGGTGCTGAACAGCAGTCATGCAATTCAGGGCGGAGAGGTTTGGCTTTACTGACAGTAACAGCAACAAGTTAATTGTTGATCTGTTTACCGACTCTTACAACTTATGCACTTTTTTTTTTTTGCATAATAGTCAGCAGCATCGGCAGCCTGCAATAAGGCCGAAGCAGTCCTCTTCCCCTTCTCTGCTCCTCAAAAACTCTTAATATTCGCAAAAACCTCTTACGTTAGGTATTGGCTCACCAGTCAGACCAACTCAGACATCAACTTGTAGTCAGCTGGTTTATCTTCCAAGACGGAAAGATCCTAACATGTTAAGTGTGCACACGCGGCCTGGTCTTCAGATCCCCTCGGGAAGAGTGAACGGCCACGCGCCGGTGGTCACCTGTGGCTTAATTTCCATTTTCTCCTTTTGTTTCAGATGTACGCGTCCGTGCCGTTTTCTCTCGTCGCTGCGGGCAAAGCGTTTGCCGCACACGTCGCAGGAGAACGGCTTCTCCCCGGTGTGAGTCCTGGTGTGGGTGGTGAGGTGATCGCTACGGCTGAAACTGCGCAAACAAATGCGGCACTGGAAAGGTTTGTGGCCTGTGTGGATGCGGATGTGCCGGTTTAACTCGTCCGAGCGAGAGAAGCGCCGGTCGCAGCTCTCCATGGGGCAGGTGAAGGGCTTCTCTTTGGCGGGGCCATGAGAGGCGGCAGGGCTCTTTCTGGCCCTGGGGGGCTTCGCAGCGCGGGTGGTGTAACTTTGGGCAAATGAATCTGGCAGCAAGGAAGAGTACAGGATGGAGTCTATGGTGCTCGGTAAAGCTGGTGTTGTGTATAAGGAATCGCACTGATTAGATGGCTGTGGAGGTTCGGGGAAGGGTTTCAGGTTAGAGGAGAGGCCCATCGGCGGGGGTGGGAGGTAATTATTGTACATGGGGCTGGAGTAGCTCTGAGAGCAGGTGTCAGAGAAACACGGCTCCTGTTTGATGCCCTCCTCCACTTTAAACTCCATCTCCGGGTTGGGACAAATCGGGGGGAACGTGTCTAAAAGTTCCTTTACATCCATTTGCTGGTCAGGGGGGAAATCGCTCGACATCGGAAAGGTTTCAGTCTGGAAACTGGTCTCCAAGCAGTCAGACTTATTAAGGGTCCCCCACTCGTAGCAGCTGCTCTCAAACTCATTCTTCACCACGACGGGGAAAGAAGCAGCCTCTGACTTTGGTTCAGCCTTCTTCTGGTTAGGAGCTCGGGATGAGCTGAAGTTGAGCTGGGAAGAGGACGGGTCTTGGACCTGGCCGCCGGCCTGATCATCGGGATACCTCGAGCACGTCTGATCCGGAGAGTACACAGGAGGAGTGGGTCCGGAGCACGTGTAGGACTGCCTCTTGGAGCCAGGGTCTCCAAAATTACCACTGCTGCTATCCAGCGGCGCAGGCGACGGATAAGTTCCCCGACTGTTGCCGCTCTGTTGCACTTCTGAAAGCGGCAGCGTGGATATGCCCACAATCTCTGTGATCATGTTGAGGAGTGTTTCGGTGCTGCACGGCGCTCCCTGAGATGCCTCCACATAGAAACTGCCGGAGTAGGCGAGCGAGGAGGGGGTGTATGTGTCTTTTGGGCACTCGCAGGGGTTAAAAGCGAATTCTGAGTTGGAAGCTTCGGTTTTGAGAGTTGCAGGGGTTCCTTCTGTGGAATTAGAAAGAGAGGAAACTTTGTAACCGCGAGTCTTTTATAAGTGGATTAAAAATGAGTGGAATTTAAGCGATTGGTGGGGGTGTGTGAAAAAAAAAATCTGCGTTACATAAACATCCGTGCGTATTTTGCCCCCAATAGAGAGCATACCGGACTGCCCCGAAAATAAAGTCTTATCGCTTTCCGGTAATGCTCATCTTCTACGTTTTAAACGGTCATGCATGCAGATTCATCGACAGTGCAAACATGCGAACTCACCGTGGCCAAACTGGGCAGGTACTCCCCGCTCTGCATCGACATACACCTCCTGGTTATCTTTCCGCACGCTGTTTTCCATCCCTAAGGAAGAACTGTTGCAATTCTCAAACTGAGGGTAGAAAGAATCTTTCGCATTCAAATCCATATTGTTCAACATACTGATGCACTTAAAAGTCCGTCTCTCCCAGGGAAGGAAATAAAAAAGGTAAAAAAAAAAAAAAAAGGGAGGGGGTAAACAAATAATACAGAAGCTTGTTTTCTTTCAACCCTCCTTTTTGATGGTATTCAACAAATGATCCAAAGTGGTCTGTGGTCAAAAGCAGGAAAAAAAGCAATTAACGGTATTCCTTTTCGTCTCTGCTCCTCGGTAGGTATTTGCCTGCTGTGGATTTCACATCAGCGACTTCCCCTCTCTCTCCTTATATACACTTTGGCAGCTCCCTCGGCCCTCCTCCCCATTCATCAGCTCCAGTGAGAGGATTCCCCGCTGCGTGTAAACTTCATGCCCATATATGGACAGAGGATGTGACGGTGTCCCCACCTCCCCTCAAATCCTCCCTCCTCCCATGCCGGAGAGATGGGAGTCTGACGTTGCAACAAGTGGCGGTAGTGTTCCTTAATAATGATGCCTTTTTCTTTCCACATAAACGAATCGTCTTTTTAATTAAAATGTCACAAAAGTGAAGCTAATCTTGAGCCATAAAGTCCTCTTCTCCTGGATGCATCCTCGTCCAACGCGGAAAATTTCACACTGAAAAGAAACAATGTCAAAAGGGCTCCACAGTCCATGCGCCCATTTGTTTTGGCTGTGCGTGTCAAACGAGTATTATTCCTCTTGTTTAGTAGCCGAAGGATGTGTAAAAAAGAGTTACTCCAACTTGGGACTATGAGCTTAAAAGACGGAAATGTCTCATTTGTTGCAGTAACTACACGTAACATGCAATACAGAATACTAAATACTATAAAACAAGATCACTTACATGACCAAACAGGCCATAAAGGACGTTTAAATGCGCGTAAATGTGCGAGATGAGTAAGAAATAACGTAGCCCAGCAGATATAACGCAAGGATACAAAAATGTCTATAAAGTCAAATGTAACATATTAAAGGTGTAACGAATCACATTAATTGACTTTGTTCTATTTAAAACCTGAAAAGAAAGAGGCTGGCTTCACGTGCTGTGACACGGGGTACAAATATCACTACACGCTTTAAATACACGCCTATGCACACCTATTCAGGTACTTTTTCCCCCCTCGGCTGACACCATCCTTTCTCGTGTCTGGTGCAGACTGTGTGATCTGGATGTTTCTAGTAGTGCGCTGAACTCTCCTTCCAGACGTTCCACTGCTTAGATTTACTTTCACAAATTCACTTCCTCTCGAGGTGCCGCTGGAAATTGTGGTCGCTCACTCTATCAGGCGAATAACAGCACAGCCTGGTCTGAGCGAACCCTTGGCCTTTAAAAGCATTGAAGGGAGTCGATAACACCCCTGAGGTGTTCAGTGGTTGAACCCAACTGTTCACATGACATTTCAACCCCCCCAAAGCATTTTTTTTTCACTTTCGCATCTGTTGCCGGGTGCACTCCGTGGTCACACTTCCTATTACAAAAAGTCGATACTCTTTCATAGGACGCTGCAGTCTGCAGCAGACCTCTGGCTCCGGCTCGGAGGTTCAGGACCATGGATAGCGACGGTGCAGCGTTCGGCCGTGTAATCACACATGAACCAGCAAAAAGTCATTACTTTTTCTTTTTTTTTTTAAACTTCACTCTGAATGCTTCGTGTCTGTCTTTATTTAGGTGAATTGCATTATTTCCCTTAAAATCAATCCTATAGCCGGCAGAAGAATTCATACCGAAATCATTCATTTCCATTAACACCGTGGAGCTTTTAGCTCTAGAAATAACATTTCTTTTACATGAGCAGGAGGCCCAAAGTTCTGAGTTGTACAGCATTAAACCGCATAAGTGATACTCTAAGCCTCTGTACAGCCATAATATTCATGGGTATATTTGAGTATTTCAGTAAGATGCCTTATTAAGCCTTAAGTATAATAGTACTTCAAACATCTGCACTAATATTGTATTTAATTTCCATAGAAAGCAAATAACAGTTCATGACATAATCTGCATACTAGTATACTGAAAAAACAACAACATGAATCCTCAAACGTATTTAAGGGGTTAGAGGAAGATTGTGTTTTTAGACATGAAATGCTATTCAAAAGTGTTTCTTATATTTTGTCCTTCCCATTCACATTCTGCACATGAGGGGTCAGAATAACAGAAACTCCTCTTATTAAAAAGCCCAATAACTAAATGCTGTGTACCCTTAATGGTAAAGCCATGTACATAAATGGCACCGTGTACTGGAGTGCATTAAACAGCACAGGCTGACCAGGTAATGAAGTGGGCGCTGAGTGTCTGTTGGTATTTTAGCTTTTATAAAAGCAGACGGACAAAATAGGGAACACGCCTGGGAGAGAGGAAAGGACAGGGACCCCTCCTAAAATTATGCAGACTTCTCAAACTTCTATCTACCGCACTGTGTAATTTTTAGGGTTAAAACGTATTTAAATGAAGCAATCTTAGAAAAGGGAAATCGCTCTTTAATTTGACTTTTGCAATAGCTGTAAAGCCAGCAACACGGGGTCACAAGTGCACGCGGCTATACACGAGCAAAAATCTAACAAGGCAAGGGAAGGAAAACCAGAAAGCTGGTTCATTCACGTACGACAGACAACTGCAAGGGCTCAGATCTCAGGCCATTCCACCTGACTCTAAGTGTGTTTTGTTACAGGCGAGATTAACCGAAGGTAAGAGAGATTGTGGACTATATGGAATAAAAGTTACTGTGTCTACTGCAGCACAAATGCAAAAAGGACTATTAGCCATAATAAACAGCCCGCTCACGCTAGACAGCTCAAATTTTATGTTATCTCCATCAATACTGAGCGCTGGAAAATGTATCAAAGGATCTCTAAGTCGCTACCCTGTCATCTTTTTAAGGTAGGGTATGATAATAGCATATAAGCTCTTTCATTGCAGCACTGACATTCTCCGGAACAAATCGTTTTCACCTCAGCTATGCACTCTAATTCTAGGCCCAGAGATGTTTAGCTTTGAGGAACTGCCTCCAAGTAATCCAGAGTCTATTAAAACCAATCTGATCACACAGAGTTCAGATCACGAGATGCTGTTATGATAACTGCAGTGTGGCTAACCTCTCTCCTCCATAAAATGCCACAGCACAGGGACTAAGTAATGGATTTACGTAATGTTAGCACTTACTGACATTATAGCGCAGGGGTAACTCCATACCTGTGAAAGTTAAATGAAAGCCTTTGTTTTATTCCCTTCCTCTGAGCACTGTGAGACAAAATGCTCCTGTTTCTGAGGAAACGGCTCGCTAGGCAGGGAAAGAATGTAGAGCAATACCAACTTCTCTGTTTTAATAAGATATTGACTTCAAAAGAGGTTTAAAGTGCTGGCAATGGGAAGAAGATGAAACATTGCTTTAATGAAAGGATGTCTTGGCACTTCTGTTAAATGGATAGTTTCAGTAGAGCACAAGTAGAACTTGCTTTAATATAGTACTGACCTATAACAAGCTCAAGCTGTAGTACTTTCTAATTTAGCTAATATATTAATTTGTCTTCTACCCTTAAGGTCTGGCATCATCGCTTAGTTATTTTATTAACCAAGTGCCATCAGTGTGCTAATAAACTTCCCGCTAACACTGCACGACTGTCAATCTGACATATAAACACGACAGGGCACATTTAAACTAGAAGGGCGCTTATGGAGCACATCCTCTGCCGAGTCAAGTGCCCTGTTTTGGCATCTTAACCCATCTTTTTACTATCAGCCCGGTGTAGGGCCCATTTTACAAGAGCTCTTCAAATAACCGTAACTCCGTTCGTGCTAGTTACGAAATTTAAATGCTTTCGGAAAGTAGAGAAGACGAGTTTTATGGGGATATTCGGTGTATCGTGGTAGCACAAAACATTCACAAGGTACTGCTGTCTGAACACAGACAGAAAAATCAGCTCCGCCTAGATTTCACCATGTGCGCCTCACATTACCAGAGCTCCTCAAACATTTTGGGCTAGAGGGGAAATTCAGATGGTTCCTGAAAGACGACTATTACTTTTTTACTTTTGCAGCTAAAATTACAAAATAAGTCTGATAATAATATGTCTGATATTTGGGTGACAAAGGGTTTAAAAAAAAGAGTGAACCAGACCTGCCCTAAAACTGAATGGATTCTTTCTATTCCATTTCCCCTCTAAGGTTCATGAAAGTCTGCTTGGCAGTTTTCTGTTTTGTCTTTTATCCTCCTGAAAACAGACAGACAAATGAACAAACAGACAAACAAACACTGAGCGCCTACTTCTGCTTTAGCTCTTTCCTTTGTGAAGTCCACAGCCCTGCTAAGGCTGTGAGGCTTTGGGCTAAATGTTGACACACTGAAAATGGCAATATTATTATTATTATTACATGAAACCCTGTCCAACATTTTAGCCTAGCCAGAAATAAGAGACGTGAGAGCTACATCAGAGGCATGGCACTTAAATAACCTTGAACTGAAATCTATGGGAAAGATAATGTTACAACTTCCACAAAAATGCTTTTTAAAACATTATTTTGAGGCACAGTCAGCAAACTTCTTAAGCTTTTACTTTCTTTTCTAGTCAGATTCAACTGATAATATGTGTTCTTTTTTTTTTTACTACCACTGAAATTAATTTTAAACAATCCTTCAAAATATCTGCACAAGTAATTCCCTGCAGATGTTTCAAGATGCCAGCAGAGTTGCAAAATTTGGCTCAGCACGCTAAAATGCAAACATTTGCTTCTGCGCAATTAACACAATTGCACTTGTTTTGTCATGAAGAGCGAGACAAATTAAAATCTGGACCTGCTACATGAAGTGGATCGCCACTTCATTGAGGACGGGCTTTAACACGTGTAGCAAATTTCTTGCAAAATCTTTCCACAGTGCAGAAATGTCAGCCTCGCCGTTAGACTGGAGGAAAAGTCAGAGGATAATCAAAGCCATTAAGATGTGTCACCGGACAATCATGAATATTTATAGGAATTTTGCGCTGCACGTCTTCTATTAAATGTGAAGATACTTCAGGAAAAAGGTAAAAAAAAAAAAATGTAAAAGCCTGCTGGCGGCTCTAAATCATCAGTCAAGGGATCACAGAGGAAGAGTGTAATATAAAAGTTTTTGATATTTTCAGTCTAGACCACAGTGGTGGGCCAATTGATTTTACTTTTGTGCTCAAAGTCACGCTGCTAACATTTTCCATGAAATACACTCGGTATTTCATAGCGTTTAGTGTCTGCATGTGAAAAAAAATAGCGGTGTCCTGATGATATCGGGCCTACTCTGACAGAAAAAACATAGTAAGTCTATGTTAACTCATTGGTAACGTTGCAACTGCTTTATTGGATGTTTAGGTCAAAGTGAAGCATCTGGCTGGGTTATTTTCAGGTTCGCTCCTGGACAGGCAGTGGGAGTTTTTCTTACCAGGTGGGTGCCTGACACGAGTTGAAGAGGCAGAAAGGAGTGAGTGTCCTCTGAAATCATTGCCTGTGAGATGAAGGTTAGGGTGGACAATAATGCCTGCTGTATATTTGGCTATTTTGACTTTGTTTGTAAGAAATGGAATATCTAAGCGCTGCTTTACCAACAACCTAGATCAGTAATACAGATGAAACCCAGATGATGGTTTGAGCCTTTATAACACATCATTACAAAAAAAGGCACATCCTGGCATGTAAATGCACATTGTGTTGTGCTCATTCTGGTCTCAGTCAAGCTAGTGAAACAAATTGCACATCAAAAAAGTCTCATCAATGGATTGTATTGTATTTGGGATCTGCAAGTGTTAATTTTTGAATTTTCAATTCCCCCAAAAATGTGAGCTCGTGTTCCACCCAGAGACCAAAGGTGCTCTTATAATTGTCTGTTCTTATTGATAGAATTTATTGCCTTTGTCCTGCAGCGCACACTATAATTCTGGTTTGAAGCCAAATCAGATAAGTGGATGGCTTTCACTAGTTATTGAAAATCAGTTGCAGATTTCTTTCCATCAATCGATTTGCAATAGGAATTCTAAATTTTCCGGACAACACAGCTCCGCCGCTGTTTGATTTTCTCGGCCTTTAACAGTTTGACACCCGGACTAACTTACGTTAGTAAGCCTTGAGGCGACTTTTGTTGTGATTTGGCGCTATATAAATAAAATTGAATTGAATTGAATTGAACGAAATCACTGGATCTTTCTATAGTCACATCAACATTACTTCTTGTTAAAAGAACACAATCATTTTGCACCTACAACTGATGCTTTAAAATGAACCTGATGTGTACAGTAACTCCTGAAAATCTCAATGCCTTGGCATCCTGTCAACCAGCTTTGCAGCCCACAGTGTTTGAGAGTAAATAATAGACGAACCTGATCCATACCAGGAAATCCACTGAGATGCAGAGGCTGTCGTTGCTGTTTGAAATAAAAAAGCACTTCAAACCCACCATGATCTGGAGAGCTTATACAGAAATTACTGCACTGGATCCACAAGACAAATACAAAAGAACTGAGATTAAAAAAATTAAAAAAAATTAACAAGGTAAGCTCCCATCTTCTCTGCATCCTAATGGTGTGAAAATGTATATGTATATATAACACATTTACATTCAGCCTCAAGAGCTGTGCCGTACTTTTTTGCTAATGTCTTCTGCTTCTGACTGCACAGAACATTTATGGAGAAATCCTCCGAAAGTAAGGGTTAAACGGTGCTAGGAGAAATCCATCTGCCACCCCCAAATCACATTCTGACACGTCTCACAGTCAAATCTCCCCCCCAAGGCGTTAGATGAGGGAACATCTTCAGTCTAAACCTGACTACAATGGGGCCAGTAAGACACCGCAAAAATGGATTGGGAGTGCTAAAACCACAGAAACCTCTGCCGGAAACACGACTTTCTATAAATACAAGATACTCGCCTCAGCTGCCAAGTTCGTTATTCTCTCTCCCTCTCTCTCTCTCTGTCATGTGGGGCTCTGCATAGTTATATATACTACATCATCATCCAAACACTGGGCAATTGAAAGCGAAATAGCACAAATAAGAAAAATGAAAGCAGCGGAAGCGTGGTTCGTCTTTGAAGGAACATCTCTCTCCTGCTCTTCCTCTGAGAGTGGGAGTGGGTTAGGGAAGCCCGGTACCAGGCCCCGATGCTGCTGCTGCTGTTGGTGTGGCAGGTTTCCCGTGCGATCCAAAAATACTTTCGCACTCGCCCACTTTGGTCCCCAGCCGCCTGCCTGTACTCTTTGGTTCTACAACAGGGATGGGTGAGAATCAGATTCCAGCTCTCCAATCGTGATTGCGGAATGCCCCAGTGTTTCTTTAACTATGCCCCCAGACTCCTCCACACACGCTGCGCTCGCATGGCTCCCACCTTGCCCTCTTCTCTGTTGCATCCATGCTTACGGCTCTCTGACAGTCCGATTCTTGGGCCCGATCCAGCTACTGCACCTGGTGTTACCTAACTGCCTGCACATTTTCAAAAGAAATCCAAACAAACAACAAAAAAAAAAGCCAAGACATTAACATTTTATTTCTTTTTTTTTTTGCTGTTTCAATTATAACATCTCCACAGAGGTGAAGCATTCCTTAACTCGCACGAAACACATACTGTTAGATAACATGAAATTAAGAGGAAGCAATGCAAATATCTATAATATTTCATTTGACAGACAAACCAGCAATGCCTTTAGACTGAAGCTCAATAACATCCACTGCACTACATCATTTTCACGCAACATGGGACTAATTGCATGTACTTTTGACCAACTTAAGTTAATAGGTCGGCATATTCTAGTCTCTGACTCATCTGCACCCACACCGATTTCTATTTGTTGCTCTTTCTCTTATCAAGTGACTCCACAAAGTGTATGAAAATGTACGTCCGTTAATTATTAGAAAGCATTATTCGTATCGGTGCTTCACTGCCGCGCATATACTGGTCATTACAGAGACCTGCAATGCAAACACATTCAAACAAATAGCTAACAGCAGACATGTGAGGAAACAGATGAAGAATGTTAAGAGCTTGCAGCTAACAAAAGTAACTATGGAAACGGCCGGCTCTACATTGCACTAGCTTCCACAGCTCTCTCCAGAAATAAAAACTGTTGGGCTAAGAGCGAATCAGGTAAAGACAAAAGATCCCGGGTGAACCTATTTATAGTGGGCCTTACATAACATACATAGACCTATGTTGGCTGAGGCAAGTTCGGTATTAAACAGCAAGCTTCTGAGGAGGAGGGGGGGAGTTTGTGTGTAAAAGTGAATATGATAGATCCAAGAGCAAATTTTATCGAAAGCCATTTAGTGTAAACAGCAATTAGGATGACTCCTAATGAGAGGAAAGCTTGCTGTTTTTGATGTCGGGGAGAACAAACGCTGTCACGCCATCCTGTGTGGTCAGTGATGTCAAAGCTGGAGTTCCACAACAACATTAACATGCAGTACGCTAATGAGACGTGATCCATTGAGCAGTTTAAAGCCACGAGGCTTGAGGAATACACAGGGACCGAGAAAAAACAAACAAACAAAAAAACCTTACTTCCTAAGAAGCGCAAATTCATAGCCAGTTAGCCTGGAAGCTTTGTTTGTTTGTATGAAAGGCAAAAAAAAAAAAGTTGTGTCAGAGGAGAACACACACACGCTCACACACACTCTCGCACACACAGAGCAGCGTGTGGCCTCGGGACAAGAAAACATCTGATATCTGCAGTGAAATAATACGAACATGCAAGCCCACATGAGCACAGAAACTGTGTGTTAGAGCCACTGTAGTGCTGTAATGCATGAACAGTGATCATCTAGAAATACAGCCTGCCACCATATCTTAAATCCAAATTGATCCATTAGCATAATTATCCACTTATACTGCTTTAATTCTAAGTAGCTCTCCATTGTAAGTAAAATGATAGCTAAGCTGTATTCAAAAAGCCACTTTTCCACTCACAAATGCCTTATTAATTAGCTCCCTCTAGCATACCTTCCCAGTAATTACATTCAATACAGGAGTCACTGCTGTGTGTGTGCATGTATGTGTGTGTCTATGTGTGTGCTGGGGTGGTGGGAGGGGGTGCTATTAGACAACTTTATAATTACTCTGTACATGTATAATGATCTCCATCACAGGAAGAAAAGAAAAAAAAAAGCCCCTTTCCCCACAGAGCTGCTGCATTTTGGACACTGCATTCACCGCACTCACTCAGCCGAATCACCGGCAGCAGGCAATCACAAAATATTCACTGTATAGAAGCTCTGATAAGGTTGGGATGATATGCAAATGAATACTCCCTGACTCATCTGTTTATTATGCAGTCACATTAGTTAGCTCTGATGCTGTTTGGCTATTATCCCATCTCACTGTGAAAAAAGGGTCCTGGGTGAGGGGGATGGATTGCGCAGTGAGTGCTTTAGTCACACAGATTGTCCGCACTCTTCAAAGAAATAAATGCATTTTCGACTGTAGTTGCATTGAGGGGATGTGGAATCCATTTCCTCTGAGAGAAGCAGCAAAAAGGCAGATGATGTGGCTCGTCTGTGTCCAAAATCCCTTGATACTCTGCTTTTACGTTAGCAGGTCAAGGGGTCAAACGACGAGCTTGCGTCTTCCGCGACTGAACCCGGAGCCAATTATTTCACATTGATAAATCATACGCCGGTTTTTTTGTGCATTATACCCAGCAACGATTCAGTCAAGTAAGAGTTTCAAAAACGTAAAATGTGAATTTTAAGCCTTTCTGCAGCCGCGCGCAGGCTTAAACTTATTGTCGGTGACACGATCGAGGGAAAAAATGGATACTAATACTGTAGCTTTTACTACATTCAGCAGGACTACCAGTCTGCAGCTTCTCAGTCTATCTGCTGCTCTGCTAACTGATAGAGGCACTATTTTTAGCCATGCAACCTTAAAGCACCATGCTAAGCCTTCAACTATACAACCGCACATCTAGTCCATTCAAAGGATTCATAAAAGTGTAGAGGCTGCAACCCAGTGGTCATTGCACACACACTGAGAGCCCGTATCAGTGCTCTCAGCGCCAGCGTTTTATATATCTGGTGTCAAAGTATTAATAAGAACATTGCCACTCTTTGCCCCTGTGCGTGAATGTATGGCAACATATGTCAAGGAGTGAAAAGAATTTGCCATGTATGTCTCCTCTATGCCTTTGATCTTGGCTAATTAAGCACCAAGCCCTCACAACAACTGTGCTCCATGGAAACCATGCAAAAAAAAAAAAAAAAAACAGGGAAAAAATTGACGTCAGCAAAAGGCCTTCAAATGCGCCATCTCACAAAAGAAAAAGGACCGGCTGCTGTATAAGGTCACAGCGTGTTGAAGCTACCGTCGGCTTTGACTGACAGTGACATGAAGTACCTGCAACACAACTTTATGTCAATAACTGGAAGAGTGGATAGCCTTCCATGCAAGCTGTACATTGAGGATGAAAATCACACTTAGCCTCTCTGTGGTACTGCATAATATTCATTAAATATTAACACTTAGATCTCAGGCTTAATCGCGTTTTTTGGGATAATATCCACTCCTAGACGGTGGGCGATATTATCAGAGATATTATAAAGATCTGGAGCTTAGAAGATAAAAAGGCTGCAAAAAGAACAACTTCCCTAATCTAAGATTATGCTTGAATAAAAAAAATGAACTGTTTGTGTGTAAAAACTACTATATATATCCAGCCAGCCGTGATATTAGAACCACCTGTATAACATTATGTAGATCCTTCCTGATCTAACCTGCCTGATGTCTGGTTCTGGGAAACTGGCAGAAGATAGTTTGGGTCCTGTAGGCTGTGGGGACGGGCCACTGTGGATGAGGATAGTTTAGGCTCAACTCATGGCTTCTTACTTGTACTGAGCTCTGAGGTTTTTGTGGGGTAATGGGGCACACCGGCCGGCTGCCATGACAGGGTGTACTTTATCTACAACCTTTAGGTCAGTAGTTAAAGTAACATCCACAGGAATACCAGGACTTACTGTATCCCAGCAGGACGTCTCATTGTGATAAAATGATCACTTTTAGCCGTCAATGGTTTTAATGTTTTTGGCCCATTTGTGTATTTGTAGTAACAGACATAAAGCCGCCAGTGTTTCAACCATAACAGGGTAATTTTCTTTTTGTTGGATGTCAAGCAGAAATTGCAGTTAAAGGCTTAGCGAGTTAAAAAAAAAAAAACTGTTTCCAATATTGCAAACACACCAGTATTTCCAAAATAAAGTACACTCTGACAAAAAAAAATATTTAAACCATTTATTTTTTGTCACAGTCTCTGCTGTATTCCCTGCCAGTCAAACCACAGGCAACAAAAAATGCTGAAAAAGACTGAATGTAACATTTTTTTCCCCCAAAAGACTGATTAAACAATTAAACGTCAAAATAATCAATCATTAAGACAGAGAATCAAAGACATGATAGATTAAAGAGAAAATGGCACAGTTACAGATAATGGCCCTTATTTGTCAAGTGAAAGCATGACTCGTAGAACTTTTCCAGGAAACTTTTTTTAGCAAACAGCTGTCCGTTTAAAAACTGTCATCCCCACTGCTGTTAAAACATGAATCCTCCCTAAGAAGACAAACAAACATAGATGTCCGTTTTCTTTTTCCGTACTAAAGGCTGGACCAGTGAAGGTGTAGACAATTAAGTTAAATGCATCTGAAGCACTAGAGGGAGCTTGGCTCCAAAAACTTGGCAAAGACAGTGTAGCTGCACTTAGGCTTGTTTAAAACTGCCCTTCAAAAATACTTGTGTGAAAACACTTAATTCTGATCAAAGGTTAAATGAGACAGTGTGACTGCAGATGCCAGTTTCTAATTTTGGATCTCGTTGTGTGTCGCTACTCTTTACTGCACAATGCTGTTTCAGTCACATCCAGATAAATGAAGGCCAGTATCTTAAAAGATAGGAGATAAAAATCAACAGCATCAATACTGTTCAGCCATCATTAATAGGGTCAGAGATGACCAGCCGGTGAAGGGGTGGCTTCCCTGCCCCCTGCCGGTGCCGTCATTGTACTGCTCCCAAATATACCCTGCTTCAACATACTGTCTATAAACATTATTGATAATGTTAGTCCTGAGTTCCTCATAAAGAACAGCTGCCTTCTCTTGGTATGGCCCTTCTGTGTGGCTGTAGTAGTGGAGCGCTCTGACTGCCAAGTAGTTGATGTTAATCCAGATAGGTCCTCTCCAGTAGGGGGCATCGTGTTCTGTATTTCGCTTCATGTACAGTGGATCGGACTTGGAGAGCGATCGCAGGCCGTAGGGTGTCCACAGCTTATTGGAGTCTCTCATATCCCGGAAAATATGCTCCAGCTTGGGTGAGTCGGGCTGGAGAATCTGCAGTAAGAATGGGAACAAGCTAACATAACCCAAAGCATTAACATGCTGCGCTTTGGGGGCCCTGCGGACAGAGCGAACGAGACGAGCTACGGGGAACTGATGACGAGGCTGCCCTGGAGGTACGTACACCTTCTCCCTCTGCAAGGATACATCCTCTGTGTGGTTGCCAAAGTCACTGAAAGCACGGTGTTGTTCTGACCAGTGGAGCTCACTGAGCAGGTTGTTGTCACTGAGCAGTTTGTGTGAGAGCTGGTAGTCCTCGTGGGGCTCGCCCAGAAGCTGAGCTACTTTAGCCATGATGCCTGAGGACAACGCCATCCAGCAGTGCAAGTCAACGTGACGCTCATCTGCTGAGGGGTGTGAGGCCCGTGGGTAGTCATCCAGCCCAGAGGTCAAGGTCTTGGGATTGAGAAACAGATTGGTGTCCTTGTCGCGTCCACGCCAGCGGTAAGAATTGGGTAGGGGCCCCGTCTGTGTGGTGTTGTACCATTCATACCAGGTTTTGAGCCTGGGGAAGAGCCGTCGGAGGAAATGCAAGGTTGGCTGAAATGCTGCCTTGTCTGGATTGGATGAGAGTTGTTCAATAAGCTCCTGAAGCGCTAAGAAAAGCGTAGGGGGGTTGGCGTTCTCGTTTCGTTGAACAATAAATTCAGATGGGACTTTGCTGCGAGCCTCATCTCCAAGAATCTGCTCACGGGGGATCCAGCCCTCCATATTCATCAGGTCTATCCAGTGGGCGATGACCTCCCTCGTCACCTGGGGATCCCACTTACTCAACAGCAGCTGGTGAAAGCCCTCATCCCAAAGGAATCCTCTGGGAAAGAATGAGCGTGATGGAACAGCGGTGAATAAAGCACCTTCGGGATAAAGGAGAGGGTATTCATTGTAGGCCGACTGTACTACCGACTGCCCAAAGAAGTAGCCCATTCCGCCCAGCATGTTGCTGAGTGCTGCCTTGCCGAATTTAATATACGCCTGGCTAAAACCTTTCTTCTCAAGGCCAAAAGCTTTCTCAAACTTTGCATCAAACTCCGCTTTCCTCTTCTCCAGCTCCTGAGTCATGATGGAGCCCACCAGCTGGTTGGGGCGATCGTGAAAGCTTCCAGATTCAAACAGAACCTCAATCTGGAAAGGTGTCTGAACAGTCACCTGGTACACCACAAAGTCGCTTTCCTTCCTCTGGTCCGGTTTCTGCTGGTTTTGGTGGTGGGGGGGTTTGTAGGTATCTACACCGATGTAATGCTTCTTCTCGCCGGACGGAGGGCTATACACAAACCTGCGGTTCAGACTGTACTTCACAATGTCAGTCAGCTTCTCCAGACCAGGAGACACAGTCTGAAGGTAGTTGTAGCTGAAAAAGACAGAAAACTAGCATTGACTGCCGTGTAGTACAAATCAGTTGAATAAACACAAAACCTTACAGTGTATTTTGTATTCAGCTACAACTATTAAGCAACCTTAACTGAACTTAGCACACTGTAGCTTAACTTCTGATATCTCCTGCTGTACTAATGACTCAGAGTTTGAACAGAAGGTCACAATAAAACTTCATCATGCCCCTTCCCACAGCTAATCACTGGAACAGTTCATATACAATTCTTATCATTTCTATCCGTGCATACTGTACCTTGCTATTTTGCTATGCTGGTCTTCTCTGGCCCTCTTCAAAGTGCAAAATACTCCTTCTCCCTGTAAATGCTGCTAGCAGAAAGCTAGCATACTCCTCATCCATTCAATAAGAAGCAACAACAGTTTTTTCCTGCTGTGAACAACACCTTCACTGCACTAATATCATCTGTTGTTTCAGCAGTACATTAGTTTTTTTCTTTTATTTTTGTACTGGTTGTAAAATGTTTTGTACATATTCGTCTAAAATAAATGTCCCAATGTTGAGAAAACCTGTATCATCAAGTCTGAAAATCTTCATCTGCTGACATCTAGTGGTTAGATTTCTTTTTCTTTTTTAGGTACTCCAGTAATAATTAGGATCACTCTAAATCACACCACAAAACACCATCCAAGACGGTGCAACATAATTAAAATGTTATGGCTCATTCAAGTCATGATTCTCTACTAGAAATTCATTTGTGTTTGCTGACTTAGGACTCCTGCCTACTACACGAGTGGATGTTTTCACCGTTCTATCAAGGTTTACCTTAAATCACTGACTGATAATTGGAATTTTTGGCAGCTGTACTACATTTATTAAAGTTTAGACCACTGTTGTTTGATGCATATCCTTAACCCTGATAATTCTGAGCAGCCTCTTAAAAGTATGTTCTCTCCAACATCTTTGCCTTTGTATTTAGTGTACTATTTTTCCTATTCACGTTTGGACTCATACACTCACGTGGCGTATTTAGCACTGGACAGCTCCCCAGTGACAGGCTTTCGGAAGGTGATCTTAAAGTTTCCAAGCTCCTCTGAGAAACCGGTGATGGACGCGAGGCGATTCCTCTCCTCTACGTGAGCCTGCAGCGAGCCCTGCGCGTCTGCTGCTGCGTAAAACATCAGGGAGATGACTGGTGCCTGGGGGGCGGAGCTCTGGTGGTTGAAGAACAACATACAAATCACCAGTGGAAGAACATAAATACATTTAAAATATATAAACTTAGATGACAGAATATTATCAGCTGCTTTTGATCGTGTAAGATAACGGCTGCGGCCGTGCAAAGTTATTACTCACATGCTGTTTGGCTGTGACCCTCCACGTCCAGTCTCCTCCATGATCCCCTCCCATCCTCTTAACAAACTCGGTGGTCAGCGTGAAATCGTTGTCTCGGATTTCTTGGACGCCAAAGGTGAGGCCATCGTGCATGAGCCAGCCGTAGCCTTGAAGGCGATCGCCCTGCTCACATGTGTGCCTGAGATTCATGTCCAAGTCAGAAAACTGACGCATCCACATCATGCCTGACAAGAGTTATACATAAACGGAAAAGAAAAATTCAGTTAAAAGCAATAAACTTGTACAAATTATGCTCAGGATTATGTGGCAATCTGCAAATAGTACCTCAAAATGTACCGTAAGTAGTCCTGTCAACTAATTATCAATAATATTAAGTGCAGTCAAAGTGTTCTTAATTTTGGGAAGCACTCAAATTTTATCCAAATATGGAGGATTAGGATTTATAAAATAAAAGATGAATTACATATTTACATTACATTAAATATTAAAGAGAAATTCCATGTATTCTACCAACGGGCCCTTGTTGTGATTGACAGAAAAGCTACAAAAAAAGAAAAAGATTCTTCTTCAGTCTTTGTTTTTTTAATATAATTTTACAGTTAAATATATTTTTTTACTTTATATGTTTGTTTCATTTCAACCAAGGATGCTGAGTAGGTAAGTGGAGCTTCGAGGCACAGCTAAACTCTCCTGTTTAAAACCATTGAAACAATAAACTCATCGAAGATGGGTACACAGCGGTCGTAAAGGGCTGGACGTGATCATCAATATTACTCAGGTAAGCTGTGGTGTTTAAATGATGCTCAGTTGACTCTAATGATCCCAGTGTGCCAAGAAAATATCCCCCATGCCCTTACACCGCCGTCAGCCTGAACAGTTGTGTGCATGCTGCTTATGCCAAATTCTGATCCTAAAATATGAATGCTTGCAGCAGAAATCAAATGTTTTTCCAATCTTCCGATGTCCAATTTTGGTGAACGTGTCGAAATTGTAGCCTCAATTTCCTGTTCTTAATTAACAGGTGTGATCGTCTGCAATCTTCTGCTATCTGTCTGCCTCAAGGTTCAATGTGCTGTACGTTCAGAGATGCTCTTCTGCATACTTTGGTTGTAACGAGTGATTATTTGAGTTACTGTGGTCTTCCTTTGGCTATTATCCCACCAACAAGGTATTCTCTGTAAACCATACAGATGCTTGTGTGGGACGATCCCAGTCCATCAGCAGTTGCTGCAACCCTCAGGTCAGCCTGTATGGCACCAACAACCATGCCATATTCAAAGTCACTTCAATCACCTTTCTTCCTCATTTACCAGCTGAACTTCAGCAGGTCAACCTTTAGCATGTCTCCATGCCTAAATGTGTTAAGCTGCTGTGATGTGATTGGCTGATATTTGTGTTAATGAGCACTCGAACACGTGCAACTAATGAAATGGCCAGCATATTCATAGACACTTGTTTTTCTGAGATGTAAGTTGAAGCTACATTTGTAATCTATGGCAGTTTGTGGGGTTTGAAAGGTTAAAAAAATGATTTTTCACAGTCTCAAAAGTCTTTCACCAGAGTTGAACGAACAATAAAATCACAAAGACAAACGTGTTTTTCTAACATGTCATTTTGGGAAACACTAACCTCAACAAGTGGCCACATTGCTATATTGTTTCCATTTAGATATTCATTATTAAATATTCTGATGTTTAAAATACAATAAGTCGCTGTTTTTCCTTAAAACATTTAATGACACAAGTGTTTAGCCTTAGCCTGACTCTAAATGTGTGAGCATACCTGTCACAATAGACCTGGGACTCCTTGTTTTCATCCCAAAGTAGACCTGAGGCCTGTATGACCCCCAGAACCTCTCTGGGGAAACCTTGGCATCGGTGCTATTGGCATCCAGGACGTGAGGAGACGGATGCAGAGTCACCACCCTTTTAGCCAGGCTGGATCTCATGTAGATGGCATAAAAGAACCAGATGAGGCTGAATATGCAGAGACCAATTGAGATGTTAATGAACATTTTCCCAATATTGACTTTCTTTTTCTTGTCCTTGCGGTGAAATGCAGAGGGCTTCTCATCTTTCCGTGGAGGTGGAGCAGCTTCACCCGTCACCACCCTCTTCCTCTGCCTGCCCATCCTACCCTACAGAAGCTAGGAAAAAGACAACAAAGAAAGAGTTAAGACTTATCATGCTGATTCTCATCATTGATAAATATTATGGGATAAATAAATCAAGTTCAAAGTTCCAAGCCTGGACACTTCAGGAAGGGTATCCAGTGTAAAATCATGGGCAAATCAAGCATACGGATCATCAAAAATGAGACTACCATACCGGATCAGTCAAGGCCAGGATTATCAATGACAGGCTCCGATGCTATTGTCCAGCAACAGGGTGCCAGTGGCCACAGCTGTCATAAATGACTGATAGATGAAGAGAAGGAAGGTTGAAGTATTATGTGAGCAGGAAGCATCACGTCAAGTGCTTTGGAGACAAAGTTAGAGAGCCAAGGCTGAGACGATTGGGACGTGTGCAGAGGAGGGATAGTGGATGCTGAATATGGAGCTGCCAAGCAGGGGGAGAAGTGGAAGACCACAGAGAAGGTTCGTGGATGTCTATGACAGGGTGCAGACAGAGGCAGCTGATCTGTGTTGGAGACCCCGAGATGAGAATAAATTGTAGTCTTGCAATATAGCAAGTATAAAAAAGCTCTAACTCTAACATCGATGAAATCAGACGGAGGAGGCAGGACTCATGACGGGGACTAAAGCATATAACCCGGAAATATCCGGGAAAACATTCATCTAGTAAAATGCATCCCTATTAAACTTGTCAGTCCTGAAGGAACTGTGCAGGTTCACGTAGTCTCGAGCATAAAAACGCGGTCTAGCTTGATAACCTTGCATTGTGTACAGGAGCCGGAAATGTCGACTTTATAAAGCATTTTTATAAATTTATCCTATTCACACGCAGAGGTCTCGATTTCAGCAGCCATTTCCCGACACCTGTTTAACACGGTGAACTAGTTCCTCGCCCCTACACCCCGGCAATGCAACGTCGCCTGCAGGCTGCACGCTACTCGCTAGTTGCCTCAATGCTAACGTGAGTTGGTAGGACTAACAGCTGTCTGTCGCGGTATATTTTGGCCTTAGTTAGCCTGCAGGCGATTAAATTCGGATTCATTTATCATTTCTAGCTACATGTTCATTGAGCAAACCATCACCGACCTGTCCAAACACCAGAGTCTCAGCCGATCATTATCCGTACTTGGCTAAGCTTGCTAGCCACTTCCTGGTTACTGCTCGCTTCCACTGACGTGTCTGTGGTCTCCCTACCGCACGCCAATGATGTCATCCAATGATTTACCGCTTGCCCCTAAAAAAAATAAATAAATAAAATAATAATAATAAATAATAATAATATTTATAATTAGAATAAATGTAAAACTAACGCTTAGAAGGCGTTTTCGTTTAAGCGTTAAAAATGAGAGTTTAATAAACCACTGCATACAAACAAGTATAGATTTTACTAAACAAAAAGTAGTAGGATTTTAACCGTGAACTGTATATGGTATATTTTATATACCGCGAATTAATTTAACGCACATTTATCTCAACCGGTTTATTTATACTGTAGGAATAGTAAAGCTATGCTAGGTTAAACCAGAGCCACATATGTCCTTAAAGGGCCAGAGTCTTGGTTACAGGTTTTAATAAAAGATTTTAATAAACGCTGATTAAATCAGTGTGTGTTAAATGAGTGGACCCCGTGATTCAGTAGCTTGTAGAACAACCTTGTAGCAGCAGTAACTTGAATTGTTTTCAGCTTAACTTTAGCAGCACATCATTTTGGAGGATTTTTCTCACTCTGCTTTACTTCGTTAAGGTTTGCAGGCATTTCTTTATGCACAGCTCCCTTAAGGTCTTGTCATGGTATTTTTCAGTCAGGTTGAGGTCTGGACTCTGAGTTAGACTGGATTCTTGCCTGGTTGTAGATTTGCTGCCGTGTTTGACATTATTGTCCTGTTCCATGAAGTTAATTTGAACCAAGCTGTAGTTTTGGGACAGAATATTTTGGTATACAGAGGAGTTCATGATCAACTCAGTGACTGAAAGGTACCACGGCCCCATGGCTGCAAAACAAGCACAAATCATGACTCTCCCACCAACGTGCTTGACAGTTGGCATGAGATTTTTCTACCAAGTTGCCGTGTTAGGTTTTCACCAAATGTGGTGCTGTGCTTCATGGCAGGACATCTCCAGTTTGATCTCCTCTGTGCAAAGGACATTGTTCCAGAAGTCCTGTGGTTTCTTCAGATAAAGTTTGCAAATCTATCCTGTGCTGCCATGTTCTTTTTAAGAAAGAGACTTGTGTGACCTGGTGGTGAATTTCCTGGAATGTCTACTCTTGGGAAGATCAGTAACTGTCTTAAATGTTTTCCACTGGTGAATTTTTTTTTTCCTCAGACTTAAGAATTATGGATTCAAATTGTTTGGAAATGGCATTATAAATCTTCCCAGACTGATGGCAGCAACAGGTGCTTTTCTATGATCTTTGATGTTTTTAATCCTGTAAACTCACCTGAATGTACCAGATCACAATTGCTGATTATCAGTTTATTCCACAAAAATAAACACAATTAAGGATGTACTAGTTTTTGTAAAATAATTAGAAGATGCATTATGTTGTGTATTGTTGTTCATCTGAGCTTTAAGTAATTTAAGTAAAAGATTGTCATTTCCTTTTCACGTGACTGTATATTTCTGGTTTTCCAACCTTACTTATCCACCTGCGCTGCTCGCATGAATGACAAAATACAGAAACTTCAATTTGTTACTTTTTTTAATGAATGAAATATATTTATTATAACTTTGGTCAACATGTAAAACTGTAAGACAGGGGCAGAAAAAGTCTCAATGAACGTTTTCCAAGAAAAGCTGGGGTTGTCTTTACACATGCATTAAACTTAATCCATTAAAGACAATTACCAGACGACGCCATCTAGAGCGGCTCTCCACACCGAAGGCTACCCTGTCCAGAATCAACTGCTGACCACGTGGCTGTAAATACACGAGTTAACTGCAAGCAGAGTGCTCAAAATATTGCTCATTTATTTATTTATTTTGAAATCACATTAACCCCAATTTATCTTCATTTTCAGAAATGGCTTCTGAAGTGTATTTGCCCTGATGCAAGTTTCAGATAAACACCCAAATAGTGCCCAAAACACCTTTTGCTTTCACTGGTGCTTTACGAAAGTAAACATTTGGCTTCAAAGCCCAAAATTCAAGGAGGAGGGAAAAAAAAAAGTCATCACTGTTCATAAAACATTAATGAACAACTTAAACAAGAGGTACGAAACATGGCATCCTCGAAATAAGGACAGAAGCTGAAGAGTTTTAGATCCTTTCTGCTCAGCTAAATTACTAAGTGCTCGCTGGATACGGTATGCTCTGTCCCTCTGAGTGCGCGTTTCCATTTATAGCACATTATGTGAATGAAAACAAAATAAAAAATAAAGACACGGTAACAGGTGAAATTAAGCAAGAGACAAATAAAACCAATTAATCTCCCACGTAACCCAGCCTGTCCCCCTGTAGCTCTGCAGCTCTGACTTGTGTTATTCTTGACAAACAGGTACAAAGACTGAGGCAAAAGTGTCACATGAACCCTCAGAGAATATTCATCACAAAAAGGTCAAAAGAAAAAAAAAAAGAAAGCAGTGACGAACAAGATGATGGGATCTGAACCCAGGCCGCTCTTTTCGGTTTACTTCCACCAAACGTCAACAAACGCTGGTTTTAACTGATGACATAAACATTACCAGGAGAGGAACAAGGAAACATTAGACCGCAGGCATGTCCGGTTTCAGGGAAACATGCTGGAGCAGAAACAGGGTGTAAGAACCAGTAGACACCCCCTCCTCTTCCTGCTGCTGCTGATGCCCCCTCTTCCTCCTGCAGATTAGGTCTTGATCATCCCTCCATCTCCTTCGCTGACAAAACGCTTCCGCCCTCTAGTGGAGAAAGTCAAGACAGAAATGTTTTAGTGTTGGTAGGCAGCTCACAGACTCACAGATAAAGACATGGCACGTTTCACATTTTCTCACTGAGAACAAAACAACAGCAAATCGTCTGCTGTCCAAAAAGCGCAGTGCAATCAAGAAATCACCGGGCCTTTACTGAAAATGTAACAGTGTATGTGTGGCTCGTTTTTAAAGATTTGCATCTTGACCTGGAGCAAGATCAGGAAGCCAGAAAATACTGACAGATGTGTATTTAAGCAATAATAGCCATGTTTAGAAAATGAGAAGGAGGTCATCCCATCCAGTGTGGACAACCTGTAACATCAGAGCATGAAAATGTGCGATACGTGTTCTTTGGAAGCTGTAGTTTGTCCTCCAACTGACAGCCAGTGCTGTTTGACGGGTTTAAAGGTATGTTCTAGTCCATCCTTAACACGTGGAAGACGTTGCATGAGCACACGAGTCTGCTGCTGGAACTGTGAGTGACGTCACTCTACGAGTTAAAAGCACTTAGAAGTAGAAAAGGGCGCTGGTGTAAATGAGGCTTGAAGTGAGAGAGCAATTTGAGTGCTTAAATAAGAGTAGAAAAGCACTATATAAGTACCAGCTCATTTAAAGGGATTTATGTTTGATTGTTTTGTTTTGGTATGGATAAATGTGGAATTACACCCTCACTTCACGCCTTTATTGTCAACAGGGACAAGATGTATTATTTTCCGGATTCTTTCTGAAACTTTCAGTGGAACGGACCTGAAATCATTAGACAATAAACCCCGATTCACCTGGAGGGACAGGCATCCCTCAGCTGTTTGGTGATGACAGACTCCTGATAGCAGAGGTCCACAAAAGTCTCCATGATAGAGTGGGCATGTGGCACATCTAGGCTGATTTCAGGCAGCTCATCATAGACGCGCTGGAAACCCTGCAGGAGAAAAAAAAAAAAATGTATAAGTAGTAATACGAAAGTGATACAGTGCATAAAATGGTAGAAAATAAAAGGAGACTAACCCTGTTCATCTGATCAACAGTGATGAGGCCCGTTTTCCAGAAGGACTGCAGGAGCTTCATCATCATACTAGTGGCAGTGTCACCTTTAGACTCCAGCACCATCACTACAGCCTGGAAAATGAATTCAGAAACTGAATTTAAAATCTTTCTCCTCACATACAAGGTCTCGAATAATCAGAGCCCATCTTATCTTGAAGACCTCGCAGTACCGTATCACTTCAATACAGCACTTCACTCTCAGACTGCTACCTTGCTTGTGGTTCCCAGGATATTTAATAGTAGAATGGGAGAAAGAGCCTTCAGCTTTCAGGAACAGGCTCCCAGTTTGGAAATGGGAAACAGACACCCTGTTTACTTTTAAGATTAAGCTTAAATCTTTTCTTTTTGATAAAGAGTATAAAGAAAACAGTTAGGGCTGTAGCAGGTGACCCTGAATCCTCCCTTAGTTATGCTTCAACAGATCTAAGCTGCTGAAGGCTTCCCATGATGCACTTGGTGTTTCTTTTTCCACTCTCCTTTTCATTCTCTCTGTGTTTATACACTACTCTACCTTTAATCATAATTTATTATTATTAATCTCTGGTTCTCTTCCACAGTGTGTCTTTGGACCCGTCTCCCTGCTTCACCCCCAACTGGTCTTGCCAGAAGTTGCTTCCTTTTAAAAGGGAGTTTTTTTCCTCCCACTTTCACCACATGCGTGCTTATACAGGTTCATCTGCTTGTTGGGGTTTCTCTGTATTGTTGAAGAGTCTTTTTTTAACAATATAAAGCACTTTTAGGAAACTGCTGTTGTGATTTGACAGTATATAAATAAAATTGAAGTGAAATAGACGCACAATACTGAGAAACACGCACCAAGTATCATCATCCGATCAATGAATCGAACTAAGAGAATCGAGGCCAGTAATCATCAACATTCTCTGAGCTGAACATTTTACAGCTTTGTAAAGTGTTTCAGCCTACAGCCGAGGCAACTGTTAGACTAACATGAGACAGGACAAGGGGGGGGGGTAAAACTGCCACGACTGTGCTCTCCTCAGTTGTGCCCTTTGCAGACCTTGGACTGTGTGAAAAATCCGTTTTTGAAGTCTGCATGCCCGAAAAGTAAAACTGGCTGTACTGCAATTAGCTGCATAACATTGTGCAAATCTTAGCAGGAACCCACAAGGTCACACAAGGAAGCAGAATTATCACCGCTGCCATACGTGCACTAAGCGTGCATCTGTTTGCACTCTGTCTAATATGGAACAGAAAAACTTGCCATCCAAACTTGAGCTTGTCAACTGTGTGCACGTTTGAAATTTGGTAACCAGTAATCTGTTTATACTTACACAAGGACACATTTTGGTTTGACTGATTTGAAGTGAGCTTAGCAAATACATGTACTGCAAATAAGAGACAATCACTGCCAAACACACAGTGTCCTTGGCAGAAAGCAGAAATGACTGTCACCGATCAGTTTTTTTTTTTCTTCCCAGTGTTGCTCTTCAGTTTACTTGACTCGACACCAGAGACAGAAAACACTTTAAAAAAAAGGCTCAGTTTACAGATTTTAATTCCTATCCTGTTATGTGTGAAGAACAAGTAGAAAAAAAAAATAAACCTTCTACTTTGTTTGACCTCACTTGACTTGAACAAATAAAAAGCTGTGGATACCTCGTAGACCAGCTCATGGTGGAAATGAGGCACTTCCAGGTCCCGGAGACAGTGCTCCGCCTCAGACACGTCTCCTGATATCAGATACTCTTTGAGCAGAAGATTCATCTGAAACAAACACAAACAGCCACGTTAGCAGTGTGTGGCAACGTTATCAAACACAGCAGAAGACTGAACTGATGCATTGCTGCCGCATCAGTTGAGCTGCAGGTCAAACACTCATCAAGACTAACTAACCCACGTTTAACACGTTTAATTCAGAGTAGGTATAAAAGGGTAAAGAGCCATGCATACAGTGTTCTACACTGAATTATCCCAGTGCTTACTCTCACCATGTTTATGTATAATAAACATGGTGAGAGTATACAGAAATGTAAGTAAATCTTTTCTGTTAGGAGCTGCTGTATGAAAACATGTCTTCTGGCATCAATGCACAGAAAATCCACAAGCAGGAAAAAGGCTAACTAGAGCCCTGTACCTTCATTTAAAAAACACCCACTCATGATGGGAGACTCTGGTCAATCACAGATTGTTTTAGACCAGCTCAGGTGAGCAATTTAAGGGAGTGTAAAGAACAACAAAAAGAAACGTTCAAATCCAACGTAGAGCCAGAAATCATACATGTGAAGCACATCAAGACACATGATGGTGGGAGGAGATCAGAAGAGAGGAGAGAACGAGCTGCACAAGGAAGGCTTGCTATCAAATTGCTCCTTTTCTTTTTTCTTCTTTTTTTACTGCCAAATTACAGAATCTGCAAATAACCAGACAACATTTAAAGCACCTGCCTATGAAATATTTTCATCTAGCCATTACTCCAGGAATAACCCAACCTTCATCTGGGAAATAAAATCTATCATGAAATGTTTAACGTTCCCGACAGAAAGAAAAACATTTCTTTGTTTGCACTTCTGCTTGAATTTTCAGTCTCCGCTCCGTTTTTATAGCAGGCTCGGTTATGTCACTCTCACTGCAGATCTGCACGTACATCAGGAAGCATGGTTTTACTTCAACCTATTTATGGAACGATTAGTCATTCGATTAGAGCGCGTGATTGATCCAAGATGCTCAAAACACTGAGCATGACCAACACTTCTGAGTCAACTTTGGATCCAATTCAGCGACGGGTCTGAAAGCTACCGAGGCTGACACACCGCTCTCACTCGCACTCTTTAAATGTTGCACAACTTACAGTTTGGGTTTGTTTTCCTCAAGTGGAACTCCCACATTGTCCACACCCACATTCACACGGCAACAAAATCCCAGATTACTGAAGAGTGATTGTAAACAAAAACAAACCAGAGAAACAAAAGACCGAGTAGCAGAGCCCATCAGCACAAGCACACGCAGATGATTACTTATTATGATTACTTATTAAGCCATTTTCAATAAAAAATAAGTTTAAAAAAGTAAATTGTGATTGACGTGTCGACTTTCAACTTTAATTCAAGGTTTTTAACAAGAGTTTTGTGTTAACTGTCTAACAATTACAGCCATTTTTATACACAGCCCTCCATTTTCAGAGGCTTAAACATAATTGGACAAACTAACAATTTTAAACATAAAGACTGTTTTCATATTTGGATGAAAAATCCTTTGCACTGCATTTGACTGCCTAAAGTCTGGAAGCCAAATGCTGCGTCTCCTCCCTTGAGATGCTCTGCCTTCAGTCGCTGCGTGTTTGTGGGTTTTTCTGCCTTCAGTTTTGTCTTTACCAACTAAAAGTCACGCTCTACTGGGTTGAGATCAGGTGACTGACTTGGCCCCTGAGTATATCATTTCTTTGCCTCGAGAAAATCTAGAGTTGCTTTTGCAGGGCTTTGGCTCATTATCTACTTGCGCTGTGAAGCGTCGTCCAATCGGTTTTGCAGAATTTGGCTGAATCTGAACAGAGAGCATAGCCCGTCCACTTCAGTCCATCCTGCTACTTCTATCAGCAGCCACATCATCAATAAACACTAGTGGGCCGGCTGCATATGCACCTGTGCCGTAATGCTGCCTCCACGATGATCATCATGTATGCTTTGGATTATGAGTCGTTTCTCTTCTCTAAGCGCACTTTATCATCATCAGTCCAAATCATTTCCCCCCCAAAGTGTTAATTTGCCCTTCTTGTTCTTGAGTGAAACTCACGGAAACCATGGAAACAACTATTAACCTCCACTTTAGTTGTCTTCTTTTGGTGTTGTTGAGAATGCAGCAGATTGTTGATCTGGTCACTCCTAAAGTTTTTGTTCTCTCCAACTGGTTTTATTTTAGTTTTTCAGCCTAATGATACACTGCCTCTACCGCAGTGAGATCTCCTCGAGCCTCATATTTGAAATTAAAGTGCCAAGCTATAAAACAGAAATGTAACATTTTCAATTAACTTCTGATGTAATGATCTCCAGATAGATCAGCTGCCATTAAATAAGAGAATAGGCCTCACCTGGCCATGAAATTGCTCATCAGTCAGCTGAATTAATTTGGAGCTTCTGGAAAAAAGCAGGTCATTGAGCATAAAAATACTGGTGATCACAAGTGCTGCCCCTCAGCCTCCTAGCAGACACAGCTATGGTATCAATTTCAAAATCCTATGTATCAAATTCAGCAGATTTTCATAAAACTTTACCTCTGACCCCTGATCCTTAGGTCAAGGTCACTAAGATCCAAAGTTGTCCCAAGATTTTAAGTAGATGAACCTACGGTATCATATTAAAACGCCTACATCACATCGCTCTCACGTTGTTGCATTTACAAACGTACGTGTCCATTGCCCCTGCCCACCTGGCAGGGTGACAACAATACCCCATTTTTAAGCAATTAACAAGGTCCTTTTTTTAAACCCCATAATTTAAAAGGAGGGAAACATATGGACCTAAGTGTACATGAAGTTGCACGGTACACTGTGCACTAATCCTCTGTCCTCCATCCTCCGGCCTGCGACCTAGAAACCAATTTCAGTACGCCACGTTAAAGCGTGTCTCAGTTCATAATGTGCATCACACGAGCAAAGGAGAGAGAAGGCTTGTTGTGTCAAATCCTGTCTCCTTGTGTCTTTCCCTCGCCTCCTCACACCTTTAGAGGGAGGGATCAAGACACAAGGAGAGGAATCGATTGAGACTGTCTTAATTTTAATCATTTATTTATTATGTTATTGCAGGACACACTGGGTTTTTTAAATCTATGCATATGTTGACGCTTATAAGGTGATTTAAATTAAATCATGTTTATATTCTCACACACTGTTTATTGTATTGATTTGGCAGAAAGAGACTCTACCGTGAGAGTGTGTTTGTTTATGTCTGCCCCTCCCATGCCTTTTTTTTTTTTTTTTTTTTTAATTCTCACTTCTCAGGGGGGAAAAAATCTTTGCTGACACAGCAGCTAGACTGTGGTGCTCTACCCAGCATGCACCGTTTTCACGCTGTTTACATTACATAATGTAATACACACTTGGAACTCCGATGTGAGGGATTCACTATGATATCACAAGCGAGCGACTTATCAGTTTCTGAATGGGGTGAGGCTTACCTCTTTGATGAGATGTTTGACAGGTCTCAGACCTCCACCGACACCCCACACATTGTCCAGGCGAACCATCTCCCTCTTCATGGACAGCAGCACTGCAGCGCGGTCTAAAGCCACTCTAAAGAAAAGGATCACAGTTAGGTGGAGGGGAAGGGTGGCAGGGGCACAATACAGCCTTTCTTACAACGCGTTGAACTGCGGCTTTCACCTGGCATGCTCACAGTCCACTTTGCCCTTGTAGCAGTCCAGGAATGACATGGGGAGGACGTGGTCTGCGATGGCTCTGGCTATAAACTGGCCTAACATCTGCAAGGAACAGGAGGAAAGATTAAGCGAACCAAGTGAAGCCACATAACAAACATACCCGACTAACATTTGTTTTATTATTTAGTTTTAGCTCTTAAATGTATTAGGCCTCTGCACTGCTGAAGGTGGCGATCTAGTATGCAACATTTTGCTGCCTCGTAATAGAGGAAAGATACAAAGAGCATGTGTAATATTTGAAGAGGATTTGTGTGCACCTTTGGGATAAAAAGGAGTGGTTTACACTTAACCACGGTTGAACCCTGCAGTGCCTCTCCACCCTCTGAAGCACACAGTTATATTTGGTAGCATATCTGTGAGTGCTTCTTCCCATCATGCATCAGCTCTACCTGCGGGGCATCCGGTGTGTCCAGGATGAGGTCCGGGAGCTCTTTAAGCATCTTGTCGAAAGCTCGCCCCATCTCACTTTGCGACAGCATCTTCCCCGACAGATCAGACAGCAGGCGGGAGGTCAGTTCTCTGTGGCTCGCCTTGCCTTCGAGGGACAGGGACACGGCCAGAGAGGAGAACTCGTACTTGTGCTGGCCCAAATTGAGCTCCTTCAACAGCATCTGATAGGGTTTGGAGGGAGAACTGCATTTAGTTTTTACAGTTTAAGCATTTTCAAAAATGACCCCAAAACACAAACACATTATGCTTTTCAAAAGCGAGAGACACAAACCGAAGCCTAATCAGGCCCAGACAATCAAAGCGCAGTGCGAGTGCAGGCCACTGAGAGAGGGAGTGCCTTCGTGTGCTTGGCACCCGTGCATAGAGTGAGCACAGCCCAATACACCTGTTGTTAAAAGCTCCACATTACTTCAGTCATCCAGCTTTGTTCTTCAAACCTGCTCACTCTTGGTCAGCATGCACAGACTTCAAAAGCTTTATTATAATTACTTACCTGAACCTCTTTTGTGTCCCCGTGCTCAAAGTACTCCTGTACGATCGGGTTCACCATTTTCTCAAGTTCCTTCTCGTCTATCTCGGGCACAACCGTCTCGTAGACCGTGTCCCCCTGTGTAAAAAATACACACACGCGGCGTCAGTCAGAAACAAGCACGCACAGCAGAGCGGATGCACGTTCATTATTGAATTTCTCATCAGCTTTGTTTCAGGATTATATGAAGTATTTTCAACAATTCTAAAATACACAGTTCAACTTACAGTACTGTGCAAAAGTCTTGAGCCACCCCTCATTTCTTTATACTTTGCTAGGAAAATAGGTGCAGTGGTTTGAAACATGCAAACATTCTGTACAGGGTAAAACAGTCAATAACAGAGTTTGTATAATTCTAATGAGCTTAAGACTCAAACGGACACCTTTATTCTTCTGAGGCAAGTTTCGCTGTAATTTCTTTAAGTAGTCTTCAGGAACAGTTCCCAAGATCCTGGAAGGACATTCAAAGCTCTTCTTTGGATGCCGGCTGCCTTTTTTTTAACCCCGTTCTCCTGGATGCTTTCCAGATGTTACTGAATGTGCCATGTTTTACTGATGGCTTTATACACTCACTGTTGTGCCTCTCTCCTGACCTCCTCTGTACATAGTGGCATTGATTTGAACTAAAAGTTTTAAGTTTGGATTCATCACTCCATAAGACCTGTTAAAACTGATTTTAAAACTGATTTTCAGCCCATTTCTTGTGTAATGTGATATTCCTCAGCCTTCTTCAGAATGGCGTCTTGAGAGTTACCCTTCCACTGAGACCATTTCTGATGTCATAGGTGTCAGGCTTTCAGATACTTTCATCTGCTGTAGATATTTTAAGTTTTAAGCCTAATAGCTCTTAGGAAATTACCTTATTGGTCCAAAAATAAATTTTTATGACAGTCAACCTGTTATCTTTAGTGTTCTTATAGATTGAACTCAAGAAATGGGAACACACTGTGTGGACTTGTAGCAACAAAATGCTTGAATTGTTTTTTGTCTGTTATGTGTAGACAACACTGGTTCATCCTCGAATTAGGCGGCCTTTTTATGCTTGAATGAGTCGTAGTTCAGTGTTAAGTAGCTTAAAGAAAATTCTTTTAAAATACAAAGAAACGAGGGGTGACTCGAGGCTTTTGCACTGTACTGTATGAGCTAATTTCGTATAACTGCGTGATATATAAGATATTTTTCACTGGAGTTTTCACAAGAGCATCCATATTTATTCTTGAGGTGCTTTTCTTTCCGTTATTAAAGCTCTGAACATCCACCAGATCCCCAGAGAGCTGTGCAAGACTCACACTGAGTTTGTGTTTCTGCCCAAAGAAACCAGAAGTTGTTACCTTTGAAAGTCTCACAACCATTTTGACCTTTCAGTTCGTCTATTGAAAACTTTTCCTTTTTGGGCATACCAAAAACTCCACAGAAGATGTGTAAACATAACACTGACTGAAAACTGGCTACCGGTGAGCTTTAACCTAAACTTCTGTCTCAACACTTGTATTTACGAATTCCAAGGATATGAGTAAACTAACGTTCAGCTGAGGTTTTGAACAACCTGGAGCACAAATGATAATCTCAGTGCAGGCTAACATATACATTTCTACAAGTCCTCTTAATTATTTGAGTTATTTTAAGGAAAAACCACCTCCTAAAAATAATTAGTCAAAGAAGAGGAAAGAGGCATTCCAGCGTGTTACAGTTCCCATTTCTAGGCAGCTCCTTTATCAGGTGATCTGTGCAGTCTGATTCAAAGTCCACAGTCTGCACATGTCTCGTCTATTTTTCTGTACCACTCTGTCCCAGTTCCCTTTTAACAGTCAACATCTTTACGCCACCTTCGTGCTCCAGTCAAGGCTGAAATCACACTGGCTTTTCTGAGCCATTTCCAAACAGTTATCAGCATTTTACAGACAGGAGCGCCGTTCCCAGCCCGCATTCAGTCGCAAGTGCAGCAAGAGACAAACAAACTCGGCCTTCGGTGTCACATGGATGATAACAGGGTTAAAGATTGCAAATAGTGTTGACTGCAATGGGACGGAGCCATCTGGATTTAAGAAACATGCTAGCAGACCAATTTTTTTAACGGGTTTCAAACAAAGCTTGTTAAGATTTTTGATATGAAAACAGTCTTGTATTTCCCAGGAAATCCTACTGTCAACATTTCCGGTGTTTCTGCGTAGCATGGGAGATGGATTACAATGCATCTCATCAGCAGTTCAGAATCAGAACGTGGACATAAAGAGATAAAGGGTGCCATCCAATGCACTGACTGCTGGAAGGAAAAAAACACAAACAAAAACCCCCTGACTGCTGGATGCCAGCATTTGAAAGCAAAGGACTTACAGATATAAAACAAACCTGCTAGCAGATAATCTGAAGTGTTAAAAGACAAACCCCCCAGCGGCCTCACCTGATAAGATTCATCATAGTTGGGGTCGTGTATGTCGGGCTCCTCATCTTCGTAAACCATCCCAGCAGCTCCCCAAACTCCTTTACCACCTGCCCCACCTGAACACGAAGAGTCAGCATTAACAGTCAGCAGTATAAGTCATGATGCTCAGGATGCATTGCTTCAAACGTAACTGCACTGCTACTATAATGGCATATGCTTGCATTGCATTGAGTAGGTGACGGCTACGCACTATTCAAAAGGTGCCACATCAATTAGAGCGGTGAAAGCACCAGATGCAGCAATGCAGTTTTGGACAGATTCAGAAAGAAGATACATCGCTAATAACCCTTTTCCATCAGTATCTACTCGGCACGACTCAACGTGGTTTTTAGGGTTTCACCTGGTACCGAGTAGTTTTTAAGTACGTACTCGGGTGGGATTCCAAACAATTCGAGGCGATCTGAAAGAGTGATGTCATTTTTGAAACCGAGCATCGAGGGGAATTGGCTGCACAGAAACAACACTGTGGTCCTTGAGTCTGACAAAATGCCACAGAGTGAGGAGCAGGTATGCAATCGCCTCAATGTCCGCCTTTGTTGTAGCGTTCGTGTTGCAAACAAATGATGTCACCGGACGTTCTGTTGTGTTGCTATAACAGCCCCTTGAGTCGCGTTGAGCCGATCCAAGTAGAAACTAATGGAAAAAGGGCTGAAAATCGCAGCGGACTGCAAATTATACCTTTTTTTGGCAGGCCTCTGCCTTTGCCCGTCCTGGATTTCCGGTCATTGGTGTTGACTTTGCCTTTCGGGCTGTGCGGGTCACCACCCGCCACTTCTCCCGACTCTGAGAAAGACTCGCTGGTGGAGTTGCGAGACGAGGATTTGCGCAGGCGACGCTTGGCTTTAGCTTTCAGACGAGCCTCGTGGAGCGCCTTTTCCTGGGGCGTCCAGTTGCCGTTCACCTCTGCCTCATTCAGCGAGTCGTCGTCGTCGCTGTACGGATGGTTAGCCTCCGCCGCGGTGCCACCGGGAGCAAACCTCCCTGCAGTGAGAGGAGTGGATTTGTTCGTTAATGAACTGGTCTACACTGTGACAAACAACCTTATAAAAGTACACAGAATGGCCACAAGTATACAGACAATAAATATAAAGTTTTTTATAGCACGTCTTTGTCCTGTCTCCATCCCCTAACCCCAACCGGTCGCTGCAGATGGCTGCCCTTCCCTGAGGCTGGTTCTGCTGGAGGTTTCTTCCTGTTCAAAGGGAGTTTTCTGATTGGTAGATGGATCATCTACCAACGTCGCCTTTAAAAATAGTTTTTCCCAGTGGATTTCTGTGAACTTTAAATATTATTTGAGTGACTTAAAAAATGAATCCACCCTTTCTTGTTGACCTTTTGTCTTATTTTTGTTAAACATCAACACTCTGAAGTGTTCCCAGCTTTGCACATAAGGCGTGTGTGACGACTGCAAAAAAACAAAGGACACACTGACAAGAACGGAAGCCACAGTAAAAGGTAAACATTAAACTACTATTTAGTAACAACACACGAGTCTAAAAAATCCAGCACTAGTTTTCTGAACAATAACACAGACGACTCAAATCATCTACAGCAGTGGACTGATTTCTGAGGTAAGCAACTTTCATAAAAACTGCTCATGTCTGAGTAAAACACAAAAAAATAAATACAATTTAAAAAGTGAGTTTAAAAAAGGTACAGCTCTGTTACTAAAGCCAAGTTTAGCTGCAAGCCTGAACAGTTAATGGTGACTGTATTTCCCATGGATGTTTACAAAGCCAAGACTCACTCTGGCAAGACGACATGGCAACATTTAACCTATCGGTGTTGTGCAAGAAGTCTCGCTTTGTGACTTTTTCTGCATAAGAACAGCTGCACGACTATAGCAAAATAGTTCATACCGAAGGTTTACGGGCCAACTTCCAGTCTTAATTTTTCTTGCATTTGCAAACAATCAAGTGCACCCTTCAGCTAATACACTGGCTTTCTGTCCACCTGTGTGTGTCAGGGCAGTATTTTGCACAGCAAACCAAAGGTCACATAACAGGCAAAACATTATTCAGGAAGTCTGCAGTGCAAACTTACTCGCATGCATAGCTTTTTGACACTCACCAGCAATATCAGAAGACATAAGGTGGATTGAGTCGGTATTTTAATACGCTTCTATGGGTGTATGGAGAAAAAAAAAAAAAGGGAATATAAATTAACCGAAAGTTAGCTTCTTGCAAGCGTGGTGAAACAAACAACAAACCAACAAGTGTGACTGGAGCTGTGATGCAGGCATGGAGGGAGGAGGGAGCGAGCAAAGGAGAGCACATGCTGTAGAAATGCTGACGCCAGTTTTTTTTTTTTTTTTTTTTAACTCCTCTATGTTCTCGCGGTCTGTGGGGCGCAGCTAGAGTGGACTTGACTACATATGGCATGGCTGGGTCCATGAATGATCACATGACAGCACTGTAGGAGTGAGGGAAAGCAGCAGGAGGAATGCCTGAGGGTGAAATTAATACTCAGCACCCTAATGCATGGCTCCAAAAGGAAGTTTGTGGAGTTATAGCCATACAGGTTATAAGGACAAGCTGAAAACACACACAGTGAGTCCCAGCAACAGATAAGTATCTAAAAAAAAAAAAAGGAGAACCAACTGTAACTTGTGGTTTCCTGCTTTTCTTTTTTCTTTTTAAATGACATTACAACAAAACAACACATCTGCAGAGTTCACAGTAAAGTTAATAGCAAAGAAAAGGAAGGAGGAACCATCCTGATTTAACCTGTTGAAGTAAAAGTAGCACCACACCCTGGCCTTCCAAAACCTGTAAACAACCGACCACGTGTCACCTCCTCCTCCTTTGGTTCCTCCTCCTCCCTCCTCAGCACAGGCTACAAGGGCCTGTCCGGGCAGTAAATTAAGAACTACCCAATGGCAAAGTGCCAAACACACAACTGACCAACTGGAAAGGAGCAGAAAAATGAGAAGGCACAGAGGGAAAAAAAAAAAAAAAAAAAAAAAAGCAGTTTGCAAAGACAAGAGTTGCATAAGCAAATGTAAGCAAATCCAACCAAGCCTGCTAACTTTTAGACTCTACAAAGACCACGTGGCTGTCTTCTTAAAACAGGCCTGAGTGTCACCGTCGCAGTCCTGTAAAACTGCAACAACAAATCGCAATCTAGCCTTTAACACTAACACTGCACACCTACTAGAGCACCCAATGGAAACCTCCCCCTCCCACCCACTTAACACACATACAGATATAGGCAGACGCAGGCCAGCGCAGGACCTCTGCCCTGCATGACGTATGGGAGCTAGTCGCTGGCAGAGAACATGATCGGCCCAGTTCAGCTTTAAGTATCTGCACGACCGAGGCGTGCATGAATGAGAAGAAGGTCAGTGGAGCAGAGTTTTCACATTACTCCAAAGGGACGCACCTAGTTTATCAAAGCTGTAAATATAGTACATGTGCTGCCCAAGTATGAAGTTAGATGTATGCAAGTACAGCAAGTTCTTTTTAGTCAAAGCACAATGTCTGCACGTCTTATGACGTAGTCAAAGCCATTGATGTGTAGATGACGGATATATTTAACATGTTCACTCTCAAAGAAAGCTTCAGCTGACACACCCTACCCTCCAACAAATACTCACACTCAGGTGTAGTCTGCACATACAAGGGCTTCACAAAAGGTAAATATGTACGGCACGAACTACTAATCTCAGTTTCAGAGGGTTAAAATCAAGAGTAGCTGTAAATATATAGACATCTTTCTACATTAACTCAAGCAAATGTGAGTGGGATGTCCTTTGGGGCCAAATAAGCATCTGCACCATGATAAAAGAGGGGGTAGGGTGTGGATGTCTTTGAGGTTTAACTGTCATTTCAGTTTAATGAAAAGAAACTCCGACTGAATTTTTCCTTAAGAACATGTACCAGGCACTTAGCCTAAACTTGGATGGTGATTTGTGCTTAAATATACAACTGCAGCGGGCTCACAAGCAGGCCACACGTGCAACAACAAAAAAAAAGACAGAAAGTGCTCGGTCCTTGTTTTTTTTTTTTATGCTGGAAACGTTTGCTGGTTGCAGAACAACAACGACAATGATAAAGTGCTCACAAAAGATTAGAGCTACTCTGATAAACAGTCGAGAGGCTGATGGCTCGTTTTGTTATCATCAGCCAATCACTCGTGTGTTGTCAAGCACGGGCGGTTTGCTCAGCTTACGAACTAAAGGGCCTGATGGTGTGTGCAAACATGTTTTTCACAAATGTGAAGAGGTAACAAAAGAAGAGCAGCCACAAAGAGGTCCAACGTGATGTTTATGGCCACGATGCCCTTAATGCACATTTATACACATGCTCTCTCTCTGAAGAGATCACAGACCTGCTCCCACACTGTGGGGAAACATCCTGCTCACAGGGGCAGTGTCTAATTTTTAGACCAAGTTTTTTTTATAGAAGCCCTTTTAAATCCGTGCCAAATGACCATAAAGAGGAGGATAAATGCAAACGCTGCGCTGCCATTAGTCGATTGTGTTGGTGTAATAAGAATAAAAGCTGCAAGAAGCTCCAAAACTATTTCCAGGGTCAAATACTTTTGCACTTGACACAGTTTTGAAAGTGAGGAGAGGCTTGTTCTGTTGCAGAACTTCCCATTTAAACCCAGTAGATGGGATGTTCTGGCAGTGCAAAGCCATCACTTCAGCCACTAATAACTCATCTTATTACACCTTAATTAACACCTAACAGCAGCACCTTGTTGCAGAACTGACAGAAACGGCCTAAAGGTCTGATCATCTGGGCGGATTAATACGACTTTACACCCACTGCTGTGTGAGCTCAGACTGATCCACGACCTAACGAGGAGCCGTTCTCCTTCTTGTTTTCCAAGCCAGACAATAGACTCTTTGACGGTGTCTGTCGCAACCTCATCAATGAGGCTTGACCTTCAAGGAAGTTAATGCAGAAATACCCATCCGTGCACACATGCTCTCACTACTATGACATACCAATAATGCACCATGTGGGGTGTCACATATACATACATATATGTATATATACACACACACACACACATATATATAGCCTGCACAGACAACCTTGGGACAGGCAGCTGCAGGGCGTTTTCAGGCAAACACAAACCAATGGAAGATTATGGTAAGTGTGATCCATACAACCTTGGCGCTAATAATGCATTTCTTATGTAACACTTAAATGCACTGCAACGCAGAGCTTATGTAAGGTTTCGCTGTTGGCTTGTATTCTGGAGTGGGCTGTACATTTCCACATCACCGTCGAAACCATGTGGGTCATGAGACCATAAAACAACAATAACAACAACAACAACAACAAATAGAACGCAATGATCATCAAAACCATCGCTCATATAACCCAAGAACGCAAAAAACAAACAAGCAACCTCGGTTTCGTTTCTATCTATGATCAAACACTGTGATATCTTCCGCAAACCCGGATCTCAACATATGACTCGGTGCAGGATATTGAGGTTTAATGCCATCTGCACAGCTTTTAAAACACGCAGGGTGACATGGTGCCACGCGCACGCACAGACGGAGGAATCGTGTCTGTCAGCTTAAACACAAACTCCTTTCTTTGTTCGTTTTTGTGTGTGCGCGCTTCCTTGGCATCGAAGATGGACTATAAGGAAAAGTCAACGACTCGCAAAAGCGGAAGTAAGCACGATCTCGTCCAATCAAAAGCGCGAAAGGGTTAAATGTAAAAGCAGACCAACAGCAAGCTTACAAAAGAAAAAAAAACAGTAAAAATACAAATGGGGTTTGGTGCGAGTCGAAAACGTTTCGAAAACGCAAATCTGCGCTACAGTGCACAGATTTATTTTTAATCTTTTGCACCCACCACCGCCTCCCTGTGTGTGCGTGTCTGGTTTTTTAAACGGAGCACATGGTGGTGGGAGCATGGCTGGCGCTGCAGACAGTCCCATGCGAGGAGGGACAATGGATCGAGCGAGGAGGCCCTATCTGTGTGGCTGCTTCTCCAAGGCTTCGCATCGAGGTTGGATCCACTCACCGTCGGCCTGAGGAGCGGTGTCCATGTCGGTCGCCATGGCGCTCTCTCTGTTCAAATGCTCGATTAAAAACCCCTGGCGGTGCACTCCTCCTCCCGTCGAGCTGCCGTTAGCTGCAAGAGGGCCCCCACTAAAATAAAATAATAAAAAAATTAAATAACAGTCCTGCAGGTCAAACCTCTGCACAGCAGCCTCGTTTACTGCGAGTTTTACGGGCAAGAGAGACGGAGGGCAAAGCTGGAGTGTCTTTTTCGTGCTTAGCTTAGAGAGAGGAGTAAAAAAAAAAAGATGAGTAAAAATGAGTGAAGGCGCGAGATGGAGGAGTTCAGTCCTCTTGTCCGCGTGCACAGCTGGGGTGTAAAGTTTTAAAAAAAAAAAACAATCACGCTGTGGGGGGAAGGAAGCGGGTGAACTAGTTGAAGAGCATTTCATCAAACAGCCTGGAAGATAAACAAAGTCTGTTTTTAACTTTGCAGGAGCGACGCGAGAGGAGTCACGTGTCGAAAACGCGGACGGGGAGTGGTCAGCGCAGGGGGTGGGTGCTAATCCCTAGCGACCAATCACAGAGCAGCAAACGTCTGCACGTCTCCAACGGAAAATACCCAAACAGTGCTGTTTTTTGATATCGATCCGATACCAAGTAAATACAGGGCCAGAACTGCTGACACCGATACTGATAGCGATATTTTTAACCCGTAAAGGCAGCGTGAGAGCAGTGTGTCACTCTGAAAATTCACACATTTTAATGACAACTAAATCACTACGACTTTTACTTTCCACAATAATTTATTAAGACAGCAAGAACTCACCTTTCTGCCTTTCTTTTTTTGTGTATTTTTGATTTCCAAAAAATAATTTGTTTAACATAGATCAGTGGACCACATGCTGAACTCAGAGGATAGAAACAAAGTAACAATCCTACTACGCTGGTAGCTCTGATATTCCAGTGTTGGTATCGATACTAACATATTTGTATTGTTCCGCCCACTTCTATTCAACAGGATTACCGCCCAGCAGAGTTTCATCAGAATGGTTAGAGAGGTTACGTCAGGGGTTTTTTTCTATGCATGAATGATCAGTTTTGTTTTAATTATTATACTTTTAAAGTAGGGCTATGGGGTAGTTTGTGTGTGTTTACTTGCCTTTTGATGCGCTATATCCTTTTATATATAGGCTTACTCATCTTTTTGTTGTTACACATATATTTGATTATTTAAGACCAATAAAGATTTTAAAGAAACCGCCCATCACACAGTGCCTGTTTGTCCCTGATATGAGTACTTGAAGTAGTTTTCTTTGAAATGCAGACTCTTCAGTCACAGTACTGCAGGGGCCACTGAATGATTGGAGAACAGATGTTAGTGGTGCAGATATTTGGATCAGCCTTGCTCTAGCTTCTTTTGCTTCTACTCTTACAATCCTTGTGAATTTTACTAGTGTTACAATTAATACTTTTATTTATATTTGTTGATTTTGAGGCTTTATGCAGCCCTGGTCTGTATCTGATTACATGCAAGTTGCTCTGTGACTCTTTACTGTACATTGATCAACTTGCTATAAATAGATAAAACGTGATAATCCACATTTAAACACCTTTTTATGTCATCTGAAATCTCACCGCTAGGTGGCGTTAAAGTATGTTTGATCACATGGGCCCGTAGTATTTGTCACTGTCACACTATTCTTTCACTGTAATGGCCTGCCTGTTTACTCACTGGCTTAGCCAAATGTTGGATCACGGTGTACATTTTCTTCATTTTCTTTCTCCCCACGGTGATAGTGGGTCCTCCTTCACGTGTCGTTGAATGTGGGTGTTACACACTGATACCATCATGCCATCGATAAACCGGTTTATCCATGTTTTCTTTACTTGATGCTGTAGGCATTTTATTAAACGCATATTAACTTAGGAATGTATGACTATAGATTGTGACAGCAGATTTGAGCAATTCGGTTACTCTGAGTGTGTGTGAGTTTGTGAAATAAGAGTATTATTGTTGTTTTCAGTCAGGGCAGTGAAGTGAAGCTCAGCACTGGAGACGTGTCCCTTTTCAAAGGTAACACGTAAGCTCAAAACTTGTATAAGTGAGAAAATACACTCATTGGCCACTTCATTGGGTACAGCTGCTTGCTTATTAATAGGGGCCTTTCTAATTGGATTCTCTCCAGGTACTTGGACTGTGGGAGGAAGAAAGATTAGGTTAAGATTAGGTCAACTAGAGATTCTAAACTGTCCAGAGGTGTGAATGTGAGCACAAACAGAGACATTTTAGCCCTGTGACAGACTGACGACCCGTTCAGGGTATATCCTGCCTTTGATCCTATGACAGGTCGAATAGGCTCTCTTTCTTCCTTAAAGAAAAAAGGTTGAAATAATATGGTCAAGTTGACATGGTGGAATTCAAACTGAGCATTAGAATGAGGAAGAAATGTGATTTAAGTGTATTTTAATGTGGTATTATTGTTGGTGTCAGACAGCTGAGTATATCAGAAACTGCTAATCTGCTGGGATTTTCACATATAACCATCTCCAGGGTTTACAGAGAATGGTCTGAAAAAGAGAAAATGTCCAGTGAGAGGCAGTTCTTGCTGATTACAGTTGCTAGAGGAGAGTGGCCGGCTTTGAGCAGGTAGGAAAGAAAAAGGTAACTAAAACAACCACTCATTTCTGAATGCATAATACACCAAACCTCATTAAACCTTTGCCATAAAGAATTAAAGCAACTGTGAAGTTTGAAATAGGTCTAACTCAGTACTAGCAAGGTGTACCTAATAAAGTGGCTGATTAGAGTATAGATGATCACTTCTCAGCCTCTTACACTTTGTGCTGTGATCATCACTGTTGCATTGCCAGCAAGGCAAGGGCACAGATATCAAACTTCGGAAAAGTCAAAAACCTCTCAGAGTCAGAGCTGACTGCTGGATTTATTCTGAGTCATTCACGGCGACAGATACTCACGAGTAGGAGTTTAGTCAGGCGGCAGATCGGGTGTATTTCACAGCAGAATATGTGAGAACTACAGGCGCGTATAATGTGAAGCAGAAGTACACACATGTATTTGGTAGCACATTTATTTTGACACAAAATCCACAGTTTTCTGTTCAATAGAGTTAAGCAGACGTCTGCGTCCAATATCGCAGAATCTCAGTGATGATCAGTGAGATGGAAGAAATCTAAATACAACCCCACCTTCTAAAAAACAAAAAACAAAACAAAAAAAACCCCCCAAACAAACAAAGCAAAAAAACATGATGGTGTGCAACCAAACAGACACAACAAACGTGAGAACATCTCACTCAGTATGCATCGGAAATCTCTGAATCTGCTTTACACCAAGATACAAAATCAACTTGATATCCATGATGACACGAAAAAGTTTTGGCTTTTTTTTTTTAAATCGACAGTTATTATGTTAACATTATACTCAACATTATCCTCACAATAAGCGACAGTGATTTTTAACAAGAAAACGGCACGGTTACTCTCTCACACATACGTACGACACGCTGAAGAGCCGCAGGTAGAGAATTGCACAAAGATACCTTCAAAGTACACCACATGTTGTAGTAATATTAATCGGAACTATTCCATGTACAGTCACATATACATACTGCTATATATGCTGCTGTCTCGTAGCTGCAGGAGTAGAAGGAGACAGTCTTGAGTTATCCTGAATCAAAAGGATTGGATGTTTTGTTTTTTGTTTTCTGGCAAAATGGTTCAACGGCTGTACCAATGTGAGGTTTGGTTTTTTTTTGTATTTTTATTCAATTCTTTAACTTTTGGCATTACAAAATAAAATCAGTACAAATATATAGTAGATACTATCTTCAGAAGGAGAGAACAGTCCTTTACAGTCAAAACTCGAGCGAGGTAACAGTCTTATATCAGGCCTTGGCCAAAGAGTGGTAACAAAGGTAAAATCTGGGGCTTTTTCTCCACACAAATTGGCTTCTGACAAGGCGAGACAAATCAAACCGCTTCTATTTACACTGACGTCAAATGAAAGCAGGAGTCGGGATACAATAAACCCCAGTGTGTGACTCCTATGTTTCACCATCTTGTTCAGGTTCAGTCATAGAAATTAAACATCCATCCATCCATCCGCTTTCCACCAGCTCATCTGGGGCTGGATCAAAAGGGAATCCCAAACCTCCCTCTCCCCAGCCACCTCCTTCAGCTCATTCGGGGAAAGCACCGAGGCATTCCCAGGCAGTGCTGAGGGACGTAGTGTCTCTGGTGTGGCCTGGGCCTACCCCGGGGCCTCTTTCCACGGGGGCATGCCCAGAAAATCTCACCCAGGAGGCATTCTAATCGGATGCCTGAACCACCTCAGCTAGTATCCGATAGATCCACACGCTAACTTTGTGTTTTTGTTAATAGCTTCTATGCCGGTAGTGCAGTGGTTGAACCTGTTGCCTCACAGCAAGAAGGTCTTGGGTTCAAATCCATGAAGTGTTTCTGGGAGTCTGCATGTTTTCCCTGTTCTTTCTGGCTTACTCTCAGACTCCAAGCATTGTAAATTGCCCATTCATATGAATATGAGACTGGCAACGTGTCCAGAGTGTACCCCACCTCTGCTCTATGGCAGCTGGCAAAGGCTCCAGCTAAGCCTCCATGACCCTGAACTGGATAAGCGGAAGAAAGTGGATGGATACTTTCTAAACTAATATCAAGAGGACGCCATGTAAAAATGGTATTTTTTGGCCTCTTTTCTAAGTGTAAAATTTAAAACAGAATGATGCCCCTTAAGACAATTATCCTAATTAAAATCTACAATAAAATGTAAAAAACTAAGCACTCACTAACCAAAGCGTCAGTGACATTACAGCTCATTTGCTTCATGATCCATCACAGTTCAAAGGTTGTTGTAATGTGTGAAGTACAGAAAGAAAGCTGTGCGGCTCTTTTGCACAAATGAATGATAATTAAAGTCGAGGGAGAAGTCAAGGAGGCTCACAAACAGTCGTATCCAGGATTATCTAGCCTTGCTTCACTAAAGACAGACTAATACTCCAGGAGGAGAAGCGATTCTTGTAAAAATGACTTGTACAGCCTTGACCTTGAGCACAGTGTGGGTGAAGACACATCAGGTGATCACTGTGTTTCATTAAAATCTGACCAGTACTCTGGGAGGAGTACGGATTCTTGTGAATTGCGGTGGGACAAACGGACGACGGATGCCTCGCCATGGCGTAAGCGCACTGAACCTTCAGTCAGATGAGCTTAAAAAAAAATCAATACAAAACACTAAAGTTTAAGGTCAGTAACATGCAAGACACACACTGGGGCTTTAAAATACAACCCGATAATATAAGTTTGCACTTACGCCAAAGGCATTTTTTTTAAAAACTGCTGTGTTTGTACAATCGAGGGCCTTTGCCCAGCACAGCTAGCATATGAGTCATAAAGAGGTAAATGTCATTTCAGTTCATCTCATTTCCTGTCAGCCAGCATAAACCAGAATAAGGAAAAAAAGTGTGAATACTATTGCTAAATACTATTTTTGCAAGTCTCACATGTAATATGAGCATTTTAAAAAGAGACTGCTAAGTACTCTTAGAAAATATTTTCGCCATTTGATTTACAGCTATTCCTAATCCACACACACACACACACACACACACACACACACACACACACACACACACACACACACACACACACACACACACACACACACACACACACACACACACGCACACGCTCAGATTAGCTGGGAAACTACGGATTCCTAACAGAAAAATACTTTTTCAACTAGGCACCACTGATCAACGACACACGTTACCTAAAACTAATGAAAATGAGAAGAAATGCAAGGCTCCAAAAAGGCTTTTTTGCCAGTATGTCCAGAGGATGAACCATCTTTGTCAGGCCATCAGCGAGTCACTGCAGAGGTGCTTTGAAGATGATCATCAAGAGATCATCAGAAAGCAAACTGCCACTCAAACTTCCATGCAAACTCACATCTGAATGTTCAAAAGAGCAAATGTGACTTGTTCTTTTTTAGGAGTGAACTGTGCTAAATTAGATTTCTCTCCACACTAAGAGTTAAAAGCTTTGCCCTTAGGCATTAAACAACTAGGGACACGAAAAAAGTGGCCTCCAGTCAGCGAACTACTGAGACCCTTGTCTCATAATAACAACCACGGCAAGACAAACATGTACAAATTGTGTTGTGAGACGCTCTCCGTTTATTTTTGAGCACATTGTTGTACTGACAGATAACTACGAGAGAGAACGTATGTGCTATCCCCCGCCAGGTGAGCATGGCAGGCTAATGTAATCCTTGGCCTTGCTCTGGATGTCAACTAGTCATCAACCAGGAGGCATTTAGAGAAAAACAGTCTGACTCTGCGAAATCCCGTTTTGCCACAGCAGTATTTAAAATAAAGGAGATTCTGTTCTGTGACTTCAGATGCTTCCATCGTACATTTACACCTTTGATATTTAACAAGCATCACTCGACACAAACAGTCATCACGATGGGCACGTCTTTCCAAAGTGACTTCTCGAAGCACACGCCTACAGACTGGATTGCCACGCTGGCATAACTCTGTTATTTTTTTTCTTTTTGTTAAAAACAAACAAACAAAAAAAGCTTTCAGTCGAGCATCATGCTATAAAAAATCCTCAAAAAACAGCTTTGAGTGCGTTTTTTTGTTGCAATGCATAACCTTTTACATTCATTATCAGTTTAGGCTTAAAGTGTGCGCCTAGTAAAAAACTCAACACGAGGATTCAGAGTGATATTGCCTTGCAAAAGGCAGGAGCACATTAAAACTGCACTGAACCCAAAGACAAACAGCTGGCTAAGTATACAGTATACTGATGTAACAGTCTGAAACTATAATGTATAACTACAATATCATAGTAAAGCTTTGCCACCTGCACATTTAATTAAAGTTTGTACCCGCCCCCCTTTTTAAAAAAATCTTTAAGAAGGAGGCAACATAAGACACAAGGTATAAAACACTGACCCACTGAATCAATCAATCTATGATAAGGGAAGTGGGCTCCAATAAAAAAAGAAAAGGTCTTTCAATGTTTAAATGCCTAAAAAGATGACCAATATTTTATGTTAAAATGTGTGGATTTGACAAAAGTCAGAATATTTTATATCCACAGGCTGGCAGCCGGTGATACGAGCTCCATTTCAGAGCTAAAAATGCTGCTTCGATGCTTCGTACAGAGAAACACTGAAAAACATTTTATCATAGTGGCTCTAGCAAAAAAAGGATGCAGAAAGGGGAATTATTTTTAGGATTTTGAGCCATTTGCATTTTAAGAAAAGAACACCTCGTACTCCACAACAAACCCAAATCATCTCTTATAAATCACGAGAACTTTGAGGTCTGGGGATCCCAAAATAAAATACAGAGACCCCCTCCTAAAAATGTTACTCATCCGATCTGATGGCTTGCAGACATTTCTGTAAGCTCTCCAAGACTTTTCTTCAGTGATCACATTTTTCACTTCTTCATCGACAGGCGGATGACAAATTAAAGGAAAACCCAGAAGCTGTTGGTATAGTTCACTCGTCTTAACGTAGTAGTCTTCCAGGGTTGTCCCCGTCCACAGGGCGGTCCATCAGAGGTCACTGGGTGGTTGGATGAGTATGAAAATCATGTCAATAATTTTGCTAATGCCTTTGCAGTCACCTGATCTCAGCTCAGTTATACACTAATGGAAGATTTTGGAGACTTTCTACAACCATCATCCAAATGGCCCTTTTTTTTAAAGAAAAAAAAGGACAAAAACAATAGTGTGCCATCCCTTCAGCAGATTTACAGAGATTTGTAGAACCAACACTAAGATGCAGTGAATCTGTTCTGATAGCTCAAATCTTCCCTAAGACCGATCGCTTTCTTTTTTTCCTTTAATTCGTCACTCATCCGGTTACAAATGCTATCCCACTTTTCCTTCCTTCCATGGCTGTTTACTTACAGGGACTCCACAGTGATGATAGCCTCGTTTCTGTTAATGATGACGCTAGAAGGCGAAGAGACATGGCCGCGCTGTTCCGCGCATTCGTCCAGCACGGGCGACTGTGCGGCGACCTTCTTTTGCTGGGAACAGTCCACGCCGTCCTGCAGCACCTTCTCCCCTTCCTTCACGACATCTTTCCCTCCCTTATCGAAGCGCCCCTTCTTTGGTTCCTCATCCTCTTGTTGCCCTCTTTTCACGTGGCAGCGGCACACCTCAATACCCGAGTCACCCGTCAGCCGTCGATGCCGGAAATGGTCCTCCTCATCCTCGTCTTCGTCGTCGTCCTCTTCTTCTTCTTCTTTTTCCCTTTTTTGCTCCTCCTTGCCGCCGCAGTGCACAGAGACAGCCACGTTTGATAAGAGGAGAGCCTGCTTAGGAGCTGAGTGCAGGGGCCTGGTTTTTGGATCATGAGGTGACGTCTCTTTTTTCGCTCTCTGAAGAGCCATGGCTCCGAGTGGGTCCGATGGAACGAGAGGGTGGACTTGACCAGCGGGAATGGAAGATAGCAGCGAGAGGGGAGAGAGCGGAAGGCGAGAGGAGTGTGAAGGACGGGAGTGCAAAGTGAGAGCAAGCGGATGAGATGGAGGCGAGACTCCTTCACTGCCGTTAGAGGAACATCTCTGCACCGGAATGACATCCGGAGTGACCGCAGGTATAACATCAGGTGGAACCTGCGAGGGTGGCGATGGCATCAGCGTGAAGGGGACCCCGACCCTTGGCACCACGGCCAGATCTCCTCCTGCTTCACTGGGCGTGGACATGTGGCTGCTGTCGTACGTCTCATCCGTCACCTGGACAGAGAAGGAGGTGCTGGATGGGGAGGTGAGGGAGCAAGACTCACAGGAGCAGCTCGTGTAGTTATCAGAGCTCTGTGAGGAGGTCAGACCGCTGGGGCCGGGGCCCAAGTAGGGAGGGCAGGGGTGACGGTGGTGGTGATGATGGGGGTAAGAGGAGCTAGGACCTGCTGCGGCACCTCCCTGCAGTGCAAAGATGGAGCTGTAAGGAGGGGGAGGGGTGCTGGGCTGCGCAACAACCTCCTCGTAAGAGGGCAACTTGAAGGAAGCCAGAAAACCTGTGACGAAAGAAACACACTTTTAGGCTTCAGCTCCGGGTACGCAGACTAGTGTTACATGTCAGTTAGCTTTCTCATGGGGTTATGCCTCATTGGTGTGGTGTGGCAAGCTCATTTGTAGTCGAAGCTTACTCCTCCCACATGCCAGGGCGGAGAGGGAGCTTCACGGTAAGATGGGTATGAGTGTGAACCTGCTGGCGTCACGCTCCTTTGGTTTTGTGTTATTTTTAGAATCTGTGAATTTTTCCTTCCCAATTTCTGTCTGAAGGTGTTTCTGCTATTCTAGCATGTGATGTCTATATTTTTCAAGTTTTGGGTTTGAATTCTTTACTATTCTATAGAGTGATCTCTGGCTTTACTTTATTCTTGTTCTCCTGAAGTCTTTTAGTTTTTGTGTTTTAGGTTTAGGTTCTTGTCTCTGTTGTAAGTCGTTTTCTTTTGGGTTACAGTGGTCCCTCGTTTATTGCGGGAGTTACGTTCTAAAAATAACCCACGATAGGTGAAATCCACGAAGTAGCTAACTTTATTTTTTACATTATAGATGTTTTAAGGCTGTAAAACCCCTCACTATAGGGCTGTGCGATATGACCAAAATCTCATATCCCGATATAAGAATTCTATCGTCCCGATAACGATATAAATCACAAAAATGTAACATTTTCTGTAAATTCTGTGAATCTCGGGCAGCTCGACTTGTGGGAAGTGTTTCCAGCTGCGCGTCATGTAGCTGGAGTCAAGTGTTTTAACCGATGCATGAAACTATACATTTTTAGACATAAGTTGTAACGGCCGCCGTTTTCTTTGTGAGTATTTATTACACGGCGCACTGCGGGGAAAAGCCTGTTCTAACTTTTGAGTCTAAGGTTTATTTTTTAGCACCTGGCGGCTCTTTTTTAATTCTCATCTGTAAATAATCTTCTCTTTCACGTGATTCAGTTTATTTTGAAAAGTCTCAACAGGATCTTGAGCTTTATTGTGAAAGGTTTATGTGGAATATAAACAAGCGGACACGCGATGCTGTTACCGTCGTTGTTGCTAACCACAACGCATAAAAACAGGCGCTTGTCAGTCAGTAGTGTGGTTATATTAAATATAAGAGAAAGAGAAAACTTTAAGAAATTAATATAGCCACTACAGTGACCATCAAAACGATGAAAAAATATTGCCGTAAACAGTTTATTTTGCGACACCACGAAACAAATGATAGCGTAAAATGAAACGATAGACGTTTTTATATCGTCATCCGATATATATCGTTATATTGAACAGCCCTACCTCACTACACACTTTATACACTTTTCTTAGACAGACATGAACATTTTCACACTTTTCTCTCTTGTTTAAACACTCTCAAAGCTCAAACCTTTGTAGAAAAATAAGTCCAGTATTACAGAATGAAACCAAAGGCACCCACAGTTGCCTTTGACGGAGCAAAACGTTTCGTTAGCATTGTTGTTTGTTGGGAAGAAAACTTACAAACATACAGTACAGCACTTCAGAGTCAAACTGCTAGCGATTGAAGATTTATGTAAATATGACAAGCTGAACGCATTCTGTACTGTACAGAGACATGGCACGGAGGAGACTGATTGACAATGGTCTACAGCCAATCGGGACGCAGAACACAATGCGCTGTAAAAAAAAGGAAAAAAAAAAGCATGCAAAATTGCACACAAAAAAATCTGTGAAACAGCAAGGCCGCGAAAGGTGAACCGTGTTATAGCACCACTGTATTTCTATTTTCCTTCCATAGTTAGTCACATCAAGACTCAAGAAACAACTTTTTTCCTATTACTTTCAGCAGTGCTTGTTCTCCTGCCGTCTTTCACTTCCCTAATTAACTCACAGTTTATAAATAGTTCAGTCTTCCTTATTGTCTGCTGTACCTCATGTTTCCCTTGAAAGTTTTCTAGCTCCTGTGTTTCATTTCTGTTGCTACATCAGTTATCAAAGTTTTGTATTTTCTAATACATGTCCATCAAAGCCTCCTCAGGCAAGCTGCAATAACATCTTTTAACAGATACTAAAACTCAGGATGTTTGCTCTCCATTTTTATTTTGTTTTAGTTCACAAAATTGGTTAATTTTTTTCCTTCCAAAAGTCTAGTTTTTATTTTTATTGTAGTTAACTAAAACTAGCTGTGCAAAAACATTTTAGTTAAGTATGAAACCTTGTGCTACATCTGGTGTTTGTTTACCACTTCTGGAATAGTTGGACGTATATGACGCAGCATGTGAAAGACCATCCAAAATGATAACCTTTAACTTTGTTTCCTAAAATGTCAAAACTTCTAGATTAACGTAATTTTTAACTGTGTCCATTCTTTGCGTGATCACGGTTTAATAACAATGCAAATAGGTTTCACTAGGTTTACAAGAAGCTGTCAATCGATCACAGTCCACACAGTTTTTCACCACAGGCAAAAGACGGAAAGCATCACTAATGGAGTAAATCTGCGGTAGACTTGAGAGATGTTTGCCGATAATAGAATTTAGATAACAAACATGTCCTCAAATGCATCTTTGCTCTGAGTTCTGTCTCTGCCTTTGGCTGGCTTTTGCGCTGCATCACACACTGGTGAGTTGCAAACAGACTGATGTGCACACCAAAAGCTTCTATATGAAGATTTTTACTCGCTGTTACATTAAAAGCATGAGCCTCTTTCCTCAATTAAAAACTCCACAAAACAGTTCATTTAACAAAACACGCTTACATGTACTGCTTTATTACTTCCATATGATGCCTGTTAACAGACGTATTTTGAAGTATCTAAATGTAGGCATATTTCTATTTCCTCAGAAAAAGTGGTGCAAGGAAATCATAACGCATGCAAAGTCTGTGGAACTGATTAATTTAGTATTCAAAAGCTACAGCATGTGCGATTTAAAATGAAGCAAACATACTGAGGTCCAGCATTGATGTAGGGTAGTTGCAAGCGCCATTGTAAGCGATCAGATTGATTTCTCTTTGCCTCTGCTGCTGTTGAATTCTCAGCTTGGCCCGGCGGTGGCGGTAAGCACAGAAACAGCTGAAGAGGATCAGCACCGTCCACAAGAGCCAGAACCCTGTAGAAAACAGGAAATGAGTGGCCATCGAGATAAAGAAAACAAACAAACAAAGAAAACGTAACCTTCAGGTCTGTTAGCTGAATTTCATCTCAGATTTACTCTGCTTTCACACAAGTTTTGCTTTTTATCAAAGGACTCATTGAGCTTTCAGGTGCATCAGGTAACCAACAGCCCAGCGCACACACTATTCAAATTTTCTGTTTGTGCAAGCGAGCCAATCCTAAAACAGCTGTCTTAAAGACGGGGGAAGGACACATAAAAGCACCGCACCAAGGCACATTTCAATAAGGAGAGATAAGGAAGAACTGAACATGATTTATGGAGGAATGTGACTAGACTCTGACGACCCATCACGGCAGCGGGGAATCCCAGCGGCGATAGGATTTAGGACAGGAACACCCAGGGTGGTTGCGAAGGTGAAGACTGAGGGTTGGGAAAGTGGTAGCAACGTAAAGACCAGAAAGCAGCCGAACCCCCAAGACGACAGATGATAGATTACAGATCTTCCTTACTGAATGTAAACATTAAGGATTATTTTAAACTGAACCATGTAAGAACTAGAAACACTCCAAGAGCGCAAACCTCCACCAAGAAAGGAAGATGTGTAACATCAAAGTGAGGTCAGAGGTCAAATATGACATAAAATCTGGATGCAAACTATAATGTGATATTTTGAATCTGAACATAACAGTATCATCTCCTACAGGTTGCCAATATTAACAAAATTTAAATTTTTGAAATTTGACCTTGTTTGAATTTAAAGGAGAGGTCAGCGGTCCAAAGTAACATAATATTTAAAATCTCCATATATCGTTCCCTATATGTCCATATGCTGTCAATAAAAACACTTTGGCCTTCAGATCAATCTACTGAATTTAACCTCCTAAGACCCGAACTCTTTCATGGCATGCATTTTTAAATTCTCTTTGCCATTTGGACTGATTGGGACCTGATTAATGTAAAAACAAAGAATTACCAGATTTTTTTTTTTTTACCTGATTTTTGTTTCTGAGAGAAATGAGATCCACATATGAGGATATTTGCTTTAAATTTCGATAGAACAGAGGTAGTATAATGTCCTCGTAAGTGGAAATCAGGCCCTTGTAGAGCAAAATTTTGTATTTTGGTCTAGACAACCCAAAATGTGATGTCCACATATGTGGACGCCAGGTCCTAGGAGGTTAAAGTAGAGGTCAAATGTGACAATGTGGTATTTCCTATATTTTTGCAGTACACATCTAATTTGTAAGCATCATAGTTTCTAGGTTAGAATGTTTTTTGTCAGTTTTCGACCATTAAATCATTAAGTTTACATTGAAAGTCTTAGTAGTGTTTTAATGGGTCTATTAAAAGAAACCAGAGATTTCTTCTGGTTCTTCCTGTTAAAAGGGAGTTTTTCCTTTGAACTGTCACCAAGTGCTTGGTCATCTGGGGTTGTCTGAGTGTTTATTATTATTATTATTATTATTATTATTACTATTATTATTATTATTATTATTATTATTATTATTATAGGGTCATGTTGTTGTGATTTGGTGTTACATAAATAAAGCTGAATTGAATGTAAGCCAAATTTTAATGGATTGTTAACATGACCCCACTCTTAGTAGATTATGAGACCAGGACTTTAGAGCTGCAGGTAAGCATAATAGGACACCTTGAATGTTTCCCAGCAGGTCTGAGTAATGAACGATAAACAGCCATTAAATCAGAACCCTTTCCTCAGTAGCACAGCAGAGAAGAAGCGGTCAGTTGACTCACACCAGAGTTCATAGTAGTAGGTGCAGCAGCCCGTCTCCCCGCAGCAATGTCCCGTTTCACACAGGTAACCTGGACTGTTGTTCACTCCAGGACAGTACTTTGGATGCCTCGCCATCTAATAGATAAAACACCACATCGCAATGTAACCACAGTGGAAATATTGTAGGAAGGTCTAAACTGGAGCCCAGTGCTAATCGCTGCACCGCCAAGATGCCCAAAATCCAAAATCCACTGTGGAAACTCTGATCAGAAAAAAAAAAAAGAAAAAAAAAAAAAGCAGCCTCACTGACAAAATAGTAAAATTACAGTAAATCTATTTAGCTTGCCTGTATAGATAACACATCTGGTATTCCTATGCTCTATCAATTTCTTCCCCCACTCCAATTACAAAGCAACATTTGCTTAATTTGTAGATGATGTCCCCTCTCTCTCTTTCTCTCTTTTTACGTCTATTTTGGTTTTGGTGTTCACAGATGGATCATGAAGTTAACCATTTATTAGTTGTGTCTTTCTGTTGTTTGTTAATGAAGCACACAGTAAGTCTAACCAAACTTTAAACTACTGATACACACAGACTTTTATGTGTACCTGAAACCCTAGAAATAAAAAATAGTTATCAAAAGCATCATCAGGTGAAAATTATTATTTTATATTTCATATTAAATCTCTGATACTTTTCTGTTAACAATGAAATAAACAGTTATTGCATCTGTAATCTTACTTTTTATATGAGTGCATATTTAATGGCAGCTGCGGGTAAAAAAGTATTTTAAAAAATGTTTTAAAAAGCCTCCCACCTTATTGATTGTGCTCATTTCGATCTGTTTCACAGGCACCTATAGTGAGAAAGGGAAGAAACTAAAGCAAGTGAAAACCCAAACATTAAAAATGTGCACATCATAAAAAGCCAGCAAACTTCAAAGCTTTTACATTATAACAACCTCAATGAGCTCAGACGCTTGAGCAAAGCCATAAACCATACTAATAAAGCACTGAGGAGAGGTTGCTAAATCTGTCATGTGCATAGTTACCACACAAGACCCAAGTGCTAACAAATAATTATGCATTACTATAGCAACCACTGAGGAAAAGGCTCTGAGGCCTTTTTACCCGTGTGGACAATATTTAGTTGTGGTTAAAGGTTGAACTCCCTACCGTAGCTTCTTCGGTTACATCCAGACCTTGCAGGGACATAGTCATCTAGTAAAAGGCAGAGAGAGAAAACAGTTAAAATGGAGCTTAAAAAAAAAGTAAAGGGAAAACAAAAGATATGATGTGTTGTTATTACAGTAATTCAAGCATATAAAATTGGCCACTAAAGACCCATTTTCCAGTATTAAGCCGGTGGCTACTACTGACTTTTCAAGAAGAAAGAAGGGAAGGTCGTTCATACAACCGTTCCTGTGCGCTCCCTGTTTCAAATACATGCCTGTAACTACCAATTATTTTCATTACTCATTAATCTGTTAGTTAACTGTTAGAGTCATAAAACATCAGAAAAGTACCCCACGTCTATTCTCAAAGCTCAGCTTCACTCATATTTTGATTGTTTGACTTAAAATTCCCTGCAAGGATGTACAGAGACAAAATTACAGGAAAAAAAATGTGCCACTGCCCCAAAACCATAACAGTGTGATACTATATGTACACTTATGCTTCTGTAAATGTCACGCAGACCTGCTGAGAGTCAAAGGACAAAACGCCTGTGTGTGTGCTTGCGTGCATGCGTGTGTGTATCAGTGTGTGTTCTGGATGTGAGGCTACTGTAGAAACAATGTGGTGGCACAGCTGAGGCTTTGTTGCACACCAAAAACTCCAGCCTGGTAAACGAGACCCGTTTTGTTAACAAATATCTGCTGGTTATGTGTTTAGCATAAGAAACAGTGCTGATCACAGTCTGCATACTTTGTGTGTGTACAATGCACACATGTCTGTGCAACTATTCTGAGTACGAGAATCACCTCTGCTCTCTATTCATGTCAGTGACCTAAACGTTCATGAATAATCCAACTCCACATGCTTCTCTGACAGTGAAGCGTATTTAGCCAAGAGACACTTATGTTTACTGTTATTTAGTATAATATGTGGCACACAACTCTGCAGTACTGTATAGTATCCACTTGTAACACCTGATGCATCCACAGGGCAATTAACATTGCATCACAAAACATTATGTGACATTAGTGGAAGAGTATCAACCTGACAAGGGCAGACAGGCTCCAAATAAGTACCTGGCATTATAGCAGACACAGGAAAGGATACATAACTCACATTTTTCTCATCAGAAACTGGTGCGGTTGTAGACAGAAATATGTGTATAAGATTACAACCGCTTTCCTCGAGATGCTTTTATAGAAAACTGCTTTTCAATTCAATTTTATTTATATAACACCAAATCACAACAGCGGGAAAAACGTTGTTTCAGGAAGAAACCTGAAACAACGTTTCTTCCTGGGGGTGACGGGAGGGATACAGGAGAAAAGACACACTGTGGAAAAGAGCCAGAGATTATTAATAACTAATGATTAATCCAAAGTAAATGTAGAGTGCTGTATAAACAGTGTGAGTAGGTGAAAAAAGATAGGTGGAAAAGAAACAGTTCAGATGGGAATCTTATGGGAAGCCCTCCAGCAGCCTAGGCTCGTTGCAGCATAACTAAAGGAGGATTCAGGGTCACCCGATCCAGCCCTAACTATATACTTTATCAAACTGGGAAGTTTTAAGCCTAATCTTAAAATTAAAGAGGGTGTCCGTCTCCTGAATCCAAACTGGGAGCTAGTTCCACAGAAGAGAAGCCTGAAGGCTGAAGGCTCTGCCTCCCATTATACTTTTAAATATGCTAGGAACTACAAGTAAGCCTGCAGTCAAGAGGGAGCCACTGAAGAGAAACTAATATGCTTCCTTTTTCTAGTCTCTGTCAGTAGACTTGCTGTAGTATTTTGGATAAACCAAAGGCTTTTCAGGGTGGCACGGTGGTTAGCACTGTTGCCGCACAGCAAGAAGGTCCTGAGTTCAACTCCACCATCAGGCCGGGGTCTTTCTGTGTGGAGTTTGCATGCTCTCCCCATGTTTGCGTGGGTTCCCTCCAGGTACTCTGGCTTCCTGCCACAGTCCAAAGACATGCAGTTCGTGGGGATAGGTTAATTGATTAATCCAAATTGCCCAGCGTGAATGGTTGTCTGTCTCTGTGTGTTAGCCCTGCGACAGACTGGCGACCTGTCCAGGGTGAACCCCACGTCTCACCCTATGACAGCTGGGATAGGCTCCCGCGACCCTGAAAAGGATAAGCGGAAGGGAATGGATGGATGAAGGCTTTTCAGTGAGTTAAGGGCAACCTGATAATAACAATGCATTACAATAGTCCAGCCTAGAAGTATTAAATGCATGATCTAGTGTAGAGCTGGGTGATAGAACGATAACGATATGTATTGCGAAATTAACTTTTCTATCGAGGAAAAGTTAAACTATTGTGATAGGCCTCATCTCTCTTGTCCTCTTTAAAAAAAAAAAAAGAACAACAGCCAATCCAAATTAAGTACCGCAGAGCCGAACCAATCACAGCCACAGCGTCACGTCACGTGACTTGTTACGTACAGCACAAGTGCCAAGCCGCACATGTGTATTTGTTTGGGAAGCAGCCAGCCGCCATGCCGCCCGGGTAATGGAGGAAATGAGTGTGCCGACTAGAGAAAAATCAACCGAGAGCGTGACCGAAGGTTACCGAAGAGAAAACAGACGATGGTTCCAACGCCGGAGAAATTGTCGAACGGAAGGGCCATAGAAGTTCCATAGTGTGAAGATATTTCGACTATTTCAAGTCTGACAAAAAACAGAGTAGCGCGCACTATAAATGTGCCGAAAGCAAGTCTGGAAATACAATAAAGCGGTGCATGCTCAATCTCTGACTGGAAGCGCTAATTCGTCATTCGGCTTTTGTCAGACTAAAGTAACTGTTAAAACTGTTTGAAAAGCTCAGCTATACAACAAGGAGAGATTGAGAATTTCCTTTTAGTTCTCAGTTTATTTGATATTGACAAAAGTTAGTCAATTTTGTCTGTTCTTCTGTAAAACAAACTAAGATTTATTTTTAGAATTAATATTTTGTTTCTAAGTGGAATTGACAATTTAGTAGTCTGTTTTGTTTGTTCTATTTTGAAACTTAAACGCTTTAGCGGCTGCCTTTTGTGTAGTTTGCAATATTTGCCTTTATTTATCTGAAAAAGTCTCATGTTCCTTAAGTACATCTACCCTGTTGAACTTATTATGGGAAATAAATATTTAAATCAAAACAAGCTGCTGATTATTTCACATTTTACTTGTGAGCAACGTCACATTTAAATCTTACAAATATAGTTATTTGGCTTATATCGTGATAGATATCGTATATCGCCTGAAATGAAAAAAACATATCGTGATATGAAAAAAATCTTATATTGCCCAGCTCTAATCTAGTGTTTCAGTGTCACTCTGAGACAGGATGTTTCTCATTTTAGAGATGTTGTGGAAATGCAAGAAAGCAGTCCTACATATTTGTTTTCCTGGTGAAGAATATTCCTTAGTTTTGGAATCAGGTATGCATCTGGTTAGACAACATCCACTACAACACATAACACAATCAACTAACACTAAACTAAGTGCATATCCTTTCATCGTTGTATTTTACTCAGTTGTAATAGTTTTTTGTATTCTCTTTTATCCTAGTAATTATTATTTATCTAGTAATGTATTTATTCATTCTGTACAGTTGGTACGATTTATCTTATTGTTTCTAATTTTGCCTCATCTTTGCACTGTCCACTCCGCTGTTGACAAACAAATTCCCCGCTGATTAAAGGTTTCTTATCTTATCTATCTTATCTTAGACACCATGTTTCTAAGATTGTACCAAGTACAATGACTGACTTTAGAAGCAGGAAATTAGGGCCTCATTGTCTTTGATACAGTATTTGTCATTTGTCATCTAGCTTCATGGATAGATAAAGCTGGATGTCATCTGCATAACAGTGAAAGTATATGCTATGCCCTCGAATGATACTGCCTAAAGGAAGCATGCATAATGTAAACAGAATTGGACCTTGCACAGAACCAAGTGGAACTCCATAATTAACCTTAGTGTGTGAAGATGACTCCCCATTTCCATGAACAAATCAAAGTCTATTAGATAGATACAAAATGTTAAAATTTCCATAAAAGCACTTCCTGGAAGCTAATCTTGATGTACCAACCAGGCAAGACTTTTTCCCTCCAAATATCAATATCAGTTCCATTTTTGATTTCAGTTTTATCTATCCAGCACCAGTTTACAGTAACAGTTGTCTCAGGGTGCTGTATATTATAAATTAAAGCCCCTATATTGTTAGTAAGAGAACCCTAATCCTCACACAATCCATTGTAAGCAAGCATTTGGTGACAGTGGGAAAGAAGAACTGCTGTTTTAACAGGATGAAATCTCCAGCAGAAGCAGCCTCAATGAGGGGCAGCCATCTACCACGTGGATATAAGAGGAAGTACTAAGGAAAATGAAGGGAAGTATAGGGGAACCACAAATGATAAACAAGGCAATAAACAAAAAGGGCAGCAGATAATAGTTTCTGACATGCAGTAGTTGGATATGTTGTTTGTCCCTTCTCTTTCAGCTCTCTTTTATAATTTAGGCTTACGCCTTTGGAGGTTAACTAGAAGATTGGATGTGGTAATGAGATGACCCTCAACAAACTGGGAGCTGAAGGCTCTGCCTCCCATTCTGCTTTTAGAAACTCAAGGAATCAAAAGTAAGCCTACAGCTTGAGAACAAAGTACTCTCTTAGGATAATATGACACTATGGCGTTTTAAAGATATAATAAGGCCTAACAGGATTTTGTTTTTTAAAAGAAAGATTTTAAAACGAATTCTGGACAAATACAGTAGAGATTCTTCTGTAAACTGATAAATATTGGGTTATGTTACCTACCGTTGCAAATACCAGTGTCAATTGTAACAACCTCTGGGGACTTGGCCTATACTGATGGAAAACATAAAGAGTCAAGACAGGAAATGTTCTGTCATAAATACCATCAGGTTGAGTTCCTATGTGCTTCCTGAGAGGTAAGCCCACCACACGGCACAGGATATGCATACAAGTGTGATGAGAAGTCATTCAGGCTTCCTCAGATACCGCAGACTAACCACAAATGATTTCCACCCAAGGGTCCTGACAAGTCTCCATAACTTTTCTTACAAAAAACCCCAAAAGAATAGTAAAAAACAAACAAATAAACAAAAAAAACCCCAAAATTATGTGCAAATGGCATCATTTTACTTTCAAAGCTTTTCTTAGCAAAGTCAACCAGTTCCCCAATGTTTAAAATGTAAACAGACCAAGTTCCTCGAGCAGGAAGAACACTGAGGAGGCTCAAGTGTTATACACAAATATTTACTGCAACAAGGCCAACCAAGGAGAACAGAGTGCAACAAAACAGGTCAACATGTGAAACCACCGTCCAATACGACAACAGGACACATTTATGCAAACACAACTCATTCATGTATACTGCACAGTTTTTCCCTCTCTGAAATAGGGCAGGTAAAGTGCTGTGAAAAGTATTTGCACCTTTCCTGATTTCTTTTTTTCCCCTCCATATTTATTACACTTACATGTTTGAGATGTTTTTAAATCATGATTTGTCCAAACCTACCTGGCACTATGTGAAAAAGTAATTGCCCCCCTTGTTAAATCATGAATGAACCACATTGACCATATGAGTTCAGTTTTACTTGCCACACTCTGGCCTGATTAATGGTGGACCTGTTGAATCAAGAAATCACTTAAACAGAGCCTGGAAAGGGTACAAAGCCAGTTATAAAGCTTTTGGAGTCCACAGAGTCACAGTGAGACCTATTATTCACAAATACAGAAAAACGATTATTTGTCTGCAGACAGACGCTGAGTCGCTACACTCCTGCATGTATGCTCAGTAGGCACCACTGAGTGTCTCTGGTAAATGACCTCTGAGAGACCCCTCCTCAGAGTGACCTCTTGTGACCCTGCCTAAGGAAATAATTATCAGCAACTGGAAGCCCAAAATAACCATTGTGTAAAACACTCTAGTATTCAGACCTTTCTCTAGCACATTCCACTTCAGAGCCTTAAAATGCTCCACACCTTATATTTTCTCATGATCAAGCTGAATTTTAGTTAAAAAGTCAATGCAACAGCATCAGCAAAGCTTCTTTATTTTACCCTCAAAAAGTCATATTCATTCACTTTCATTTCCCTTATTTATCCATGCCTCAGCAGTTTGAGAGTCACTGCAATGCTACAGTAAATAATTACTGACACTGTCAACCATCACAAATACAAACAACCTAAATGGAGCCCTATTTAGCAACCGAACAGAGACACCCAATTAATCTGCCTGTGAAATAAACCACACAGAGTAACAACAGCAATCAACAATTAATCAGAAGACTAGCAAACAAAACAACGTTACGACCTGCCTGCGAGAAACTCAACGGCTGGTAGAGAGGGAGCAACTTATCCATATCATGGAACCGCAATGTGTGGGAAAAGCAACAATGCCCTTTAAAATCATATCCAGCCAGAGGTCAAAGACACACTTTTATGTTTCCATGAAGTTGCAAGACACTCAACTCAAGACACTCACACACTCAACGGCATAGCAGGTACTTTCCCTCGTTTCCCTAAGGGTCACTGCAACGGATGGATTTTTTTAATCTTAACAACATCAACAGTTTGCATATTACGATGAGTAATTGACTATAAATAAATAAAAGCAGTTCTTGTGAGTCTTTTTATTAAAGTAAGATCACGCTATGTAAAAGTTTAATTGTAAAAAAAAAAAAAAAAGTTGGGATGTTGAGTAAAACTTAAATAAAGATAGAATCAATGATTGCAAATCTCATAAAATTGCACTGCAAGCAGGCCAGTTCAGCACCTGAACTCTTTGATTTGGAAGCCATGCTATGTCATAGATGCAGTTTAGCGTTGTCTTGTTGAAATATGGAAGGCCTTCTCTGAAAAAGGCATCTTCTGGATGGTAGCACATGTTGCTCCACCATTAATGCTAAACTCTTCCAGCACTGATCGAGTCTTTCCAGATGTGAAAACTGCCACGTCGACAGGTGCATGCCATCAGCGATGCTGACCTTTGAACTGAGCACTGATAACAAGCTGGATGCGCCTTTTCATCTTTAGTCCGGAAGACGTGGTGTCCTTGTTTTCCAAAAATAAGTCTAAAACGTTAATTTCCCTGACCACAGAAAAGCTTTTTTTTTTTTTTTAAATACACCACAGTCAAAGAGCTTTGGTCCAGAGAAAGATGGACTTTCTGGATCATGTTCCCGTCTAGCTTTGTTTTTGCTTGATAGAGTTTTAACGTGCCTTTGTGCATGCATGGCATGGTGAATTGTGTTCACCATGATTTCTGGAAGTGTTCATGAGCCCCTGCTGTGATTTCCATGACAGAATCATTCCTGTTTTTAAATGCAGATCCACTTGAGGGCTGGAAGATCGTGAGCTTTTTGGCCTTGTTCACTGCACACAGAGATTTCTCCAGATTTTCACAGTCTTGATATTATGGATTGTATATGATGAGATATTCAAAGTCTTTCCAATTTTACATTGAAGAACATTATTCTGAAACAGTTCTGGAACTTGTAGACAGCTTTCTGCATACTGGTGAACCTCTCCCTGCCTCCCTAAGATGCTCTTTTTATACCCTGATGTTACTGATCCGTTTCCATTTAACCAAATTATTTGGAAAATTTTCTTTCAGCTTTCTTTTTTAGCACCACATACTTTTCCAGCTTTTTGCTACCCACATTTCTGCTTTGAAATGTGCTGCTGCCTTAAATTCAATTCAGCTAAATTTTTTCATGATAAAGTAAAATGTCTCAGTTTAAACATCTGATGTGTTTTATATGTTCGACTGCAAATAAAATATAGGATTATGAGATCTGCATTTTACACAGTCTCCCAATTCATTTAGAACTGGAGTTGTATTCACTGAATACTTTCAGACAACACACTCAAAGCAGAGAACAACACAGTCATTGGACAAACCACTTCCCCAGTTCAGTAGAATAATGTTCTTCTTCTTAACAGCCAAGATTCACAAGGTGTCTTGCATTAAAAAGCTCTTGTTTGTCCATTTGCAGGTTTTTAAGCCACATTGCTAAACAAGGAATTTTTACTTGTCCACAAGTCTTGAAAACTACAATCTAAAACTGAAATACGGCAAATCATAACCAAAAATTCATTAATTTAGTGTCTCTAAGTTTAAATTAATATAAACCGAGAATCTTTGCTTTATCTTAAAGGATTTGCAAACCAATCCTGTTATGTCTAAGATATTCGTTGTACACGACCACGTCTACAAGTCAAACTTACAGATATTTTGCATTGGCCACAGACTTACAGACAGCCTTCCCAATGTTAAAAATAATTAAATATAAAATAAAACAGAGACCTAAGCTGACTGACTGCAGTGGTGCACAAATACACGTGCTGTCTCGTGTATGTCACAGATGTAATGACCAAAATGTGACGAAATAAAAATAATAATAATATGCCGAGGTCACTGCTGTTTGTCAACAACCCCACAGGCCGAGGGAAGCATGTTGCTCTGCAGAACAGCTGCTGACAGCTGCGTGCGCATCAAAGGTAAAGCTGTGCAGTGCATTACCTCCATAGTCTGCAGCCCGTGGCAGAAAGTCAGCGTTTTCTCTGGATCCATGGCTAAACCCTCATCACCACTGTCCCATTCCACAGACAAGACAGCATCCCCATCCGCCATTCCCCCCAAACGGGCTGATGCCCCTCCCCGTCTCCGCTGCACGCTCCGGTGTACCGGGGCCGCTCTCTCGGTGTATTTTACGGCTGGACCTGCGCAAATTCACAACACAGACGGCTCAGTCGGCTCCTGTTGTTTGCTGTAGTAGAAGGAAGATGTTTCACTCGTAGAGACGGACGGAGCCGAGCATGATGTCATGCTTTTTCCCCCCCAGCCACCACAGTACTTACACGGGAGCGCTGTATGCTTTGATTGGCCGGAGCTCCCAGCAACAGCCTCAGAGAGGCTGCTTTCACGGTCCACACGGTGTTGCTCTATTAAACACAAATATAACCACAACGAAATAAATAGTGGCAAAAATATAAGAGCTTTGCCCAGGTATGCTTTTTTGCTGAGGCAAAATAAATGTCTGAATCTACTTAGTTTATATAAATATTAACAAATTAGTATTGAAATTATGAAAATAATTTTCTTAAGAGCTCAACTTTTGTAAAACTTTTGCAGCACACCTACCTGTATCAGATGCGAGTTAAGTTTTCAGTTCTATTTGACATTATTTAATAATATAACTTCCAAATAAACTGCATGCATCGCAACATCTCGGAACGTTTATTTACAATGAAACTGCTTCGATACTGTAATTATTAGCAGCAAAAAGCTGTGCCGGCCTCCTTAGGCTAAATTGCTTGTTAAGTCCCAGCCAATCAGAATGCCCCCTGTTGCCACGAGGAGGCTGCTGGCGTGCAGCACGAGCGGAAACGACCGCTGCTGAAGGACAGTGACATTGATTGATAGATCGATTTATTTATTAATTTTAATGTATTTTTTTTTTTCAGGTATGCGCGCGCGCAGGCAACCACGTAAAGTAAGTAAATTTAAAAATTGTTGTGCTTTATGTTGTTGTTCGTTTATGCTGTGTTTGTTACAGGGGCGTAACAAGTCAGTTTTAGGCCCCGAAGCAGATATCTGTGTACAGCTTTAGCCTTAAAGTGGAGCAGCATGGAAACTGTACACGCAATAGATAGAAGAAGAATGAACATGGAAAGCTTGAAATTAGCTGAATACAAAAGGCCAGAACAATTGGAAAAAATTGCAATTTTTCCAGTAAAGTTCAACAATTGAATCAAATATTTTTGAACTTTACTTTCTTTGAAGCGCTGAAAGGATCAATACTGAATTTGTTATATGCTGTCTTTTGAAAATGAATTTCAGATATGGAATTTATGCCTTTTTGTTATTGTAATGTCTTCACTGACAACCAAAGTCAGAGGTCAGGGGATTAGGCGTGTTCACTTTAGCTTAACTACACTTTGGCTCCACCATCAGTCAGACTTTGGTTTGTTACATGGTAACTTTGTCCAAGTTGTTACTATTTTCACTGCTTAGGCAGTGTTTCAATTAATTCGTTGTTGCATCCACCCGTTTTTGGTGTCAGTGGTTGTGAGGAAAAGTGACCAAAATTCTAAAAATTGTTAAATAGAAATCATCTAATTTTTTTTATCGCATTTGTCAGCATTTTTGTTTTGTTTTTCTATTGGTTTGTATGACTTAATGCGTATTCTGTCCTAAAACCCAAATTCCAAATCCTTTCATCAACTGTGCTGCCAAACCCAACATGGGTAGAAACATAGTCAGCAGTCCACCACAAGAGGGCAGCAGACAACATGCTTTTGCTTTGGAGGCTTTTTCCCCCCCCTTCAGGGTTCAATGACCTGTTGTGGAAAACAACACTTAAGCTCAAAGTGAGCAAAACAAGGGTAGTTACAGATGTATACATTTGTAGTTAAGGAAGTCATTTAGTCTTTTTTGTCTCGTATTCATTGTGACGCACAGCCTCTGCTTATGTTCTCTTCAGTAGGTGTGTTTAAAACCCTTGAAACAAAAGGTTAAAAAAAGACTCTCTAAGCTGCTTTTGTTGCCACACCTATAGTTTTCTCCACGTTTCATACCTGTGGTTGAAATCCCTCACTGTGTAATGCACATTTTAGAGCTTACACACTGGTTTTGATTCATCTTTCTAAGGTAAACCCAGTTAATTAGCATGGATTATGGGTTGCACTCATTATATGGGTGTGTTATCTACTTTATTTGTAAAGGCACACGTGTTGAGATGGTGTCACAAATGAACTTTAACATTTCTCAGTTTTGGTGAGTATGCAAAGTTTGAAAATGTTTGCAGCTCCACACACACGAGCCAAGACAAATAATTTCTTTCCTTCCTTCTTTTTATACTGTCGCCTCATACCAGCTCAACTGTGGCACTGGACCCAGGTTTACTGTAATTTACAGAGCACTAAAGAGAAGACGATTGGTCAACTTGTTTGTGACAAAAATACACTTCCTCCAATCCATTTTATGCACATGAATGCCCACACGCACACATACACACACGCATAAAAAACAATATGCTTTTGCATACAAGAAACGGTCCAGTTTCTGTTTAGAATTTGCAGACTTCATTGTAAACTTTTACATCCCTCGACTGATTTATGAGTCAAACTGTGCAATATGATTCAGAGGAAACTCAAAATGAAACTAATTTCATATTTTGTGTATTTCCACAGTGAGGTTGGTGTTCTATGTAATAATTACTCTGGCTAATTGCTTTGTAACTTCTCTGTAGCTCATGAAATTTCCAGGTTACATAAATTTCACGCTAACTGTCTGAGACGTGACCATGCAGCACATGTCTTCCTCTTCTTCCTCGCAGTCTCACGTCAGAGTGTTTTCGCTTTAAATCCTGAGAGGGGAAGTAGGTACTGCACAAAGCAACATACATGCATATATGTCAGAATAAGGCTGGCATCCAGATCCAGCAAATCATTTTTCTACAGGCATAATTTAAGAGTTACTTGTTTTCTGTTTTCCAGGAAGCCCAAATCATCACCCTTCCACCACCATGCTAAATAGATGACATGATATGTTTGTGCTCATATGCTTTGTTTGCTTTTTCACCAAACATGGAGCTGTGCATTATGTCCAAAGGACACTGATCAAGATTTCTAGAAGATGCAACTTTGCAAACCTAAGACATGCTGCCATGTTCTTTTGTAGAGAGAAATGGCTTTCTTCTAGAAACTGTTCAGTCTTTTTCTAATTGTGCTGCCATGAACTTTACAGGCCTCAGCTAGCATGGTAAATGTTAAGAGTCTGAGATATCACATCGGGGGTTTTCTGGAGTTTCTCTGAGCATAGCACGATCAAACCTTTGCTTGGACGTCCACTCCTGAGAATATTTTGGCACCTGAATGGTCCAGACCAGCAGACTGTCAAAACCTTTGCTATTACAAAGGTAGTCACACTTGCTGATTGTAAGTTAATCAAGTGCATTTGACTCTTAATTTCTATGAAAGCAGCATTCCTTTTTAAACGATTCAGATATGAAATATAGATTTTCACCCATCTTATATCTGAATCAATTGTAGTTCCACAGACATGTAAAGCAAATAGGATAATAATGCAATAAAAGGACAGCTTATGTCTGTGATTAAGTGCAGATGGAGACTAAACTTGAGTTCATATTGCAGACTTTGACACAGTTATCAATAAAACGATTATATTACTGTGAAGACCGTTTCCTGTAGCTATGTGTGCTGTCATTTTTAAACCTATCAAACGATAGGTGCTCGTAGGGCTCAGCACCGGTGTCACGGCAGACAACAGACCGGGAAAAGGCACAAGTGGTGTAACTTCCCCTTTCTCTATAAATCTCCAACAGAAAGCCCAAAGGAAGACGTCACCAAAGCTTAATAATTTGCTAATGCCAGGAAATGCAAAGTGGTCTGGCACTGCAAAAACAGCATGCATCTGTCTGCACACACCACACTGTCAATTCACATCCTGTGTCTCGTGGTCATGTGACATTTAAAAATGCCACTGTAAATGACAGCACAGTGCGCAGTGGGTCCCTGATGGGCCCCTGAAGGGGAGAGCGAAATTCCATACGCTTAGCATTAGTATCAGCCATATTTCCAAGTAGTGAAGGAGCACTGCATGACAAATTTTAACTTTGTTTGCCTTTTTCTCTTCATGCAATCTCCTTTAATCGTATGCATATGCTTGACTTTTGAGAAAGCTACTAACCCACAGGTGTCCTTGCGATGCTTTACTGGTTTCTAAAGGCCCTGTTGTTTCCCTGCGTTTGACCTGCTATTTTAAAGCATGCAAAAACCGCAGGTTCTTAATTCACTCAGACGTCTAATGAGAGCTCTGCAGATTAAAATCATTGATAAAATTCAGCACTGTAACATCAAATTGATTGTCTCTGTTTGAGTCAGCAGGCTCTTTATTTTTGGTGACTTTTAAATGCGCCATGAATATTGTGCGGCATAGTCCTAGATTGATATATTTCAAATCAGCTGATCTGAAGGGGATTTATTGACTTTGAGATATTTTTTATTTGATCTATTGTCTGGTATGGTATATTTTAAAGGACCAGTCAGAGTTTAAAAAATGTAATAAACTTTTAAGTAAATATATTGGAGAAAATAACTAATCCAGTGTTTGCCTGATAGCAGACAGAACTGTCAACCCACTGCGCTCAATTTAAATCTTCATTCGGCTCGGTGGAGAGGTCACTTGCAAAGGTCGAAGCTCAGTCCTGTGCACAAACGATGGCTATGTGTTCATGCCCCTTAAAATTTGTCTAAAAAGAACCTACATACAACCATTCGTGCTCATAGTTACACCCACGGCCAATTTAGAAAAACAAAATTAACCAAACATGCATTTCTTTGGACCGTGGGAGAAAGCCAGAGTACCAGGAGAGAACTTAGAGACACATGAGGTGAGCATGCAAACTCCACACAGAAAGGCCTCAGCTGGCCAGTGGATTCACCCCAGGACCTTCTTGTTAATCACCAAAACACTGAGCTGCACGTAGGACACTCAACTATATTCTTATTATAGTGATCATAGTGTATGGCTGTCTATTCCCTAAGCCCTCCTAGACATGTTAGTCAATGAATTTGTTTATGTAAAACACTCTTTTGGAACAAATCGTAAGGGTTTTTGTAAGTGAACTAAAGTCCATGTAAGACAAAGCCACAGCACCCAAAAGATGGAAGGCTGACGTCATAGTGCCAGAGACCATTGCATGGATGGCAGCATGAGGAGGACCAAGACAACAATAGGCAGGTGGTTTTAATGATGTAGTTTCTGTATGGATTTGGTCTGTATCCAGATTTGACAGTTTTGTTTTGTTGCCTGCTCTGATTTTAAGATTGAAGAATTTCTCAATGCTTAATTCATTTTATATCAATTGCAAGACTCAATACATTAAGGCGCTTTAAATTTTATTTGCTGTTTCTACAAGCAGCCCTTGGGCAATTTCTAATTTCTTGTCTCATCAGTCAGTTGGTGGTGATACATGACATTTAGCATGAGGCCTTTGAAAGATCCTCCTCCAGCTGTCCCTGGTTAAGAAACACAAGAGTCACTGGATCAGCGTCTTTGGGCTCTTTGTTTGAAGTATGATGGCAGTGTGTTATTAGAGCCACTGTAAATCAGCTGTGCCTGTGCTAATATACTACAGCTGTCAAACAACTACACAGAGACACACACAGAAAAGTGTTCCTCTGATGTTTGTAAAGGATCACAACTCTAATCCGGGAGCAAACATTTGTCATTATGTTCTGCAGCAGCACAACCCTTCACCAACATACAAAAACTCAATACTGGTCAATATTCACACACGCACACACACAATGGGATTGAGGGCTTTTACACTCTCATTGTCATTGACATTTGTTTTGCAGTATTGTATTTCTTTGAGATTTGAGAGTTGAAATGACTGTTTCTTGAAAAGGCCACACCTCGGTGCTGTGAATTGAGGAGCTGTTTGGGGCAAATGCTTCCCTGAAACATTAGTTTTTTCTCCACGCCACTTTCTTTGTATTTTCTGATGAAATTATTGTTTAATTGTAGGCAGTCTGAGGGAAAACATGATTCATGTCTCTCTCTAATGCTGGAACAAACACAAGGGGGGGGGGCATGTGACTGACAGGCTGTTTAGCACTCATACTCGTACTCTGTTCCTCTCGTTGACAGCAGATTGAACTGACAGACACCTCCTTGAGCGCATGCACATACACACATGCATGCATGTGCATACACACATGCATGCATGCGCACACACATACACAGTGGAACCACAGGCCAAACAGAGCTCCATGACAAGTCCTGGTAATTCAACCATAGTTAACTTAATGAGGGTAGTAGACACCTTGACACATACACATACACATACAAGGGGCATGCTATCAAACATGATTGTCGTAGTGTTGAGTGAGACAACCAAAACATCATATGAGAAGACTTGATCGGGTTACCTCTGCAGTCTGAAGTGTGCAGCTGCATAGCAGAGCAGTGTATCATAATCCACTGAATTAGTTTTGTTTGCTGCAGGCTTAAAAAGATAACCTACTGAGCCACCTACATCATGAAATAAGCTCATGGCGTTTTGCTTCTGTACCTCAGCCACGGAGGTTTTGATCATGTTAATACGACAGCAACAAATGTACATACGTACAGTGTGAGCAGTAATATGGGTTTCAGTTTATACTTCATTTGGCATTAACACTTGTTTTAAATTTGAGTTTACTTGTAATTGTGTGCACATCGGTGATGCAAAGAACACTTGTCTGTTCAGTCGAGCAAGAGAAAAACAGATCAAAGTGAAACGAGGATCACATTCACAGAAAGGTCATCTTTGGCCTGGGACAGGACTAGAAATAGATGTATATAGATTATTCTGCAAAATCCGATTTGAGGGGAAGTAAAACATTGGGGTCAGATAATAAGGGATACAACCACAAAATGAAATAGTTGAGTTTAAAAAAAAAAACAAGAATAAACAACAAACAAGGTTCCCCCATATTAATGCAGTTCCTCCGCCACCCCTCCCTCTGCAGGACCGTGGTGACTTTCAGTGTTTAGTGCCGCTTCTGCTGCTGACACAAGGCTTTTGTTTCAGCCTGGCTCCAAAACAAGAGGAACCCAGAGGACCATACGAGCATAACAGGAGCACAACAAGTGAACCAAACTCGGTCACCCTACTGACTCCTGTAACCCAGTTAGCAGAGGAAACTTCACACAAGTAGAAAAGCCAGTTCCTAGTGCATGTCTGCAATGTGTCTGCTTTCCCCATGTGAATGCTTTTTTTTCTTCTTCTTTTTTTTTTGCTGACAGTGGAGGGCTGACTAATTACAGTCCAACTACTGCAGCCACACTTTGATAGGCACCACGCTGCTGCAGCACACAAGCATCCTTTTTTTTCTGTTCTGCAGCCTGCATCGCTACAGTTTCTGGGGACAAGAACAAACTGTTTTCTGGTGAGAAACTGTCAATATGGTATGCATAAAAAAAGAACTGTGTGATACTGTAACATGAAGCCTCTTTTCCACTTGCACTCATTTTTTTATGCCACACCTGCTTTGAGTGCCACAATGTGAAAGAAATGCTTGTGAGAAATACTTTTGCAAACATTTTTTTATTTTTAGCTTTTGTGTTGTTTTTTCTTACCACATTGCTTGAGTCATGTTTTATCTGGTTTTGCCCTCTTTCTGCTCCTTGTGTGGATTTGTTGCTGCACATTTGAGTCCTTTGGATTCTTAGCTGGCCTCCACTGACTCTCTCTGTCTCTCAGTTTTCTCTTCTCCCCTGCTCTCTATTTTTCTTTTTTCCTCTCTTCTGGAGTCCTGAGACACAGTGACCCACTTCCAGTTCCTTCCTCTCTCCAAAGCAGAGTGTGTGTAAATGTTAAAGTTAACGGTTTTTGTTTTTGCAGCCTTTTTGCTGCACAACGCCCCCCCCCCCTTCTTCCCTTCTTTCCTCTCTTTTTTTTCTCCCATACAACAAACCCAATTCCACTGACTCTCTCTCTCTTTTTCTGCGATTCAGAGAAACTACGTCAGTTTCTATGAGCATATATGAGCATGTGTCCAAAGATGTGCACATATACTTGGAGCAGCAATGAAAAGATTTGAAAGTGCTTACACAAGTCTGGTGTCTGACATGCCATGCAACCTGTTAAACCTATAGCTGAATTCTGCCTCTCTCTCTCACTCATCCCCCCCCTTGCTGTTTCTTTTACCCCTCTTAACTCCAGTGTCTCCTCCCTCTTGTTTTTCTCCCTCTACCTTCCCCCCATGGCTGAGTCTGGCAGGGCCACGGGTTCAAAGATGTGCAAGCACCAGAATGTAGGTCAGCCATCGGTGCTGAGTTACCGATTAGAAACAGCTGTGTGTTTGTGGGCCATTTTCTCCACTGAGGCCATTGCAGAGAAACGGTGCAGAGAAAAGCTTTGCTGTTTTTGAACACCCTCTGCTCTGAAACTCCTAAACTTCATTCTACTTTCACCCCCCTAGAGATGGGGGGGGGGGGGTGAATCAGCCACTTTGGCTTTGGTCAGCTCATCTACAATGACGTGTAAGCAAATCTAGTCAGTTAGTGCTGCCCTATATGCATGCGAAAACAATAAGCATGTTTAATTTGTTGCTCTTTTGTTCATAAATGGTAGTTCCTTGATCCCCCCCCCCTTTTTTTTTTTTTTTTCTCTTTCCTCTGAGCCCTTAAAATAGTCTGGCATGTCTGTGGTTCTGTCTATTGTGTTTGAATGAAACCATTGCTCAACTGCAGAATGTGTTTCCCTCCTTATGCTGTAACTAATGTGTAGCATGAAATAACTGGGAATGGGGGTGGGGGGGTGTCTGTAAATGACACCAGTACTGGCATGTCTAGATCAGCCCTGGATGCCCCACCAGAACAGCCCTTATTACCAGTGCCTGTCTATATATACAATAATTACCTTTTGCCTGTTAGAAATTCATGTTTAAAACCCCTAAATACACTAGTGTTGTTGTGTGGGAGGAGCGCAGGGAAAAACGACATCACTCCTTGCACATCCAAACTATGAAACAACCCTCCTTCTAGTGCTGTCTGAGCACCGGATATGAGCCAAACCCTGTACCTTGCAGCTGCGTGCCCAACATGTCAAATGGGGAAAAAAATAAATGCATGCAGACACCCAAACACATACATTTACATGTAGCAAACTCAACAAAGCAAATGTGCGTGCAAGCAAACAAAGAGCATATACAAAGGCTCAGATGCAATCAGTCACAGAAGCTCAAATTGTATGGTATGTATGACCTCGAGTGATGTAGTCATCACAGCGGCGTGCTGTCTCTGACAATTGTCCCTGCCACGCCCTTTTGAACACTTGTGAGCTAGCTAATGAAAAGCTTAAGAAGGGTATGTCAGTAACAAAAGTACGGACGCACACTGACACACACACACACAACTCATTACTCGCACGGCACGTGTGCATTTTTTAAAGATTGGCAGAGCCCAGCTGAGAAACTGATCCTTCGACCAAAATATATGGTGTCCCCCATTTGTGCACTATGTGATATTTGTTCTGGGTCATGGCATCATTTAGCAGGAATAGTAAAAAGTAAATTACAGTGCAGAAGTGGTTAAAGATGTTTCTGTTGACTATTTGGAAACTCTCGTGCAAGTGAGCGAGATGTAGAGCCCCGACGCTGTTGTCACATGCTCCTGGGATGGTCCTAATTTCCGCATTGGGAAATTGTTCTGTAGACTACTGTGTGATCATCTGACCTTGAGTTGGATTGTGGAAACAACATGAATACGAGTCTCTTTTTAAAGAACACGTCGGCAGGTGTTTCCAGTAAAATATTACTTTGCAAGTCAGGTGCCTAAAAGTCTGAAATTTCCATAGTTTCTGAATGGTTGTCCTGACTTGCAAGGGTGTTTTCCCAGTTGGGAAATTTATTTTTACCTTTTCCAGCTCTGCATGAATGTGGAATTAGCATAAAATTTGAAAACATAAATAGGTGCTTCCCATTAAACTACAAATTTGTGTGTGGATTTACTTCTGGCCTCTGTTCAGCTAAAATAAATGAGATGCACCGTCCGTTTGACAGTTACAGTTACAGTTGTTGGTGAGTTTATTCATTTTTTTTTAAATTTCTGACAAAGCAAGCTTTTCCTGATTGATGATGACGCTTTCATAGGTTAGCTGCTACACCTTAATAGTTATGGTCTAAGTACTCAAGTATTTCACTCTCAGGCTGATTGATGTTGATGTGTTCTACAATCAAGAACTACAAACTTCAAAGCAGCCTTTCAAGCCTACAGGGGCTGGGTGTCTCACTTCCAGTGAATACACGGAAGTGCACAGTCACAAGTCACAACAAGTCCAGAGGTTAGACGCAATGGCACAGTAGGGATCTGCAAATCCAGACATCCTGACAGGGAACCTCGGCAGAATGTCAAACTCGCTTCTGAACTGTGAGACATGAGCCTCGGTTTTTCTTTTTGTTTCAGAAACAGAGTGCTTTCATTTGCTGATATTCAGCCATTATGAGGAGAAAATCACATCCACTGGTGGGTGGTCTGTCACCATATGTCTATGCTGCCCACCCACAGGAGAAGATCGGCCTGGTTTGCATATTTATAGGGAGGATGTTTGCTGTTGGAGCCCGCTGTTTGAGTGTATGAATTAGCTTAAGTTCGCCAGTTGCCATGGTCACCGATATGGTTGTTTTATTTAGGCCTGCCCCCCTCCAGGCTTCCTTGACTTTCTGTAGCTGTATGGGTCGTGCTGTTGTCTGTGTTTCCGCCTGGTGGGACTCCCCCCCCCCCCCCCCCCCCCCCCCCCCCCCCCACTACTAGACCACTCCAGCATGAACATAAATATTTAATAAAAGTGAATCAAGCAGAAAATCTATTATGATTTACATCCTACATGGCATATTATGAATGCAGCAGTGCCATGCACTCAGGTTTTAACACTGCATGAGATCGTGGAGGACGCATGGAGGACATATGCCACAGCAACATGGTGCTGTCAGGACAGCACAGTGCCCAGGAGGGGAAGGAGGATGTGACAGTCGCTCTACCACATGCAAGGTAGGCAGAGGAACCCAGGAACTGGGAGGGAGTCCAAATGAGAAGAGCCAGACACAGAATATTGTCCAGAGTCCACCGCTAGTTCCACAAGAAAAGGGGTTGGACCACAAGATTTGGAACAGCAAAGGATAGCCGAACAGTTTGTCACCTTTCAGCCTCTCGTTGTGTGGACAGCCGTCAGCTCTGTGGGAGGAGCTGCACAGATGGAGAAAGCTGGGCATGCTGTATGAAGGGACATGGGAGGAAAAAAAAATTTTTGTAGCCTCAGTGTGCACAAATAAACCCAGTGCATTCAACAAAATCAGTAACAGAGGACCTAAAGAGCAGTCACCTCCAAAATAATAAAATAAATTCTTTTTTAAAGGACCAAGGCACAAATCACTTCAGAAGTTCCAAAGCTGTTTCATCATCTGTTAAGAACATGTTTTTAAGCCATATAGGCCCTGAAGGTATCCAATCTGTGAGCATGTGTACATCATATCAGTCTCATGCTGAGATTAGCACAGACGTTGTTCAAAGAGACGTGACACCCAGCACATTCACTGTGCGCTCGGACTGCAGTGCTGCCAAAGCGAACAAAACAGAAAAAACTGATGACCTTCTCAAGTCATCAGAAACGCTTGGTAAGAAGAGATCACTCACCCCAAATGTTGCATGATTGTGGAAGGGAAATGTCTTAAAAAAATTCAGTTAGATAACGAAAAGAATGGATACACAGTAGATACCATTTAGAGAAGAGCGGTGTGGCCGATTAATAGTATAGAGCATGTAGATTGCACCCACACACAGAATATGACCTGGGAGGACGTCAAACAACTTCACGGTGATAGGAGCTGAGTCACGTGACCTTGTCTCGACCTGGAGAGAGGGCTGAGAGACAAAAGGCAAAACCAACACACCACTTTGAACAGAAATAAAGGGAGTGACGAGGAGTGGCATTTTGTGTCTGGGACTGCCCGACACATCTGAGAGAGTCTGACTGAAAGAAAGACATCTGATGGTTTGAAGCCTGCCAACATCAAAGGCTTCGAGTCGGGGCCGAGATGAGACTCGAGCTCAGAGGTTTTGTTGTGCGACAAACTGCAAGCTTCACCATGACAGCGTCCTGCCTTTTAAAAGCACAACAATGTGATGCAACATCTCTCAGTGCACCTTCTCATAAACATTTGTTCGCCTTTACAGTAAAATGTTAAAATAGAAAACTCATTTTCACCTTTTTTTTTTAGCACTTTTTAACAGTTCTAATTAAACACTGATAAATACAATATTGTGGTGGCGATCGTGGCTCAAGAGTTGGGAGTTCGCCTTGTAATCGGAAGGTTGCTGGTTCGAGCCCTGGCTTGGACAGTCTTGGTCGTTGTGTCCTTGGGCAAGACACTTCACCCTTTGCCTACTGGTGGTGGTCAGAGGGCCCGGTGGCGCCAGTGTCCGGTAGCCTCGCCTCTGTCAGTGCACCCCAGGGTGGCTGTGGCTACAATGTAGCTTACCATCACCAGTGTGTGAATGGGTGGATGACTGGATGTGTAAACCACTTTGGGGTCCTTAGGGACTAGTAAAGCGCTATACAAATACAAGTACAGGCCATTTACAGTAAATAATATTACATGATGCAATCTGATGTGTGGCTTGCAGTACAGTAGTTGGACAGACTTATTGCCTGTTGTGGACACACCCCACCTCTCCCTCAGGAACATTTCCAGACAGTTAATTCATTGGTATTTCTTTACTGCATCAACACCTATGACACACAGGAAAATGCATCAGGATAGACGAAGGAACATGTAATTTCAATGACTAAGACTGTTTGTGTCAGCGTCTACTACACAAAACCTGTGGTGCGCTGCATCACGCTAATACCGAGTGGTTAATTTTCAATAGCAAGTGTGAAGTCACATGAGGCGTTAGTACTTTTTCAGTCATGTGAATATGAGGTGTTGCTCGAGACCAATCAGAGCTTGCTCATAGTGAAAAAAGAAATCACCTACATGCATGAGCACGAACACTGAATTTTTAGATCTCAGCTTTAACTCTGTGCACTCTTGAAATCGTCTTTACGGCTTGATTTTTACTTCGTGGTGCAAAAATGGCAGAACGCAGACCACGCTGAGGAACGTTGGCCCAGAGGATGTTGGGGAAGCTGGGAGGAGGGATGAGACGGAAGGAAGGTAGCCCGTAAACAATCAGTGTCAACAAGATAAACAACTCCCTAAGTCTGCAAATCCCTCTCCCCTTGTCGCTCATTAGCGTTCCTGATTTACAATCGCACTGAAGCCCCACGAGTACACAGCAGCCTGGCTGCAGGGCTGGTAAAGCTAAGATAGAGGTGTTTTATTACCAACCCCCCACCTCATTTGAGCTAAAACTTTTTGGGCATTAAATCAGACATATACGTATTTACTGAAATAACACCGTCCTGGAACATATTTATAATTAAAGATCAAATGATAACCAAGTAAATTAAATTGACATGTCTTGTCATTTCTTGCCACGTCTTTGCTGTTTGCTGCCTCGGCTGCTTCAGATTATTAAGTATTGAAAACATCTTTATGACTCATGGGCACAACTGTAAGTGTTGTGAGACTAGCTTAGAAGTGTCATGTAAAAGAAAAAAAAGCAGTAACCCCAAATTCAGTCACTTAATGGAGGCGTTTTAGGCTGTTTCCTGTGAACATCGCTGTGATTAGGGGATTATCACTTTGATGTTGGTTGCTTAAAAAAAGTGTTTTCGATATTTTGTTTGTCACTGGTGACTAAAAATGGAAAACGTTGATTAAAATTGAAACCTTGCATTTTCATTTCACTGAATCTTCACCTTCTTTGATTTCTTGTCATCGCAGTTAAGCCTTCGCTTTTGGTTTTTGATAACTGTATGTGGAAGGGTTCTGCAGATTTGGGTCTTGGTGTCACATAATTATCTTACTTAGTACACAAAATGCCTCTGTTTGTTTCTTTGCCCATGAACTCCTCCTAGATCATTGTGAGCTGAGCTACCAAACTAGGCACACAGATATATCCTCAGGCTTCTGAGGGTTCTTATCTATATCAGACATTATGTTGTGACAATGTAACCTAGAAAAAACTTAGCGACTTGCAAATACCTGTTTTTAGCATTTATGCACCTGTGACACCTTATAAAAGCATTATGTCAGTTTTCAGTTCATGAGAGTAGCATCTCATTTATATCCACTAAAGTTTAATTGTGCAGGCCTAGCAACCACCTAATAACAGGCTAAAATGGGCGATTTTTAGCACCCCTGTTTTCCCCAGTTTTCATTTGTTTATTTGTTCATCTTATTCACGCTGAGAAAATTAAGTATATCAGTTTCATAACAGCACAACCAAGCCAAGCAGTTCTGTACTAGTAAAAATAATACTCCAGCAAACAAGGAGAAGAGAAACAACTTCAAAGCCCAAAATGAAGAAGCTCATAGTTTCATTAAAAAACAAAACAAAATCCTGGCATATACAGTTTCTGATCATATTCTTACATTAACAACATTCAGTAATTAACCCCCCCCCAACATTAGTTTAAAGCAACCACTATTAAAAAGGCCAAAAATAAAGTCTCTTCCTCAGTTGACTTTATGACCTAAATTTCACAAATAGTCATACTGCTCTTATTCACAGTTCAGTGCTATTAATTTGCAGCACAAATGCCATTGGTCTGAGGCCAGATGGGGCTATAGCGTTGAGGCATTTGACTATGATGGAATGATGGATGAGGGGGTTGGAAAGAAAGAGCAAGTGGAGAGAATTGTCATTTGTATGACAGGCCTGAAGCAATGAGCAATGCAAGGCCTGGGCCGCTGTGATCATAGAGCATGCAGATGATAAGTCTATAAATAGGCGTATGCAGCAGGAGGGACAAAGGCTATTTCCTCTCATATGATGCAAAGGGATTGTTGGACTTCTGCACTGTAATGAACGCTTGAGAGGTTGACCAGTCACCACTTTTGAAATTTAGGTTCAGGTATATAAAATGTGTGAGCCTGGTGTCTGATTTGGCCGCGCTGCATTTCTTTTTAATGTCTAGTTTATGTCTGTAAAAATACTCTGCAGATGTCTACATGACAAGTCTTTCCGGTATTATTTTAAACTAAAATAATTTAAAATTCTAAGCACACATTTTATATTCTGCCAACCATGCTAACTTCTTTGTGAAACATGTTTTGGCTGAATTTTCCACTGCAACCGAATGGGTTGTCAAACTATGCCACTGAATAATTACAGCAGCCCAAAAGCCACATCTTTCTACTTAAGTGCACTCGACTAAGAGAGGAAACAGAAGTGATAACATGCACAAGATGATGAATGCATGCTTGCATAAAGGATCTTTGCAGGATCAAGGTCAGTTTACTTGTAGCCATTTGTTTTATAGCGCTGACCTCCCTCTGAGGTCAAACAAATGCTCATACAACAAAACCCAGAGGAGGCAAACACACCCACTGTGTCTCCATAAGCCTGTGGCCTTCTGCGATCAGAAACCAGCTACAAGATTATGCAGGTTTCAGTGGCACAGTGCATCAAATGTACATGTGGGCCCATGATAAGAAGCGTTCAAGTTGCCTAACGTCTCTGTAATTACCCAAGGAATAGTCATGAGATGTAGTCCAAACGCAGCATCAGGCCTGGCCGGAGAAAATGCAGCAACTGAGCAGATGTGAAACACTTGCATTCTATGTGTGATGGGTTATATTCTCACTATGACTGTACCCAAATGCCGCAAGGCTAATTTCGTCTCTGTTTACTGTGCTCTTCGAGCACACATATTCTCAGGCCTCCTTGGTATTGTCTAAATTCAAAGGAAACGCAGACAAAAAAAAAGCAAATTCTTCCTTTTTTCTGATCTGTGTGCATGGGAGGAGAAATCTGTTTACTGACAAGTAGGCATGCCTCATAAATGTGTATTAAAAGGAAAAACAAAGCATGGAAAGCATTGGTGCAATCCTGTCTATTACATTTCTCAATGCATTTGTTTATTTTGGAGCATTATTACGCGAAAACAAGAGTTCAAGCTGACATTCAATATTAAGTCATGCAAAACACAGGAAATAAAAGCTTTGGATGTCCATCAATTCATATACAACTTGATTCGCACCTGACTGTGGTTTCTGCATGGCTTGAGATGACTGAGCCAAATTCTGAAACCAAATTTTTTTTTTCAAAATGTCAAACGATCTAAAATCACCCGCATCCTGAACAACGTGCACCGTTTTAAGTGGACTGAAAATTCTCCAGCTGATAGCAGTGACAGTACAGTTAATATAATGCTTATAAAGATGATATTCAAGATTTAGCCTGTTTGCTGTGTGCTTTTATAAAGATGGCAGATATTACATATATTTCAAGTTGAGTTGGTTTGGCTGCTTGTGGCACCCATACACAGCTTCACACATTTTAGCTGTGCTCTTTTTTTTTTTCTTTGCACATCGCACTTGTAAACTTGCTGACTGTCACAGACTTAATGTGTATTGTATTAAATCTTGCAATTCATGATATACTGCCTGCAGTTTAAGCACAACAAAGACCCTGTGAAACACATAGTATCAATAAAGTACAACAAGTACTTTTTCCTCATCATCCACACTGAAAGTCACTCCCCCCTCAATGGTATTTCTTCAGAAAGCACTCCCAACAATCTAATATCTGACTGCTAGAAACATAAACTGCCAGCCATGTGAAGCATCTGCAGGCATCCCCCCTATTGCTCCAGCAATTGCAACACCCGAAGTTCAGCTGCAAGCCTACACAGCTGAAAATTAATAAACACTGGGCTTCGCTTCTGATGCACTTTTGCAGATGAAATTAAAAAGGTGTTGCAGACAGAAAAAACTGCTATCAGAGATAAAACTAGAAAAATTGGAGTCACACGATTTGAAATATGCTGAGTGATGAATCATGACCTTAAAGTTTTAGAAAAAATTAAAAAAAGGGGGGGGGGGGGGGGTTATTTTAACGGCACTAAATTAGGTGAGTTTTATTTTATTTTATTTTATTTTATTTTGAGGACTTGGGTTTATTAGGACTTGGACTGGACAAAACCAGAGACTTTTTTAAACCTCAAGGTGGATGCTTTGCTTTTTTAAAACTGCTTTGTAAAAACGAGCTGAGAGAATTTCAAAGGAACTATCTTTATTTTCCTCAAAATACCAGACAAGAGAAGTAGTTCATCTCATATCTTTTGCACCAGTAAAGCCTGCATACTTTCTGCAGACTCATAAAAGACTTTCACAATGACTTGGGCAGGAAATGAACACGAATACTGAAAAAATTTCTCATGTCACACACGCATACGTGAAATTGCTGACGTATATTTAAAGGAAGACAAAAAAATAGACCTTGTTGACTAACAGACCGGAGGGGGCAGTTTACGCTAAAGTCCAAGACCAAAAGCATACTTTTTGAGAAGTCATTAAATTTGGCAACCAAAACAACATCCCAAGTTCAACCGTAGCACACGCCCAAGACTTCCTTCCAGCCAATCAGAGGGCTATTTTTCCGCCTCAACCCTATCATGTGCGGAGAAGGCGGACGGCTCAGGCTTGTTGCTAGGGCATGTCCCTGCTCGCTTTAACTCCGCTCAGCCAATAGAGTCGGATCTTATAGTTTCCGCCGAATTATTGGTTGAGACGAATGCCAAACGTTTGCCTATACGGTTTTCCTATTGGCCAGCGGTTCCATCAGTCATTTCAGTGAGTTTTAGTTAGCTGCTGTTGATATGTAGTTTGGAGTCACCAAAGACTCAGAAGTGAACGTAGCCGCGCGTACATACCGCTCTGAAACATTTGTTAACGTTTTCATTCCATTCATTTTATGACTTTATGACTAAGTAGTTTCTATTTTTTTAAATAACGAGACAACAACAAGATGGAGCTTAATTCCTTGTTAATTCTGCTGGAAGCTGCAGAGTACTTGGAAAGAAGAGACAGAGGTATTTCAAGCTAAACAGACAAGTTGTCAGCATTTCTAAGCCAGTAATTATGTCGTGAATGGGGATTGGGACGGCAGCTAACTTTATTTTTTTAAAATAATTTGTTACGTTTTGACGTGCACTGCCATAGTGCAGGTATGATGTCACTTTACAGACAATGGGACATAGACCAGGCGATGGGTGCAAGCTGCACTCTGGGAGTCTGTATGCTAGACAGTGATAGGTGTAAATGTTTAATTTATAGTGTGTCATTTTTTATAAAATATGTTAGTATCATTTCCGAATGTGTGTTGTTGCAATCGAGTGTTTTTCCTTTGGATTTGGATGTAAGAAAATGAGTAAACAAGCCTGACATTGAAAATATAGGACAGAAATCGTTATGCAGCGGTGGCTATATCATAATATAGACCTCGGTGCTAAAAAAGAAAGAAAAAAGACTGCACTTTAATCGATCTTATTAATGATTTATTACGTGTTGTTCCTCTTTAATTGAGTCCCCGGTTGATATTTCACGTCTCAACTATTTCTCCAAAATGACTCACTGTCATCTATTATTATTAGGATGATTGTAATTGTTTTTGTTTATTTGCTTTGCCGTCCTTGCAGACCAAGCTTAAATGTAACACTCATTTTGCTTTCTGTGTTTACAGAAGCAGAGCACGGGTATGCCTCGGTTTTACCGTACAGCGCCGAGTTTTCCCGAAAGAAAACGAAAGCCTCGCCAATTTCCAAAAAAACTCAGAATAATAGGTAAATATAATCCTTTCTCCCTTCCCCCCCAGCTTTATTTCTGACTTCATGCCAGCTTATAAAAACACACACTCACTCTCTCTCTCTCTCACACACACACGCTGTCTCACTCTCCTGTCTGCTGCCTGGGCTGGGCTCTCTGTTTTGGGCTCTCCAGTAAACAGTGCCACGCGTACACTGTCAAGCCTGCTGCTCTCACTGTTCTGTTTCACTCACACCTATCTCTGAGAGGAGAGAAAACACCGCATACGCCCGTAACCTTTCGTTTCTGCACCTTGTCTCACACAGTTGCATCCAACCTCTGGAACTGTGTGAAGCTTTTAAACAAATGTGTGTATGTGTTTGTCTTTTTTTTATGTGGTTGTTGCGTTTAAGCTTTCGTGCTTCTGATGGAAGTAAATTGATATTTGGAAAGGAAGGGGAACCTCAGCCCAGCACACCCAGAGTTCATTACTGGTGTTGTCTGGAGGATTGAGTTGCTCCCACCGAGTTTAACCCCTTTATTGTGCAGCTGTGTAAGAAGTTAAGGCGAAATATATTACATAAGTGCACGGCATAGCTTTCAGTTTCGGTTTGTCTGCTTCTTCTTCTCAGACCAGTGCCACTGGCAGATTAAAGGTCATTTAAAAACAATCATGGCTATTAATGTGTGGCTGTGTAATGTGTGACCTATGAAGTTAAAACACCCGTGCAGGCTTATGTTTGCTTTCTAAAAGCAAAAATAAAACCATCCAAACTTTCAACTAAAAGTAGGCCATGTGACAAAGAAAAGCAGGAAATCCTCACATTTCAGAGGCTGGATCCATTTAGTGTTCGGCTTTTTTTTCCATCCCCACCAGGCATGGAGAAACTTGCTTTCTAGGCTATATGCAAATTTGGTTGCCCTTCGGTCTCATTTACAGTAAACAGGCTATTGTTGAAATGATTGTGTCAATCTAGTTTCATTCCTTAGAAGATTAACACATTACGATCTGATTTAATAAAGTGAAAGATAAAAAAAGAAGGGAAAAAAGCATTGGCTAATAATAGTTTAGGGAAGCAAAGTGTGGAAATGGCTCGGCAGTGAGTCTGATGGTTACGACAGTGCACGTAGATGTACGCTAGAAAGTAGTGTCATTACGAAGGGTGACACAGAGCATCGGAATCAGCAAATAAGGTGGCGATTGCTGACGCCAGTTGCTGTTTTTTGTCCTCCGTGTCACGCCAGTTTTGTGTCAGGTGACTGCTGAAAAGATAGCTCTGTAGATAAGCCTCTTAAGATGAAGAGCGAAAAGGCTTCAAATAATTGCAGATGATACTTAATAATATTTTGATTTAACTGGCACAGAAATGAATAAAACAGCATTAAATAAACAAAATAACAAAAGTGTTTTTTGCACGCATTTCTGACATGAGTATCAGACTTTTAGTGTGGCTCCATTCCCATTGTCTCTGTTAACTTCCACTCCTGTTTACAACGTGTGGGTGTTCTGATATGAAAGTGATACTTGCACTCGTTTGGCAGAAATGTGAAAGCAGCACCTTCCACATTCCTCTAATCCACAAGTTAACGTGCATTATATTTTGTGTACACCCGTGTGATCGAGTGAAGGGGTGTGGTGTGGATGTGGCAGGTGGGTGCGGCGCCTGAATAAGGCGGGCATCTACGCAAGCATGTATGACAAACACCAGACCACTCGCTGGGCTTCATGCAGCCAGGCCTGCGTTTCCATACTTTTTTCTCGTGACAGAGCTTGGGGCACATCCCCCACCCCCGTTACGCCGTTTCCCTTTTTACACTCGCTCTCAGCTTCTTTTTTTTTTCTTTAAGTGTAGACAGGAGCTGATGCAGGCTCCTAGTTATAAAATCAGAACAAAGCAGTAATGTTTAATGTTACATCTGCAACCTAACACGGATAATGCGTGTTAAAGCGTTTACTTAAAAGCTGTTATTACCCTGCTTCATCGCTCTGTCACACCATATGTGAAAATTTAGGTCAGCTGACTTCGTTTTCCTCCTCTAATTCCTTGATTTGAATGTAGGAAAACTTTTTGAGTCCTCCCAGCTTGCCTTTTGGCCATTTGTAGCTCATAAAAAAGTGATAAAAGGCTTACTTTAAATGCCTCTGATTGTTAGAGGATGATTTTATGACATGTAAAAGTCCTCCTCATGCCATCCTGTGGTTTTACATAACATGTAAAGGTGTGGGTTAACCTGCTGTAGTTACAGGTCTGTGAACATTCTCTTCCTTGGAATGATTTCCTGGTCGTGCCCTGTGCTTTGACTGGGACATTTCCCTGATTTGTGCAGGTTTGAATAGCACGACTTCCTCCACGATGGCTCTTTGTCGGCTTCTAAGATCAGCCGCCCAACATCCTGTGTTGTCTTTCGGGATGATTTTGTGCAGACGCCACATTATAGCAGTCGCACGGTCAGCTGTAACCCGTTTTGGTGCGCAGGACGGCGTTGTGGCACACAGCTGTGGGAACCAGTGCTTCGCGAGCACAAGGGTGCCTCAAACAGTGGAAAATCTGAAAAGGCTTGTTGTCAGTCTGTCCCTTTTGTTGTTGCTGTTTTTGTTTTTATTGCCGTGGTATCCATGACGGTCTCATGAACAGAGGGCCTGTTTCAGATGGACCGCAGTGCCCTCGCCGCTTCTGGCTGCGTGTCATAATAGGGGTTCTCCTCGGAATAGCCCACACACTGATGAATTCTGTGGCGTCCGGGCCTCCAGACGTCTGAGAGTGTTTTCATCCCGTGTCCACGCTGAGCAGCAGCGGCGGGGGCGGTGGTGCGTGGATGCTGTTTGTATATGTGTAGAGGGGGGGCAGGCAGGCTGTGTCACAGATACAGCTCTCTCTCTCTCAGGGCCATTTTTGCCCTCGTGTGCGTGCTCTCTGACAGATGTCCCACAGAAATGGGAAAAGATTTTTGAAGTCGTTTATCATACATTGCCCAGTCTTTGCATGTCTGTGCCCTTGATCCACCTGACTGGTATCCATAGACAACAAATTTGTCCTGTTTTAAGCATTAAGATACTGCATTTATTTCTTATAGTACAGCAGCATTCAAATTCTTAAGGCCTACAGCCACCAGAAGGCAGAAGAGCAAGAACATAGAGATGAATCTAAGTTTCTCTTTGATCTCTTGACACACATTTTTCTGATTGTTTCTCAGATCTGTTACTTAACATATTTGCCCAAATTGCTTTCATCTGCCTTGCTCTCTGATCAAAACGTGTACTAACTAAGCCTCTCACTATTATACTGAATCTGATGTCATGTCAGATGATTTTTTTGTAGTATTTTGGCATTTCCTGCCCTGACAGTCATCTTTGTCGTTTCAGATCATCGCACAATGAGCTGGAGAAACACAGGTAAGATGACATCTGACCCCCCTCGACCTTGCCCATGTTTGATTGTGTGTTGAGTGCATGTGTCTTTTAGTTCCTGACATAGGTAGTAATTGAAGAGCTTCATGGGGGCTTTCAGGTATTTTCTCCAAATCAGAAACACTAGTACGACAGATCAGATCAGAGGTCGTCTTCAAAGAGCCAAAGATTTAATCTGTTAATTCTTGTGCCTGAAAAACAGATAATAAGATGATTTCAAAGAGCACCTTCACGCTGTCTCCGTTTCACGGATGAAATTCGTGTCCTTGTAAGGAAGAATCTTGGGTTATAATCCTGTCCAGACTGACACTTTGAAAAGAAAAGCAGTAAATCTGGACTTCACCTATCATTCAGCACTGAAATTGGGCTTTTTCTGCTTCCTGGAGGCACAGAATCGCAGCTCATGGTTTGCTTGTGTGTGTGGGGTTTGTGTTTTTTTACTTCACAGCTTTAGAGTTTCTTGTCAGGAAGCAAACGTCTCTTTGATATCAAAAAGGCCTTGCTGCTTCAGAGTAGATTCTTTAAAAATTGCCTTGCAGACAGGAATAAGAAAACAGCTGATGTGACTATCAGCATGTGAGCAGTGGCTGAAAAGGGTGTGTGAGTGTTTGCGTGTGTGAGCGAGCATGACACATGCTGTCACCCACGATGAAGGCCAGTCACATGGCCGGGAGTGAGTAATGGATGTGCATGGCAGAGGGAAAAACAAGCCGGGACATATTCCTCCCTGACCTGCGAGGCACAGGAAGGCCCCGGCTGATTACACTGCAGGTGTTGAGACACAGGAGTTACCTCATGTCCGACGATGGGTGTGGCTGGTTACCAAGCGCCTGTGACGTCCAGTCAAACTGACAAAAGTGGGTGCCAGTAAAGGGTTTACTCACTTCCTTTGTCATCACCGCAGCCACGAGTTTTTGAAAAAGCGGAGTTTTCATGACAGACATGTCACTGATTCCATGATGGAAGGAAAAGAAGAAGAAGCCCTTTGAAGAATAAAGTTGCGTTCAAACACGCCGTCACATTGCATCATCACCTGTGACAAGCGAGGAGTTATTCTGTATAATTTCATGCCTTGTGTTTTTTCCTGTTTTTGCATTCACCATGCCCGTTTGTGTGGAAACATCTCCACCCTCTTATTTGAAATGACAGGGCTGCATGGTCGCGAGGTTTTGCCACGTGGTCCACCCTGAGTCAAACCCCCGTCTGAAAGCGTGGCCACAAATTACATGGTCAGCCACTATACAGGTGTTAACAAGGCTCAGACTCTGCCTTTTGGCACAGCCATGTCTGTTGTACTAGCGACCGTCGTGTGACTAATACGCAACATTGAAACTACTAATAGTTTTTTATAACTGACAAAAAAAGAGACTTCTGAGCCTCTAAAATGAGGCAATTTTTGCTCAAGTACCTTTTGATTTTCTTTTAAAGCTAATGGCGGCACAAAATGAGCAACTTGAAGAATGTTTTCCTCAAACTTGTAAACGGACATTTGCGTATGACTATCAAGAATCTGGTATGCCACTTGACCACGTTATCAATCGTGATCAGGCTTTTGTTGCAGTCACACGGAAAGTCTATATCTGATAACCAGTAGCTATCATCCAATGAAGATTTAGCTTTTTACATTGTTCATGTGCAAATTTATTTTTGAATTTTTAAGACTTCCTCTTCCACACCGACAGATGGACTAAGACACCTTATCCTAGATATATGAAGCCTTGAATATTCAGCTGCTGGCCTCAGAGTCAGATTACCTAGTATATGAAACTTGCAATGAACCTTTCTGACGAGCTTCTCACATTTGATTTGTAGCTTAAAAATATAAAGAGAAGAGCTTTAACAGACATGCTCAACAAAAGAATTTTTAACTTCTGATTCATAAGAAAACCAAAAGTCTTTAGGTGTCCTGTTCAACCAGTTTAATGAATGTATGACCAGTTCAGGGGTATCTGCTTAAAGCATCAGCCCTGTTTGATCTGCAGTATCGCCTCAGAAATCTGTACCTCCCACACGCCCTTGGACGCGACTCCAGGGAGGTGGCTGCTGTTTGAGCCCTGACTCACTGTCTTTGTTTCTTCGTGTGTTGTGTTTTTGTTTCCCCCGCTGCTGCACAGAGCAATCCTTGTACTATACATTCACGAGGTAGATAAGGTGGCGGATGAACGTCTCCTTAGAGGCATCGCATGTAATAGTACCAAAATCACGTTTTCTTGCATGAGAATGTCCTCTAACCAGATTTTATTAAATAAGGGAACACTTAAGTATGCAGTTTTTAACTTTGAGGAATTGACAAAAAAAAATGAAATTATTTTGTTTCATTAACAAAAGATGTTAAAATAAAGGAGATAAAACTGGAAAATGTTGACTGAAATTGGGAAAGACCTGATGTCAAACAAACTGGTGAATTGCACCAGATTTCATGCCTTCTTATTTCATTGCAGCCCATAAACTGGTGTGCAGTGTACTGTGTGTTTGGAAGGAGGTTTTCACCTTTTTTTTTGTTTGGTTATTACTTTTTTATTGTTTTTTATTTATTTATTGATTACTTTAAAATAATTTTTTAGAACTGTTTGTCAACAAAGATACCAAACTTTCCACATGCGGCCAAGACAGAAACGGTTTGGCTAATCGATACATTTGCTGAATAATCAGCTAAATGATTAATCAACTATTCATTGCTGCTGTTATATGAAGCTGATTAAGTTGGAACTTTTTGGCTCTCTGGGTACCGTTCGCTGACCTCGTGCGTGCTAGGTGTCTCTGGCAGCCGCTCCGGAGACACCCTGCATATATTTGTGTCCCATTATCAGAGTCAGTCAGCTGCTTGGTGGATGTGGAGTCCCACAGAGTCGGCTGTCCTGACACTTATCTGCTGCAGCCTGATTTTTAGCTGTGACAGCTCTCTATAGACCATCTCTTGAATGACTGTGCTGCTTTTTGTTTTTTTTTCCTTCCCTCGTCAGACCTGCAGAGCATCAGCTCGTAGTCTATGTGAAACTTAAGTGCAGTGTGTTTGTTCTCCACGAGCATCGCTTCCTTCCCATTTCTGACTTTAACCGCTTTTGATCACGCTTATGACAGCTCAAGTTTCCTTTTCAAGCAACGCCAAGAAATTACGAAACTAGATGTTTTACTTTCCCACATATCACCTGTTTACAGGAAGCCCAAGTCCAGTCTGCGCAATCTAAGCTGTCTGGTATGTTTGCCATGCCTGCCTCGATTGAAAAAGAAAAGAGAAATATTTAGAGTTCTATTTTTATCCCCACCCATTTTGGCTCTCAGGTGCTCTTGGTTTCAGTTTTTCGAGATCGTAGCGAAGCTCACGAGTTTGCAGGCTGATTTCGACAAACAGTATCCTCTTACACTACGCTCTGTATCACACTGCAGACAATGTGCAGCAACTGTGGAGCACCCATTGAACTTGGCTTTAAATTTACATGCACTTCATGGACACGGGAGCAAGCCCTCCATTTGTCATGGTCTAGTCTTCTCTCTAATTAAATTTACTCTCCATGTTTCTTCTACTCCCAGCTGTGAATGAATCACTTTTTTTTGGCAGTGAGCAGCTCCTTTTTTCCTTGAGTGAAGCGCACTTATGTGTGTCTATGCCGGCCGGGCAGCACCTCTTTGAGTTACGGCAGCGTGCTGGTGGGAGGGATGCCCATCCACGGCCCTGTTACTTCACCTCCTTGACATCTTTTCTTTGCCCCACCCCCACTTTCCAGAGTCCACATCTGTCTTTTCTGTTATCTGTCTTTTTTTCCCTCTTCCTTCTCCTTATTCTCGCTCTCCTTTTCGGCCCTACTAAAAGCCCCTGAGTCAGCAGAAACTTGAGGCAGCGAGGAAGAGAAGGAGGGGCAGGGCTCTCTTCCTTCTCACTCTTTTTTTCTTAGTGACAAAACTCATCTGTTCCCATTTCTCCCGTTTTGAGGTATAAATCTTTGTCGTGTCTTCGATTTTATACCTAAGTTTATCCTGTAAATGTGCAACGCTGCTTTTAAGGGCTGCTGTATATCCTGCTTGTTCTGCTTATTTTTTATTTTGAAGTTAAATGTCATGTTTGCCTCTCAGGGGCTGCTACGTAATTAAAGTTTGGAAAGTTTTCATTTTTTCCTTCCAGTTTTGGTTTTGGTGTGACGTCCTCACATGTGACTGCATGTGCACTTTAGTTCCCTGCTGTCACAATGCCAGTTAAATTCCCCTCTTTGTTGGCATCATGGAGGAATCATTGTAGTTAATGATGTCTTGTACGCAGTCTAATTACAGAACTTGTAGAGCAAGGATGTTGTTATTTGTCATGAGATTGAATCAGCCAGTGCTGAAAGAGTCAACTACATATAGTCGACTATATGGATAACTAAGTTTTTCTTTTATTATCTGGAATAGTTTAAAGGCCGGAAATTATTTTTCCATTATTGTAGTTGATGGTTTTGATTTTAAAATTGCGTAAAAAATTCAAGGTGACATTTTTAAAGTGACATAAAACTGAAAAGTGTAAAAAAACACACACACAAAAAAACTGTCTGCAGACGAAACAGAACAATCTGGGTTGAGTTAAAGATGCAGTGGGAATAAAAATAAAATCTAGACAAGCAAAGACTGGAGGGGGAGAAGAGACTTAGTTTGAACTTTGACAGGCCTCATCCTGCAGTTCTCTCTCTGATCTAATGGTGCGCTCCATTTGAAGTGGGAAATCAGAAATCACGACTTCCAAGTTGGAATTGTCAACTGGGAAAGTCAGAAAAGCCCCACCAATGACATCACAATCCAAGATGTCGACAGAGCATGTAAACAGTAGTAAAAATGTAAACTGTCTGCAAGTGTCACAAACGCACTGTTAAGTGTTTGCGACACGCTCAAAAAAGCATGCACTGAGCAGTGACGAGGGCTCTGTCCACCAACGTGCTACAGCGGTGTTTTTAAAAAAACAGGGATTGCATTATGTCGCTTGAGATGCATGAATGGCTCTACTTTATGTATGAGCAAAAACAAATCCAGTTTTTCCTCGCTTTTCCGACCGCTACTACGAATGCTGGAACGCAATCAACTTGGGAGTTACGCCACTCCCAGCTTCAACAGTCAGCTTAGAGGTAAAGGAATACACAACTGCTGGGGACTACTCCTCAGACGTATGTGTGTTCGCTAAAAATAAGTCAGTGGCAACATTTGACTTTTTAGAGCCTAAACAAGGCGTAGGAGGTCTAGTTCTGTCTTGGATTAAAAATTCCATAATGGATTTTTGTCTAATGGCACTAAATCATGTTGGATGACTCAACTTAAAAAAATCTTATATATCTGTCAACTTACAATCAAAATGTAACAAACATAGTCCTTATTAGTTTGCGTCGTTACCTGGAAGAACATAGGTAAAGAGAGTAAAGTTTGGGTTAGCTGATGCTTTGTCCTAATACATGTGGCCATGTTGGCGTGTAAAAGAAAAGGTTTGTCCAAACGTGTGTGTGTGTGTGTTTACTTATCCAGGCATGGGACAGTCTGGGTTTGTAGCTGAGCTGTGTGTGACTAAAGGGTAACAAACAGGCCACAGCTGGACGTCAGCAGCAGTGCTCCCATGTGGAATTTCTCCACCCTGAGGTCACCCAGATTTAAGAAGTTCATCATTTCGCTCGGGTCAAACCCGGTTTTTTGTAAAGCCCGTGGACGATCTGCTCTGGTGGGTGGGTGAGGCGCGGGGGGTATTTTTACAAGTAATGCAAATATTTCAGGCCGCCGCAGACCTACATTTACAAAAGAATGTTCTCATTCCAGCTCAGGTGTTGCTGCGTTCTCCGCAGTAAACTCGGCTCGTTGGCACAAAACAGTCGGTGCTCATAAAAAAACAGCAGTGTAGGATGCACTTTAACAAGGTGTGTGAATAGCTTTGGGGTTTCCAGGATAGGAAAAAGAGAGCAATTAAAGAAAGACGCAACTAGAGACAGAAGCGCGATGACTGAACCATTCATGGTTCGGCCACGGCTGAGGAGGAGGTGGAGAAGGAGGAGACAAAGACATTCTTGAGTGTTGCTGAAGGGAGGAACTTGAGGCAGTGTAGGACGTGGCTGTTATGTGTGTCAGCCAGGCACCCTGAAATTCAGGTCAGCGGAGCATACACACATACACTGGAATGCAGAGTTAAATAAGAGAGGCGGCTTAGGGGGAAAGTTTGAAGATGGATGGCAGGTGGGGTCACAGAACTAGCAGACCGAGTATTACTAGAATGCTTCGCATTCGGCGCTGTCTGCTTTTTTGGCACAAGTGAGCCCCAAGTGAATGTTTGTATGATTATGCACTGATAGGCAAGATTACAGCTGCAGGCATTCTGGTTTTGCACTTTTGTCCAGCAGTAGTTTTAAACCTTTTGGTAAGCGAGCTCTAAATCAGCTACTTGGAGAAACAACATAAAAGTGGAAGGTAGTGGAAATCTCTTCTTTCCTCTTTTCCTGACCCCTCTGGATTTTTTCGTAGGCAGGCCCAGACCTTCATGCAGGACCCCACCCCACTGCTCTAAAACCCTCCTTCAGATGTAAACAACTCCAACTTTTACAGTCAACATGGAGCCAGGAATCCTCTCTCATGCCACTAGATTCCTGCATGTTAATCATTGACAAGGACCATTATAAAACCAGAGCGCCCCATGTCAGGGGAACGTGTTTATGGTGCTTGCTGAACTTGTCTCTGCTAGTCTGTCCCAAGATTTGCGAGATGTACTTTTCATGGCACGCAGGGAAAGGCAATTAATGTCCAGGTCTGTCATCTGACGTTGGCATTGAAATGGGATGTGCAGAGAAAAAAACCTTCCTCTATTTTTAAGCCTCCGCCATCTCTGTTTCGCTCGCACGCTCTCCCCTTTAAAATCTGTTCGACATCTGTTTCTCTGTTAACACCGCAGTAAGCTGGCTGTGCTGAGAAAGGGATTTTGTAATGATCCTCGCTCGCACAGGGGGGATTGTTTGAGTACACGAAAACAATCAAATGAATCTAATTACTTGGCATTCCCAAGCATGCCCCGTGGAAATTCCAGTTTGTTTTGTGGAAATTGTACTACAGTGAGTGAGCAACACACTGCTTCTACTCTTTCCTGTTGTTTAATCACCAGAAAAGCATGCTGAGCTTTTCCTTTAGAGTAATTCACCGATAAGTGAAGTAACCTCCCTCTGCCTGCTTCGCTGCAATCGTGTGTGTGTGTTCAGGTTTCTGTTTGCTCCTCGCGTGTGAGAGCAGAGTCATGTGAGAGCGAGCTCCATGTTCCTGCCGTCAGGAGAATGTGTTTATGGGGGACTTGTATCCGTCTGTCTCACCTTACAGAGTTGTCACTGCACACAGTGGGCGTGTGGGTGTGGCGTCCCCAATGACAGAAAACAAACACAACTCGTCCCAGACGACTGACATTTCATATGAGCGAGATAAAGACTTCTTGTGTCTCCCTGCGCCTCGGTGCGTGCCTTTCTTCTCACTGGCGTGGGCAGCGTGGTGAACCACTCTGTCAGTTTCACATGAGCGTGTCTTATTTTTCTGCCGTCTTGTTTTCCGTGAGATCGCTGTTAAATGGGAACGCTTACGGGGCTGACCTGCAGGGTGACAGTGAGACTAATAAAGGGCCGCTGAAAGGCTGGGTGTGTTTTGTGTTTCTGTCGGCAGGCCACTGGGCAGGGTCTCAACTTCCCTGCTCTCTCACTCCTGAAGATACATTCAGCCTGATATAAACCTGTAGCAGAAATTGCCATGTTTATAGCTAACAACAAAAAATAGTTTTGGTTTCTATGGCTGCATGGATGGTAACTGTACAGGTAGTACATTTTTTATGCAATAAAAGGGGGCGTGGTTGCTTTCAATGTCAAGTTTATGGTGACTAGACTGTTCATGCTTGGCTGCAAATTCGCTCTCTGAGCTGCAACCTGTCGACCGTGTTTATGGTGCTGTTTTCTGACTAATAACAAGCTCTGCTGTGGTTAATTGTACTTACTACCGGGTTTCAGAGTCTGTGTGATACGTAGCACTTCTGGATCTGGGGGAAAAAACACAAACAACCAAAAGGTTAAAAGTGGCTTTAAAATGTGACTTGAATGTATGACATCACGGTGCCTGTGTCTATCTTTTATATGCAGTCTGTGGTTATGTCATATAATCAAACAAGCAGTCAGAGAGTCACATGGGTTTAAAGCAAACCTTCAGGTTAAAGAAACTTATTTAAAAACAAATGTAATCACATGATAACCCAAACTAACTACTGCAGGTTATTTGGAGGTAAAACCTGAAGTGGAAAAGTACAAAATATCAGTAAGAAGTCCACAAGCATGTGCATGTACAGCTATGGTAAAATACATGGTCTTAGCCTTGTTTTTTTAAGCTTTGCTGTAAGAATAACGAATAAAACTATAAGAATAACAATTCCTCAAGAACACAGTTTTTGTATCCTCTCATATGCGTCTTGAGATTGAATGACTGCAGTTCTGTGCCTACTTAAAGCTGAGCTGATCAGAAACTCTTCTTCATCTTGATGTCTTGTGGGCTCAGCTCAAAAGGAAAATAAACAAACAGGCATAGTTGTTGCATTTTCTGCTTCTGGGTACTGGGGCAGCTCTAGCACTGAGAGCTAGCATTGTATCATGGCTTCTGATGACCTTTGACCTCTGTTTAGTAGGCCTGGCCTTGTGCCAGACAATCCACTCAGCCCTGTGCATATGGGTGGAGGAATGTGCTGGGCTGCAGTGAGCTCATTAAACAGTACAGTGAGCGAGGGGTGAAGGTCTGTTGTTTGCACTAGCTCGCCTTCTCAGGCCCTTTGTGTGCCGATGGAACCTCCTGAGGGACACTGTGTCCACCAGGAAAGTGTGTGTGTGCGAAAACACTGCACAAATGGTCACTGCAACCTTTTTCCTCTGGTGCACAATACATCAATACCCCTAACGTGCACACCCAGCCTGCCGCAGATGCACTTGAGCTGGAAAACAAGATATATTGTTTTCCTTCCAAGGCCCAGAGTGTGAGGAGGTCTGTGAGAATGGCCTGATCTGTACCCGACAACCTTGGAGAGCAAGTCAGCGGTTTGGCTTGTTCCAGTTTCAGCAGTGTGCAGCTTTCTGAGCAAAAGTTCCTTTTTTTTTTCACCTCCCCGGCTTAGTCTGTGCTTTGTTTTGGCTCTGAGCTGCTGATGGAGAAAAAAGATGGAGGGGGAGGGAAGGCCAGAGATCAGACACAATCATCCCGTGGTGGCAGCACATGAGAACAGTCAGGTGGTGATTTCTGGGCAGAAAACAAGTTGATCAAACAGATTCACTATTAAATCCTCAACTGCAGGCAAGAGTATGGGGCAGTCTGATTTAGCAGTTTTTATTTGCAAACTTTTATAAACAAACAAACAAAAAGAGACCTCTTGCAAATATTGATATTGTTGTATAACGAAGCTCCAATCCTTTCAAACAAAATCTGCCTCAACCCCAAATCAAAGACTATCCTATTTTCAAACCAGACAAATTGGAAAATTTGCAGTGATTCACAACCATGTGGCCCGGTGGTGGGGGCAGTCTGCTTCCCATCATTAACATAGCATATGCGTTCACCTCGTGCAATGCTTTGCACAGCGGTTTTAGGCAATCTGATAAACACTGCGTGACCGGGGCTTTTTTAAGTAATAACAAACCTGTGTGAGAGGGGGTCCTAAGCCCCGCTCCGAATCGGCTGTGTGCTCCTGAAGAAAAATTTCTCGTGGCGGGAGAACCCCTGCTGCTGCTGCTAATGCGAGGGAGCTTTCAGGGACACACGTGCCAGGTTTAATTCTCTTAATTATATGCAGCTAAGCGCCTGATTCTTCTCGGCCGGGGCGGAGTGCACACTTTTGTTACTGTAAGGTTAACTAGTGGGGATGGTGTGGGAAAAGCTAGGTGTTTCCCCTCATTTTAACCTTTGTGTAATGCTAGGCTAACCATATGCTGGTTTCACCTTCATAGTTAGTATTCAGATATCAGAGCAGTATCAATCTTCTCATCTGAAATAGTGAACAAGTGGGTTTTTGTTCACCAGTTTCATGAACTGAAGATCTGCTAAGATAAGTTTTTTTCTTTAACCGCAGAGATCACATTTGAGAAGAATTTGACTTTTTCACAGGGGGGCGACGACGAACTTTTTAGGTGCAGCCGACAGACACCGGTCTCCACCAGTCATTGCATATGAATGCAGAAAAAATAAAAACCAAAGCTTCTTAATAACTGACTCGTTATTGCTTGATAGCAGGTGTGGACTGAACCAAGATCGACTCAAATTATGAAAGCACAACCTTTGTAAGCCAGAGAGCTTCTGGAAACAAATATTATGTCTCTGGCCTGCAAATTCTTCTTACTCATTTTTAGCTATTAAAGTTGGGTATATATTAAAAGTGTTCGGACACTTGGATGGCAAAAGGGGGAGGGGCCTCCTTCAGGTTTTCTAAACCTGTCCAGTGGGCTATATTTGAGTCTTTCCCGAGCCGATTCTGTCCCCCAGGATGAAGGCAACTAAACTGGCATAGCAAAGCGAAAAAATGTTACATGTAAGACCCTTTCCAAGAAGCTGTTAGCCCACATATTTGGCGAATCAGCCAACCCTAGCAAAATAATATTTTCATTTTGGTCCCGGCAGCATTTCACTTTATTTTTTAATCTTTTTTGCAGCTGCAGAAAACATGGGTGTGGTCTTCTCCCTTTGGTGGCGAGTTTGTGCATTTAACTCTTTGCTCATTTGTTTCTTATGTGGTCAAAGGGCACTAGGGCACACTTCTCTCTTCTGCGTGGCAGGTAAAATATGAGGCAAGGATACATGAAGGGCCTGAGGTGAATAACATTGGTGAAAAAACATGGAAAAAGAGTTTTCTTGAGGTGGGTAGTCGGGCAGAGTATTCAGGGAAACGCCTTGTTTTTGTTTTTTGTTTTTCGCTATGAGAGAGCAGTGGGGGCAGGGTGAGGTGCAAGATGGTTGCCCATTGGCTCAAGTTACCCTTAGGATGATGCGTATGGAGCGCTGCCTAGTGCAGCTGAGCACACTGCACTGAAAGGGTCCTTTTTTCAAACCAGAGAGAAAGTCATCCACATACTCGGACCCCGCTGCAGAACTCCTGCTCCTCCCTGCCTGCTTCCCCTGGCTGCAGACCAAGCGCTTCATGTGGCTCGAATGGGGTAAGCTGGAGGTGGCCCCCACCCCTGTCCTCAGAAGACACTTGTTTTCCAGTGGGATGAGGGTGTGTTAGTGTTGGCAGGGTGGAGCAGAGAGTTGAAGGGGTTCAGCGGATGGGGGGTTAGGCGGACTTGCCTCCTGGGAGAGGAGGTAATAAAAGACTGAGAGCACTTTCACATGACCCTTTCACACACCTACGTGCACCTGTAGAGAGATGACACGTTGTTTATTAAAGCCATATCTTTCTGTTTTTAAGATTATTTTCTTAATAATTGTGCAATCAAATCCCTCAAAATCGATACTGTGCATGAAGTGAGACTGGTCAGATTTATTGCCCACAAGATGTCTCTGGTCGAGGTCTAAGTGAAACAGACGTGGCTACTGAGATGGTCTCATTTTGCATAAAATTGAAGGTGACGCCCTTCCTGAAAAAGAGCTGGGGAGTAAAAAAACACAGTGTGTGTAAAGATTGTGTGTGATTGCACACTAACCGTGGACTCAAAGAGAGCCTCGTTTCTCTGATTAGGTTTATCTAAGCTGCGGCAATGGCTGGTGGAGACCTTGTGTTGTTGGAGTTTGTTTACCATATAGTCAGAGATCCTCAAAGGAACAGGAGAAAGGCAGTAGTGGTGGTGGTGGAGGGAAGGCTAGCTCAGAAGAATGAAACAGTTCATGGACTAGCTTGACTAATGAAGGATTCAAAGGCCTTTTTGAACAAGTCTGAATGGAGCAAAGTCAGAGAGGGGATCTTGCTGATAGGGTCTTCTCTTAAATAACATACAGTATCCATAAAAAATTTAACTCTGTCTTCACTGTCTCTGATATAAACATCCAAATGACGCTGTTTACTCGAGGATCCAGGGCAGGGTTGTTGGCCTGCAGGGCTTTGGCAGGGATGCAGGGTTCACAGTTTCGCTCTGCGACCTTATCACAGCTGCCATTTTGATTGGTGACTAATTTTTTTCTCTTCTTTTGCACGTTTTCTCGGTTTTAGCGTACGGTGGGTTTGCCATTTTGCGCACACGAGGTTTGGAAAATGTCGGTCAGACAGCTGTGCTGGAAAGTATGGGAACTACTATACTATGCACAGTGATATTTAGGTCAACGTGTAGCACACTGGCACTCTGCCCATACGCTAGTGAGTGTGTGCACATGTGTTCAGAAAATTGTGAGCAGGTTTGGGGAATGAATAATCACCTCATAAATGAAAAGTGCATACATGAAAATCCCAAAAGTGTGTGTGTGTGTGTGTCACATGTTAGCTTACAAGAAAAAGATGCATGTGGCTGGATTTCTAACAATCTAATCATTAACACAGTATATCTCACTATTTTTATTATAATATTTGCAGTTGCTCGTGAACTCTTGATTCGTTCACTTATCACTGTTTGACGTAGCTCGTCTCAGATCATTACGCACAGCAGTGACAGTAAATGTAAGACTATCTGTGTCAATTTTGCACAAGTACAGCACAGCCTGCGCTTTGTTGTGGATGAGGAGCTTTGAACATGACTAACCACAGATCCTCTGAACCCCTCAACCCTTTGAAAATGTCTCACGGTCAAGCCCAGAGTCAAAGTGAAACCAAGCGTGCAAAAGAGCGTCAGGCCACGATCGCGCAACATTCGCTCGCTCGTTGTCGAGCACGAGAGCTGGACATGTAAAAAGGAAAAAGGAAAAATCGGTGTGCGCTTCTCATGCAGATAAGCCCTGTTTGTGGAGGTTCTTTCTCACTTTCTGCCGGTGGATGTGTGCTGACTCACTTCTGTGTTTGCTTGTGTGCTTGCAGACGTGCCAAACTACGGCTCTACTTGGAGCAGTTGAAGAAGCTGGTGCCTTTGGGTCCAGACAGCACGAGACACACCACTCTGAGCTTGCTAAAAAGGGCCAAGATGCACATCAAGGTACTAAAATGCACAAACCTTATGAATCATTCAAGTGTTCACGTGGCACATCGCATGTTGGATTTAAGCGACGCATACATTTTAATGTTTTCACCAAGCATTTATCTGATGGAGTGTTAGGGTCACTTTAAGAAAAATATGTCGTTCTTTATAAGATTATAGTCAAAAAGTGGAGATTGAAGTTGTCGTTTCAGGTCAAACAAACTGCCAGGGCTGCTCTGTAAAATGCCTTGTGTACATGAGTTAGTGAAACAACATCAAACATCAGCTGTCTTATTGTGTGTTGTGACACAGCATATCCCCTCCGTACTGCACGAGGGTGTAACCATCGGCATCCTCTCATCTGTCCATTGTCAGCTATTTCATTTTGCATGAATCCGACCAGCTCTTTGAAATTTTTTGGGGTTTTTTCTTTCTGACCAGAAGCAGCTTTCTGCACCATCTGTTCAACATTCTTATATTTGTCACCACACTGTGTTTAAGTGCCAAAAGAGAAATCATTTCCTTGTTACTAAAACAGTAACAAGGAAAGCCCTAATACTCTTTCGCAGTATGATGACTGAATTTTTTCCTTATATTTTATTTTCTGAATAAACTATTGACGCTCCTCTGTGGGGAGGACCCCCCTGGAGGGGCACCGAGCCACTGTGCATGGGTGTGAACACCCAGGAGAAGAAAAATTAAATTAAAAATTAGATCCAAGTGAGAGGACTTAACTTTTTCTTCTTTTTTTTTTTGCTTTTGGAAATGGGGTCATACCAGAAGAAGCATGAGAACCTCTAGACTAAGCAAACAGAGTAATCTAAAAATCTTCTCTGTACCAGCTTCATGCTCTACTTCTCCTGTTTCCTCTAAGTAATTTTTTTCTGCACTTTAAGTGTGTCGTTGTTTTCTAATCTTTCAATCAGGATGGATCGGTGCTCAATGAAAATAAAAATCAAACAAAAAAGAAGAAGAAAAAAGAAATCTTAACACAGAGCCTTCAAAGTGAAATATGTGGGAGACTTTGTGGCTGATGTTTAGATTGTGTATTTAATATTTGGCTTGGCCAACTTTTCCTCCATGGTTCATTAAACTGTTTCACTTCACAGACACCAAGTGACGTGCTAAAAAATGCTCTGCAGCAGCAACTAGTGAGCGGAGCTTAAAAAAAGTAGCAGCAGTGCTTCTACCCGTGCTGTAGAAGACCAACCATAAGTAGACTTTAGGACACGCCGCACTGATCTTGCTGTTTACAAGCAGCAACAGTGTGGTTGGTGGAAAATCCAGACGTAGCGAGTTTTAACCCTTCATTTCCTGTTTACTAAGCATGTCCTCTCTGCTCAGACGACCTGCGCTAATTCTCGGCATTGCGACCGTTTCTTCTTGTGCGAGTTCGCTTTGATTCACCACCGAAAACCTTCATATACAAATAAGGGCACAAAAAAAAAAATCGAACCCCACTCTGAGTCAAAATTTGACTTTGAGTTCAAGTTTATTTTTAGTTTCAAACCCGTGAACCTCACACAGTCATTTGGCTACTTCCCCAATAAAATGTTGAAATTCAAGGTCGTGTTGTAACTTTGACAGAGATCTGATTTAAAGCAGATAGAAGATAAATCTGGTTTCATTTTTTTGTTAACTTGATGAGATCAAAACAAGAACTAATATTCATGTTTCAGCTAAAGTAATACTTCACCCTGCAGCAGTGATACAATAGGAAAATACTGTGGTCGTCACACTAGGAAGAAGTGTTGTCTTTTACTGCAGAGGAAGCTTTTTTGGTCTGGATTGTGGGTTTAACCATGTGTATTATGTGGTGTGCAGTAAAGAGAAGACAATTACTAGAACCCTGCACAGGCATGGACTGAGGTTGCAGATGAAAAAAATCCATGTCTGCAGAACAGACACCTTTAAACCAGTCTTAAGTATGCTAAGGAAGAAAATATGTATACTAGAGGTCTTCACTTCAGTTGCATACTTTAAAGGCAGAGCAAAAACGGGGAGGTGGTCCAATCCGGTGAGCATGGTCATTAATTTTTCGGCATTTTTGTGTGTGCTTTGTGTGCAGAAGCTGGAAGAGCAGGACAGGAAGGCTTTAAATGTGAAGGAGCAGCTTCAGAGAGAGCACCGCTACCTCAAACGCCGCCTGGAGCAGCTCTCCGTGTCCGGATCTGTGGAGCGCATTCGCACCGATAGCATGGGCTCCACCATCTCCACCGACTCAGAGCAAGGTAGGCTGTCCTTAAAGAGCCAATCACACCTTTCTGGATTGCACATAGACATGGATTGCGCGCCGTATTATTAGAGTACACTGTAAACGCTCTCTATGAGCCGGTTCTTTGTGTCTCAGATGTCTCTGTAGTGCTTAGTTTGAACTGTTGAGGTATGTTTGATATTCCTGAACGAGGTAACACACGTGCAGTTGTTTGTCAATGTAAGGGATTATCTGCTGGGGCACAAAGATCTGGCTGTTTGTGCGGAGGTAATGGCTGCCTAAATCCGGGTTTAATCTCCAGGCACAGCGGGCTTCCTAATAAATATGCCCACGTACTGGTTGTGTGGAAATAAACAGTTTCTTCTCTCTTGATCTGTTTCTAGCAACACTAAAAACCCCCAAAACATTGTGTATTTTTTTCCTTCTTGTGTACAGAGGTGGACATCGAGGGCATGGAGTTCACGCCTGTTGAGGCAGACAGCGTGGACAGCATCAGCGACGGCGAGGAGGAGGACCAGTACAGCCTCCAGAGCAGCTCCAGTGACAACAGCTACACGGGCACACATTCCCACAGACTGCAGCCACACCACTGTTAGACCCATGGCGGACATCCATCTGTCGACCAGCTTCCTCACCCATCCACGCTTCCCTCACCTCATCCCCCTCCCTCCCACTCTCCCCCTTTTGTGTTCACCTACGCCGCCCACTACCTACACCGCCTACACAAGACCACGATGGCAGTACCCCCGAGCCTATTCTGTCCACACTTAAGACTTCCTGACTTTTCCTCCCTTCTCTGACCACTGATCCTACCTCACCCTACTGTATCCTGCCTGACCCCGCCCCCTCCTTAAACACCTGCCCTTTTTACCACCCAAACAGCGCAGAGCAGAGCTTGTAGTTTTTAATCTGGGTTCTGTGGTCAGGTGCGCAGCTTTGACCTGTTAATTGGTTCGAGAAAAGTAAAAGGAGAGAGTTATTATCAGGTGGCAGTAATACCACACACAGTTTGTGATATAGCAGATGAAGCAGTTTGGTTTGTTCTGCAGTATATGCAACATTGGGAACCTCGGTAGTCATTTTCATCATACAGATTCTTCCCTTTTACACAACAGGATTGTGCAGGAGGTGTCCTGTCCTTTCCTTGAAACATCTGATTGGTGAAAAATGACGAAACCTTAGAGTTTCTCATTTGGAGGCGGTGGCAGGATGTGCTCAAACCGCTGCCACCGCCCGAGCGTACCCAGTATGGGAAGCATTTTGCTTCACTTTTCGTGCGCATCGAACAAACAAAGCACGACTCTGATACCTTCACAGTCACTGTGCACATGCGAGAAGTTTACCCACCACATCGAACTCTCCACAAAACGGTGAATTAAGCTAGCCTTTAAATGTCCAAACTTCTTACTGACTCAACTCTGCACACACGCTGAAAATGTGTCCACAGACCACCTGAGAAGGTTCGAGAGCTGCAGCAGAGCAGGAAGAATGTAAATAGATGTACAGATACTGTAGAAACCCTCGTGTCTCCCCTCTGGTTGGGTTGCCTAACCACTACTCCACACTACTGACCACTACACTATACCACCCTATGGTGTGGATGGACTACTATGTCAAACAATGAGAAAAAAAGGAGTTTCCTCAAAACTAAAACTCTACTCCTTACATTTGACTCAAATCTTGTTTCCTTCTCAGTAGCTAATTGATGTAGCAATAAATACATGAGGCGGGTGCTTCCTCTGAGTGTTTAATCGATTCTGGCAGACCATGAGGTTCTATGGGAGACTTTTTTTTTTCTATTTTTCTTTTTTTATTTCTAGATGGGGATTTGTCGCTCACCATTAACAGACCTGCATCTCCTTCACTAACGGATGCTTCTCTGTGAGCGTGTCACCATCTACCCAGATCTCGCATTTCTCTGCAGCTCTTGTCACCTTCTCGGTCAGAAGTCGGTGGTATTTTAAATATTTGTTTAAATCGATTAACAAGTCAAAGCTGTAAACACCCGGGAGGGGAGGGAGGGCAAGCTTGTAGCGATTTGTTCATTTTAGAGGCACTCGTTTTTATCTAACCTAGCAAACTAATCACTTTCCTTATCCCCTCGGCTGATCTGTGGCTTATTTGCGAAGCTTCGGGCACGGCTGAACACCGATGTAGGTGATCCTTGTTCTCTAACCCGTCTGTAACTTATGCACATTAGTCACTGTTGACGAACGAGGCGCTTCTGTCGCTCTCTGACCGTTTAATAATCCTTAGCCCCGGTCTCTGGCAGTCCTTTAGAGCTTGGCACTTTAAAAAGAAAAAGCAAAAAAAACACACAGACACAAAAAGGGGCAGGCCATTGAGACGGATCTGACCCCACCCAAAAAAAAAAGAAAAGAACTACAAAAGACTCGAACGAAAAAGAAAAATACTTGCATACAGAATCTACTCGTCACTGAAAGTGAGTTTAGCCAGTGTAGTCTATATTTCTTGTATTAAATTTTGTATTATATTTTCCTAAATGTTCTCTTGTAATGAAAAGACAAAAAAGAGTGAGTATATCTATCTTATCTATATATAAAAATATATATATATATAAATATATATAAAAATATGAGTGACAGCCAGACAGACAGGAGGCCAGGCTTGATGAAGGGAGAGTGGGAGCAGGGGAGCTGATAGACTGGCCCCTCTCCCTTTGGGTGACTCTCCTGCTGTCATTCTGTGCCTTGGTGAGCCTTCGACCTCCTTCATCCTCCTCCTCCTCTTTGGCCCTTACTCAGGTCACGCTCCCCCCTGTCCTCTCCCCCTCTCGCTTGCATCCCTCCCTCCTCCTCCTCCGGCGGGGCCTTTTTTTAATTTCAACGTGAGACACTTCCATGCGTGAGGGCCGCGTGAAGAGAGAAGACCTCATAAATGAGTAAAAATTATCCCCCCCACCTCCCCCTTTATCTCAGTTCCTACTGAAGCCGCTGTTGTACTACACCCTGTCCAGGCACTCCTCCGCCCTCTCGATGCCCGCCCGTCTGCCAGTGCCGCCTCTGTCATGGAGATAAAAAACAAACACACACACACACACACACTGGTGAACTCCCATGGCAGCTTCCAGTCGCCCCGAATGGTCACCAAAGGGGTTAAAAACTTCTGGGCTTGAAGCGTGTTTATCTTTATTTTGATTTTTTTGTCATTTTATTATTGTTGTATGTTGACTTGTTTGTTCGGTGGGAGCCACTGGGAGAGGAGCGATAAAAAAACAGAATAATCCAATCAATGGCAGCTTAACGGTGTTATCCTCCGAGCTCCCGGTGGTGCGTCCCAAACAAAGTGTTACCCATCGATCAGGGGACCTCTTGAGACACAGCAATATTACCATCTTGTGCTTTCTGAGGGAGGGTGGGGCGGGCGGGGCGCAGGGTTTTTAAAGACAAGCAGGTGGTTTTTGCTCTTGACTCTGTGGTGCATTGTTTTTTGTTTTCGTTTTTTTTTGGTGACCAACTCTTATATATTTTTTTTAATTTTTACCTCCTATCTGCACTCTCTCCATATTCTGCAGGAGGGGAAAAAAGTAACTATAGATGAGGAAAAAACAGCTGTTTGTTTTGGGGTTTTTTTAATCATCGAGTTTACATTCATGTCAAAGACTTTGTACATGACTGTTTGTAGCAAAAATGTCCTTTTTTCAGTTTGTCAGTCAAATGAACAACTGAGTAAACCATTACTAAATGGCATATTCTCTCGCACAGAACCTCCCACAGCGATAATTGACATAAAAAGAAGCAGAAGACAAAAAGAGGGAGGGAGCGGGACGATGAGGCGGTGAGGGGGGGGGGATAGATATGAGATTAGAGATTTTAAAAACACATACATATATTTTCACTCAGTGTAGTGTATGAGCAGCTGATTGGACATGCAGACATTTTTCTTGAATGTTGGATGGATCGTGTTTATGGGAAAATCTTTTAATGATGTGCCTTGGGGGGTGGGAGGGTTCTTTAAAGAGATTGTACCACTTAATGAACACTGTTGAATCAGTTGCCCTAACTTTAAAAAAAAAAAAAACGAAGTTCCCCATCTTGTTCCGCTTCCCTTCTCGTGACAGAAGAAGCAAACGATTAACGGCAAGACACAGAGACACAGAGGAGAGTGGGGTGGTGCTGGGGTGGGAATGTTCATCAACATCAAAGTGGGATTTTATTTTAAAAAACAAAACAAAGTCATAACAAGTACACAAGAAAAGATTTGATGTTATTGCTTTCATGCTGCTGTTGCACAGAGATTTCTAAGAGCACAAAAGTTTGTTTTTTGGGTGGGTGTCAGCAGGCGGAGAAGAAAGAGGGTGGTGGGCATGACGGAGTATGGGGGGCGTCTGCAGCTCACGTGCACACAGATGAAGTGAGAAACACGTCTTTCTGTCCCTTAGCCTGCTGCTGCTTTAAAGGTGCTTCTACAAACCCACAGAATGACTTCCATGAAATCTTATTCCTGCCAAATAAAGAGTCACTTTTGAATCTTTTTAATGATTAATATGATAGCTTTAACTACCTGTAGGCTTTAGGTCAGCTTCCTGCTTTCTGCACTTCAGCCTTTTATTTTGTATTTTCTCCTTAATTGTTTTGTCCTACAACAACGTTATGGTTCCTTTTTTTTCTTTGTACCCACTTAGAAGCTAGAGGCTGAACTGGCTTGGATTTAGTTGAGGGGGAGATGATGAGGGGGTTTGTTTGGGCTGAGGAGGGGGGAGTTCTGTGCCAGAGACCTGTGAATATGTTGCTTTTAAGCAGATGTGTAATTCAGAAGATGTATAAGTTCCATTTTTTTTTTGTGCGTGTGAGCGTGCGTACACGAGTACCTGGTGCTGGCTATGCTTTAGCAAACACTTTAAGGTATTGTGTATTCTCTCATTGTAATATAATTAAAATGTTTTATACATAAAGCCGTGTGTGCTGGTGTCATCAGTGCTTTTTGGGGGAAGGTAGCAGATTAAAAACTGACGACCTACAGCTGAACAAAGCTGAAAGAAAATGTAGGTAAAGACGTTGAAATGTTTCGGGGTTTCCTGTTTGGTTTACGCAGCTGTGAAACTGGAATATTGGGGGGGTGTTTAAAGTTCAGAGTTCATCTTTTGTCAGCGTGACAGCGAGCAGACATTGGGTGACGGCGTCAACAAACAGGCGCAAATAACTCGACAAACTTTTATTAAATCTCAGCTTAACACTGACGAGCTTCAAAACATGTCTAGCTATTAAACTGAAAGTCTAGAGAGATTTATGGACATCTTACAGCACAAAACCCTAAAGACTTCTTAAAAATACATCACATGAATAATTTTTAATGATAAATAAAATGTTGCAACGAAAAAAGAAATCCAGTCGATTCCATCCTGAAGGGAATGCAGTTGTTGAAAACAGTTTACAACAGGGGTGTCAAACATACAGCCCGGGGGCCAGAACCGGCCCACCAAAAGTGTCCAATCCGGCCCAGCAGATGGGTTTAGAATATTGCAAAGAAGAAAAACTTACATTTTTGACATTTCACTGCATTTTGGTCAGCTTTATTATTTTATTATTACTGACAAAAACATCACGCACAGCATAGCATAATATACCTAAACAAAAATAATAAAATTATTCTATAAAATTAACAGTAAAAACCTTATTTATTCATTTCATTCAGAAAAAAAAATTCTGTTATATTACAGAACAAAAAGACCCTTTTTCTGTTAATTTATGCTATTATTCCTTAACGTGAAAGCCAAACAGCCGTCCTTGTTTTTCATAATGCAGAACAACAGATATATTTAAAATTGCACTTCATGTTCATAACACATCATCGTTTAAGCGCGTAGTTAAACTTCTTTACACTGAATCTAAAGGGCAAACAATTGGCAGTGTGTTTTTAAGACTTTATTAGGCAGTACTGTAGTTTCACTGGTCCGACCAACTTAAGATAAAATTAATCTATGCTGCCACAACACAGAGTTTGACACCCCTGGTTTACAATAAAATAAACTTCAACAGTAAAGAAGATTTACTAAAGCTTTAAATTAGCTTAACTTTTTTCTTGTGATTAGACCTGCTGGCAGAAACATATATGCTTTCCAAACATAAGAACGATATTACAGCAGACGCTGTGTGCTGACACCTGTAACAGATATTCTCTGCAGTTTATTGCAGTCTCAAACCTGAAAAAATGAACCGTAAAACATTTAAGTACAGTTAAGCATTCAACTACAGCTCTGATAACTAACCGATGAAGTTAAATTAAAATTACAAAGTCACGTGATCGTGATTTGGTCTAATTTGAGCTTTTAGCTGGAGCTCAATAATAAATGATATGTTAATAAATATAATAAACTTGAAAGAGCCAATGAGAAGAAAGCATATGTGCTGATAATAACGATGTTTATAATCGTCTTTGACAGCAGATTTGAAAAATGTCTTTAAATAAGCGGCTTAGACGCAGCGTTCACCGGTTAAAGCAGAGAGAGGTGCTGCTGGCTTGAAAGGCTAGCAGTTAGTCAGCAGAGGTAACCCGACAGAGGAGTCAGACTGTTTCTTATTAAGAGAAATCGTAAACAGCGAGCATACAGCAAAACTTCAAGATGATCGAGATGATCAAAGGCAATCATGCCGAGTCCACACACACACACACACACACACACACACACACAGACACACACACACAAACAGTGCTTTCAGATAAACTGCCGGGGTTTCTGTGGGACGGCAGCAGCTGAAGCCAGCGTCTTGGCTGCTTCTTTGGCCTTCTCTGACGCGTCCTTCACTGTGTCCCTGAGCAGCCGCTGGGGCGCCTCTCCTGTGGGAAGAGAGCGAGGGTGAGGCGGGAGAGAACGAGGACGACAGGCATCAGCAACACTGCGAGATCCTTGCTGAGATCAGGATGCTCACTGACACTTCTGTGGCCGATTTTCTCGTGACTTTCATGATTTAGTAGCTTGAGAAGTGTGCTGCCTTTTTTTGTTCTTGTTGTTGTTTTCGGAGCCACCCACAGGAAACAAGCACACAGAAACACACGCCTTCAAAAATCAAAGAGAATACTTTTACTACAGTGAAGATAAAGTGAGCTCCTCTCCGTGCACTTGTTAACTTTTACCAGACAGTGCTCACTCAGTTCAGCGCTGTTACTAAGTCAGACCTAATGATCACAATTGTGACTTTCCTCTGACAGTCATTAAAGGTAAGGAAAGGTAAGGTGACACATACAAAAAATAAATACATATCAACAAGGACCTTTCTAAAGAGGCTTCACTGAATAAGTCTGCACTCTCCTCATCTGTATGCTGTTAGGAACAGCCTCATACTGGATTTAGCGCCAGGGGCTGCACAGTCTATTTGTGTCTGCCCTGACTATGAACCCCACAACCTCGTGTGAGAACAACAACCTGAGTCACAACAAGACACAGTGATCCCCCCCCCCACTCAAACACGAGATGATAAGGAGATACATTTCCTTCAATTCTGCACTTTTATTTTTTTTAAACCGAGACGTAGATATGAAGTGCGAGTGTGCGTTAGCGCTGTCAAAGGGAAAGGGCTCTTTGTGTGTCTGAATGCTGACAATAACAGTGGGGAGGGACTCCTTACGGTCAAAAACAAAAGTCTCACGTTTTTTCAAAGCAGCATTTTTTAAACAAAGCAAAAATTGCTTATTGGATTTAAATGTAGTAAGCAATATTAAAAAGAAAAAAAATCCAATCAGCAAACTATAGTGAAATTCATATCAGCAAAGATATGAACTTCTGGAGACGTGTGGTACTTTCAAATACTCGCATGCCAACTGTCTAAGAAAACATGTTTTGTATTCCAAGATTGTATCTTAACCTCTGCCCTCAATCCCACTGAGCATCTATAGAAGATAAAATATAAAAATCACTTTTCTGATGATCGAGTGTGAGCGAACAGAAAGTTTTACTAAAGATGGAAACAGATCGAAGCTGAAGATGGAAACACGGAGGAACAGGTTGGTTCTGTTCACAGATGTTGTGGAAAATTCCTGGAACCCAAGTGATTTCATCTGAACGCTAAAACTACCAAAGCACCATTGGCAGGCAAGATGGCAGAGTAGAGATGACATCAAGAACAGGCTGTGCAGGTGACTTTCTGCCCCCCCTCCCCTGGCGCTCTCCCAAATACTGTAAAATGAGACACATGTGAGCAAAAGTATTATTTTGGGGCTCTCCTCAGCTCTTCCCAGGAGGGTGGCACAGTTGCCCCCCTGGTGGTCTTCCTTGGGTCCTCATATTCTGGGGCCTCTGGATGTCTGGGGCCTGGATCTCCACTAGGGATGGGTATTGATAAGATTTTCACGATTCCGATTCCATTTTCGATTCTGTTTAACGATTTGATTCTTTATCGATTCTCTTATCGATTCTTTTTAAAAAAGGAGAACACTAAGGTCGATTAGCTTAGAACTTTGTTTTATATCTTCTCTTTGAACAAGATAGAAATTTAGGAGTAACATGGCCTTACAAACCCAACAGTGAGATCTTAAGAGATCCACAGCCTACGGCTCTTCAATGTGTGTCACAGGGTCCCCAGGAAAAAAAAAATTGTAAATGTAAAATAATAAAATAAATATTCTTCTGTAGCAATTACACAAGAATTTCCAGTAATGTCCCTGCCTACAATTAAACACATTCACTTACCTAAAATTGGGGGCATCTGCTGTGGCAAATGGGTGAAAGCCTTTTACCACAAACTTAGTCACTGCTCGGTGACATTCGTCTATCCTGGCCTGAAAGGAGACGCTACCGCTAGACTGCAGCGAGAACTGCCAGCATCTGAGCCAGACTCTGTCTCTCTCATCGTGGTCACCTAAATGCACACTAATGGCAGGTTTTGTAATAAGGCAGATCGCGCTAACATAATATGCACTGTTAGTTGATTATTTACCTGCCGCATTAACAGGAGAGATTGTGCAAACGTTACTGCTGCTGCTGGGTTGAGATTCACGAGTCCGGAGCGGAATTAAAAACACGACATTCATTTAAGGTCATCGTGTGTTTTGTGAGCAAATGCTTTTGCATATTCGTAGCGTTTCCTCCCTTAAATGAAATATCTACTTTGCAAGTATTGCAAGTTGCCCTGTTGTCATCCGTTCTCGTAAAGTATGACCAAACTTTTGAGCGTTTGAGCCGCTTACACGCCGTGTTTCCTGCCAGGTAAATGACGCTCCGCAACGCGGTGACGTCATTTGGGGCGACTGGAATCGATAAGGGAATCGTTTGCAAAAATGGCAAACAATTCCAAGGAATTGAAACAGTGGGAACCGGTTCTCAACAAGAACTGGTTTTCGATACCCATCCCTAATCTCCACCATACCCGCTTCATGCCCTGGGGGACGGGCTATGGCTCCCCACACTCCCTAGCAGATCATTACATGGAGAAGAAACCTTGGTGAATACAAAGCGTCTTGATTCCACCAGGTGTGCACACTGGTGTAACACATGGGTGTTCACAGACACAATTACACCTTTACCTCAAAGCACATGTAGATCTGCTATGCACAATAAAAATATCATCATCTTTAATCAATTGTGATGGTGTTGTATTTAATGTTGCTCTTTTTGTTGTTTTCTCTTTGTTTTTCTTTTTCATACAGTGATCAGGTGTTTATTTCTTTTTCTCTCCCCCCTTTCCACATCTTTCTCCATCTATTGTCTTTCTCCCTCTCTTTTTATTCTTCTCCTGTCCTAATCATGTCTGTCCGTCTGTAAACGGACATCAAATAATGGCAAATTCATAAAGTCAATCATCGGACCAATGGCAGGCCTGAAAGGTAAAGTAAACCCTTCAGACAACAATTCTGATGGCTAAAAATCCAAATGGGACAGGCCGGGAAAAAAAAAAAAAAAAAAAAAAAAAAAGTATTAATTTGTATTTTTTAAAGTTATTTATTTTCATTTCATTAGTTCATTTTTTAAAATTAATTAATTAATTTTTAACTTATTTATCTAGCTGCCAGCATTGCTGAAACCATGTTAATAATAGAAAAAAAAAAAAAAATCCGCCCCTGTGTGCGATCAAAATGTCAGAAATATTTCAGCATTCCCGTCGTCTGGGTTTACCCACACTGCCTGAACGTTAAAGAGTCCTTGCAGACTACAAACACGGGTGGGAAATAACCTTCCGGTCTGTTTCTGTGCTGTGGCATTACAGGTGATTTTCATTCATTATGTTATGAAACAAATACGGCTGTTTACATTTAGACTTCTCAGGACCTGACGACCTCTGAACACACTCTCATCAGTCCATCTCTCTGTATGTGCTCTTAAATAGCAAACTAACACGTAACCATAGATTTCTCCTTTACACTGACAATTTCCCTAACAAATGAACGAGGTAAGGACAAACCTTTTTGACTAAGAAAATCGAATTCGTCATTGTGTTTACCACCAGAATACAACATATGCTGAAATCCTTCTAAAAGTGAGTTTTGCCACTCTGTAGCCATTTCGGTAATGCCTCTGGGCCGTTATTTTGAAGGTGTGCGTGTACAAACAAAGACTGAGCAACAGTGCTTAAAAATGCACATAAACGCTCATAAACGCTCTGCTCACATTGACTCTTGCTTAACCCATATGGAAAAGATATATATAAATCTTATAAAGTTTGTATCTGTCTTGTATGAAACTTGTATGAAAAGCATACAAGAGTGAAAACACATATAAGATCCCTTGAAAAATTATATAATGAAACTTGTATGTTTTGGATACTTACTAAAAAAAATATATGAAAGTAATGAGAAAGTGGCCACTTTCATGAGTAAATCATATATGTTTTTACTATTTCTTTTCCATATGGGAAGATAAGGCTGAAAAACCTTCCCTCTGCTCCAAGCTTACACTTCTCTTCCAAACATGTAGAAGAAGTGTAAGCTTATACAGTTGGTATGAAGTGACCCAAAGGATACATTGTGTTGTTTACATCAAATTCTATTGTCCAATTTTGGTGAGCTTGTGTAAATTGTAGCCTGAGTTTCCTGTTCTTAGCTGACAGATTGCACCTGCTGTGGTCTTCGGTTGCTGTACATTCAAAGAAGGTCCTGTGCCTTCTCTGGTTGTAATGAGTGACTATTTGAGTTACTGTCGCCTTCCTATCAGATCCTATGGCTCCAACAAGGCAAAACTGCAGCTCACTGGACATTTTCTCCTTTTCATTCTCTGTAAACGTAGAAATGGTTGCGAAAATCTCAGCAGATCAGCAGTTACTGAAATACCCAGACCGGCCCATCTGGCACCCTCAACCACGGCACATGTAAAGTCACTTAAATTCCTCCTCATAATGATGCACAGCTTGAATTTAAGCAGGTTATCTTGACTGGGTCTAAATACCTAAATGGCACCCAGCTGCTTCCACGTGATTGGCTGATTAGATATTTGCATTAACAAGCATCTGAACAGGCCTGCCTAACAAAGAGTCCAGTGAGCGTGATCTTCTCTACATGAAGGTTTGTGCCAAATTTGATGAAATTCCTTCAGTGGTTGATGATGACTCAAAACATCACAACCGTATTTAATTCGTTTTAAAATAAGAATCACATCAGAATCAACTAAACAACACATCTACTTCTATACTCTAAACTACTATTTAGATCACTGTTGCTCAGACAGGGTAGAAAGTTACTGCCTCAGCTACGCTGTCTACTCTGTGCAGCAACATGTGACAACCCCCGGGCAACGCCTGGGATGGCAGATGGATGCCTCAGTCCTAGCAGACTTACCATGACGCTCAGCCTGATGCCGATTCCTGTAGTGGCATCAACAAAAGTGGCAACAGGACGGAATCACAACAATCAGACACACGTACGCTGCATCAGCACAACACACAGTTTGGAACAATGTAAATATTATCTTATTCTTTGGGGTTAAATTTGACTTTCCACACTTAATGTACAAATTATTTGAGGTTATTCGTAGTGCGCAGACTTACAGTACTTTTAAAAAAAAAAAAAAAAAAATCACTCAAATGTGAATATTTTCAGGTTTAGCTGGTGTCCTATCATTTTAAACTAAATCCTACCCAATATGAGAAACTGATAAATCAACACTAGAAAAAGTGACTCATCTGCAGATGGTTCATCTCTAAGTGTTGTTGTTTCTTTAATACATCTCTTCATACATCCCTCATTATGATTTACTCTGTTAAACTCTCTTTATGCAACACTGACTACCTAAATTATTTCTGTCCAAACTTAAATTAGGAAATTGTAGCCATTTGTGACTGTAGCTGTCATGGTTTCACATCCCCCCGCCTTTTATCACATGGCACGTGGAGGAGTAAGATTTCTTCAGGCAGAGTGGCAGGGGTGAGCCCCTTCAGGTTATTATGACAGCAGTCCTGTGTTTCTGGGGCGAAAAGAAAGCTCCATTTCCTGTTTAAGTTTTCCCCCCTTCCAGAAATGGCAACAGTTAAAAATAAGCTGTTTTGTTTTCCTCTGCTTTTCCTCCTGCTCTCTGCCCTGTTTCAGCTGGAACACACATGAAGTGTACATACCCTGCAGGTTGGACAGCGCGTATTCCAGCCCCTTCATTGCCTTCACCTGGTTGCTCTTGAAGCGAGCCAAACCAAACTCCTGTGAGAAGACAGAACAGGAAATGGCTTTACACAGGGGAGATTGTCTGGGAAACAACACCGTCTTGTCACTGCAAGTCTCTGGGGATATCCAAACAAGCCTGGCATCTTCCATATTTAATGATTCCAATTTAGTAGACTTATTTTTTGTTTTGTTTTTTTGCTGTGAATTTCACTTCTCCCACTACTTTATTTTAGCATGAGCGCTAAAGTAAAGATCTGAAAATTCAGGACATCGGCCTCTAGAGTGAAAAGAATTGCATCTATTCTATCTGAACCGCCGTAGAGTAGATGAAAGCAGACGAATAAATGCTTCTAAGAGTACTCATATCATTCCTGTGCTGACTGACATCTAACTTACCTAAAGGGCAGATGGGCTCTTACTGAAAGAAAAGAATTCATTTACTGTCTTGTGTCTATCACACATAGGAAAGCCAGAGTACAGACTGTATATAAAAGTTGGGAGAAGCAACCATGACATCGCTGTGTGGTTTGTGGATTATTTTTTTTGAATTTGCAGATTTAGCACGTTAGACATTTATAGATGGTTAGCGCAAACAGTTGATCTTACTAAGAAACTAAGAAAACGGCACAATAAATCTTTATACTGTTTATTTTACTAAACACGGGATCATAACTTCTTTTAAAAAGGAACATCATGATTTGAATTTAGCAACCAAGTCCAAAAATGTAGGAGGATAGTGCTTACTTTGAGCTCCTAAATCAAATAAGAAGTCTGATCGTTTCCTCATAGAGGTCTGCTTGCAGCTACATGAGTTGCCCTCTGCTGGCAATGAGAGTGAATGCAGGTCTCAGGCACATTTATATACAGTGGTTTTGGCTGGGGTCTGTCTGTACCTGAATGGGTTTGGAGAAGCCATAAATGCTCGAGGATATCCACGCCTCACGTTTCAGCTGTGTGGTCGCTGGATGCTCCACTGAGCCTTGGAAAACACAACGCTCCTCAACAGACTTGATTGGGAAAGAAAAGTGACAGCAGGTTATAATAAACTAAGATGCAACACAACAGATTTACTATGGAAGTCATCATGTCAGGATTTTAAGTAACTCGTGGTCTTGGCAACAAGATTTCTGGAGACGTAACTTCACTAAAGACGATCTTTCTTTCTGCAAAAGCCTTTGAAGGATTTGAAGAACTGTTTTTGTCTCAACACCTGCACAGAACTACCATGTCTCAAAATGTTTTCCATATTTTCCCATGAAGCCATCATGTTTCAGACTGCAGCAAATTAAAAACACAAGCATCATCAAGTATGTTGTAACGTAGTGCAGTTTTCATTAAAGTTTTAAGAAAAGATCATAAAAATATAACATTTAGTTGTGCGTATAAATGCATGTGCGAAATAAGGACCTCTGTCCTTGTGTGAACTGATTTCTTTATTCCTGTTATTGTGTGTGTGCCAGACTCTGGCAACCCACAGTACTCTACAACACCTGTAACCACAACAGTGATGTGATGTCAGACCACATTACTTTCCTTATATCATGGCAGCGAGATGACAGCTTTGACAGAAGTCCTACACAGTTTCACATGTAAAAAAACAAAACACAAACAACACATATCTACTTTCACAGCAACTTCAGCAGAAAACAAGCAGAGTCAAGTGAAAAATTTAATTTCTCTCCACCACACAAGGTCACAAAGGCAATGATGATTAAAACCCATCAGGAAAAAGGCATAACACAGGAAACTGGCTGCGTGTCGATTAGAATCTCTCTGAAACAGCTCAACGAGTAGACGGCAGGAAAAAAACAACAACACAAAGCCTCACCATGAGAGTTGTGTGGTTGAGGTTCCAGGTGTAGGTGGTCAGGCTCTTGTTCACTGGGTCCACGATGGAGTCCTCGATGACGTACACAGAGCGAGACATGCCGGCGGGGAAGAGCCGCTCCGCCCAGCGAGGCAATCGATTGGTCTTCATTAGAAGCCGTCTGGAGAGGAGCCGGTGGTCTGCTGTTACCTCCCGGTACACGACGTCCTCCGTGAGAACATGGGTGCTGGGTGACACAAAAACACACAGCCACATCACCTACAGGATTACTGTGAGGCTTCTCATCTGTTTCTAGTGTACGTTCAAAGAGTGCACCATCATAATATACACCAAAAGAAAGAAGAAAAATACATGCAAGTAAAATATTCTGATGTCGTCTAAGTCAGGCATAAAAAAAAAAAACAAGAAGCACATAAACCACCTGCCCACCTCGATCAGCCAAACTTAGTTTTGCTTCTCTGATACACTGTCTCAGTTCTCAATCTCACTCAAGACTGACAAGCGTATTTTTGCTTGCGAGCCTCCAAAATTGAAACAATATACAGGCATCACCTGCGCGACTGCCTAGTTTTGAAGAATGATTAAACAATACACTAAAACACTGCACTACATAATTATTTACATTTTCTAAACCACAGTTCAGCAAAGTTAATGTAATTCCTACTTTCCAACTAGTGAGGAGATCAGGGGAAATAGAAAGCATTTAAAAGATATCACACAGCATTCAAATGTTCACTAAAAGTAAAAGCCAGCAATGGTAATCCCAAAGTCAAAAAGGACTCGTTTTTTTGGCACCTTAATTTTTAGTAGCAAATTTTATGGCTCTCCATGTGACGGCTGAAGGAGGACTGACATCTGAAGGCATGCTGCTAGCGACCCTAAGAACTACTAGAGGTATCTTTCCTTGTGTTTTCTAATGAGCACCTTTGATAAAATACTGATTATGAGAATGCTGGAGTACCTGAATGGGTTTGGGTACCTCTGCCAGAAAGCAGAGACAACATGGTCCCATGTACTCCTGATGTCGGTGCTGCTACAGAAATACTTGACCATTTTTTTTTTGATGATGTGCAGGACGGTGTGAATCCCAAACCCTGAGGTCCCTCGCTGTGATTATACAAATCAGTGAAAAGTTTGGTGCTGACTCCATCCACAGTCTGTGGTGATCCTGCAAAAGTGAAGGGAACAATGAATAAAAAGGTTACGCAGATAAAAACGCTGAATAAAGAGTATTGTACTGCTGGGTGGGATGGACATGGTCAGCACCAATAGTCAGATAGGCTGTGGCATGCAAACGATGGTCAGTTGGTAATAAGGGGCCCAAAGTGTGCCAAGAAAGTATCTCAAACACCATTACAACTTCAACAGTCTGCACCATTAATAAAAAGCAGGATGGATCCACGCTTTCATGTCATTTACACAAAAACTCTGATCCTACCATCTTAATGTCTCAGAAATAGAGACTAATCAGACCAGGCAGCATTTTTACAAGCTTCTATTGTCCAATTTCAGGAAGCATGTGTGAATTGTGGCCTCAGTTTCCTGTTCTCAGCTGATAGGAGTAACAGCTTGTTCTGCTGCTTCAGAGCTTGACGTAGTGTTGGCTCTTTCGCATATCATGATTGTAACCAGTGTTCATTTGAGCTGCTATTGCCTTTCCATCAGTTGAATGTTCTCTGACAATCATTCAGACCTGCAACCAGCTCACTGGATATTTTCTCTCTCTTTTTTTGGGCTTATTCTCTATAAACCCTAGAGATGGCTGTGCAGGAAAATCCCAGTAGATCAGCAGTTTCTGAATGCTTAGAGCAGTCCGCCTGGTACCAACAACAACGCCACATTGAAATCACCTTAAACTCCAGCAGGTCATCTGGAGCATACCTGCCGGCCTAAATGCACCGAGCTGCTGCGATGTGATTAGTCGATTAGCTAAAACAATGTGAACAGGTGTATCTAATAAAGTGGCCGGTGACTTTATGTTTTTCGATTTTGTTGTATAGACTTCAATGGGTCCCCCAAATATCCTTTTTTTTTTTTTCAATTACAGCACCAATAAAACATTTTTGAAACCACCATTTGTTATCTTTTATTGACTTTTCACATTTTCATAGCTCAACATGACGTAGGTCCTTACGTAATATACGCACGTCACCTTGACATATGGTTGGCTGGTTATCGTTACCGTTGGTTTGCTGGACAGCTAAGAGCTACCAAGTTAGCTTCCAGAAACCACATAATTCAAGTGATTTACCTCTAAATGTTATACTGAGCTTAAGTAAAAGACCGGTTATTTCACAGCTTAATGTTAACTGAGTTCAGAGTTTGACAGGAGGTTTACAGCAATAATACCGCACTTCAAGTTTCGGTAGCCTCCCGTTCCGTTAAATGGCCACTAACCGAAATGTGAAACATTCCGGAAATAGTATAAGCAAGCTTACCTGTAGTTGCTGCTACTTTAATGCTAGGCTAATAAATATTAGTTGTTTGTTGAGCCTAAAGCCAACAAACTAACTGATGTTAGCTAGTTATATTCATAATGTCATATGAACCCGGTCAGCCAGCTCCGAGTCGTAGGTCGGACCGTTTTACTGTAAAGCCACTTCCGGTTGTCGTTTTAAAGTAAAAGCTCTCACAAACATTTCTCTTTTCACGCATTGGAGACTGCTGTGTGATACAAAGACCTGATTGCTATAGTCCCGAATTTTGAACCTTTAATATATATATATATATATTTAACGAGGAACCTACAGTTTTCAGAAAAGTACTCATGAAATACTTGTATTTAGATTCCCATCGTGCCTATTCTTGCCTGCTGGTGTTCTAATTTAAACAGTCAGCTAAAATAAACATTAGCTGCATCCATTACAATGTAGTAAAGACACTTATTTAATTCTAGAAAAACAGTGAGAAGATGAAGCCAGTGAACAGTTTTTACACTTGTTCACTAAACGTCACTATGAGACCACCCTGCAGTAGGATATGTATGGTTGCCCATTATATCATTTCACACTCCTTGAATTTGTCCCAGACCAACAAATTGCCGAAGCTTCTTCTTTCATGGAGATGTTACACTTGCTGATGATCAGTGAATGCATTGCATCAGGAGCACCTGGCTGCTACTTTACTCTCTTAATTCCTTTGGAAGCAGTAAGAGTGCACTTAGGTTTTTTATTTACAGGGCTGCAGAGAGTCCTGTGATAACTTTCTTTTTCACATGGCTGTGGTGTTGTTGAGCTCTCTCTGCTCAAACTCACATCCCCGTTTGCAAACCAGACTTTTAGAAATCATTGTTTTTTTTAATGCTCACATGAACTGTGGAGTAGCCTAATCAAGGCGCGACACTGTCCCTTTAAAAGGCCCGCTGAGGCTCCATGTCAGTCTTGTGTTTTATTTTGCCATCTAGTGGGCAGGATGAACCACAGACATGACAGTACCAGACATTTAAATTATTGATGAAAATCTCATTAATTCAGGTTTTCATTCTATTCTGGTCACTTTGAGGCGTTTGTCACCCACAAAACCAATTTCTGGATCAAACTATTCACAGATATTTGCAAGGAGGATGTAATGTGACAAAAGAGCTGGTGCAGGGATTACAGTCTCTGCATCAGTGTCAGGAAAACAAAGGAGATGATCATGGAGATAAGAAAGATCCTCAAAGTGCTCCTGGCAGCAGCCTCCCAACAACTACAGACATGTACATAAGCAGATGCTGGAAAGAGCCTCCTGAAGCTTAAAAGACACTACTCACCCAGCACACACACCGTTTGTCTCCCTCCCTTTGGGAAAGTGGCTGCAGAGCAGAACCACCAGACCAAGGGACTTCTTCCTGGAGGCTGTGACTCTGCTGGCCCAACCCAAAGGTAACAAACATGAGAAAACACCTGTGTCTTTGTAGTATCCACCACACACATTTAAAATTAGTTTTTTATTTATACTGTGAATTTATCATCTATTCCTGATTTCGGTATATATTGCTATTGTGTGAGCCCGCTTTTGTTCCACTTAGAGCTGAGTGCAACATTTTGTTTCACTACTGTCATTGGTCCTCCAGTAACCAGTTCATGCAGCAGGTGGCGCGCTATAATACACCACAGAACGATATGTGTCCCATTTCCGACTCTTCTTCTTCGTCGGTGCACTTTCCTGCAGAGGGAAGTGTCCTCCATGGTGTCATTGTAGATCTTTCGAGGTTGAATATTAGTAAATAAGAGATGTCTGGGTACACACCAGACCAAAAGCTCCGTTTCGAGCAGATAACGAAGCTCCGGAGGCAGTGGCTGAAGGACCAGGAGCTCAGTCCGAGGGAGCCCGTGGTACAAGCTAAACCGCCTGGCCCTGTCGCCAAGTTCTGGGCTGGTTTTCTGGAGCCCAAGAGCCTGTGGAGGGTTTACGTGAGTTCTCGTACACAGCTGATCCGACGACCGCTAATAATGACATTTACAGCTGGAATCAAACCGAGCGGTTTATCTGCTACTAGTAGCGTTTCATTAAGGACAAGGGCCAGGGTAGCTGTTTACTGCTAACGTGGTTGGCCGCGTTTACTTTGCAGGCTTCATGCCACACACACAGACCGCATCTACTACAGCTTATATTGTGATGTTGTTCTATGTCAGTGACACAATCTAAGGTTTTCCTTGGATTATCTCTAGTAGATACAAGAACTAAGCAGAAAATACTCTAAAATGTATTTTTTGTAATGGATTCTTTGTTTCCTTGCCACAGAATAGCAACAACAAACAAACAAACATAAAAAATAAATGTTCAAATTGTAATTTTTAAGCATGGTGTCAGTAAAATCTGTTGCTTCAACAATACCTACTTAGTTTAAAATATGCACTATAGTTTAATGCTGGGGAAAAATTATGGTTTGATTGACTCACCAATAAGTTTACAGACAACGTTTTAAAAGTGACTAATCCATACCTATGCTATTAAAAATGTTGTGTATTATGCATTGTTATGACCCTGATGAAGGCCATAAGACGTAGCAGAATAAAGCAGAATAAATCTGTGCATCCCTAGCTTTTAGAAAATGTTGATACAAGGGTAGTCACTGCAGAGAACTTTACACAGGAAAGAAAAGAAAAGAAAGTCAAGCAAGACAGAATAAATGTGTGTGTGAATGAGAGGAAAGCAGGTGTAATGATGAAGATGCTAGAAGTAAAGATGGTGAAGGTGAATGGGCAAGATAAAATCAGATTAAATTATAGAAACAACTCAGGTTAATCAGTTTGGAGAGGTTCAGATGGTTTGGGCGTGTGCAGAGTATGGCTTAGTGGATATATTGGAGATAGGATGTTGGGGGTGGAGCTGCGGTCTTCATAATCTGTAGAACACTGAAAATCTTTAGGCCCTTTATCTAAACTGTATATCACATATTCCGCGTCTTTAGCAAGAGAACAAACGCAGTCCCTGTAAACATTATGATTCCGTATGTTCTTCTCTTTACTGATATTTGTTTGTGCCCTTGCAGACCTACAAAGCGTACAGAGGTGGAGTTTTCACATTAACACGGCTGCTGATACCCGCTTGGATTGTTCACTACTACGTGAAATACCATGTTGCTGTAAGTTTCCACATTTGATCATTTTTATTTATATCTAAGCCTTTAAATACAGGAGATGGATGATAGAGCCATAATATGAAGTTCAAGAAGATAGCTATTTTTTTTTTTTAAATTGTATTTAATTTGTTTGATAGTATGTAACCAAGGTAACTTGAAAGAAGAAAGAGTTTTAAGTTACAGACATGCAGTATTAACTTATTCTTGGCCAAACTAGAGAACCCTGCACCTTGGATTTCATTTGTAGATGGAGATCATGTGACTGATTTGATCAGAATGGGTAGCATATTAAAATTCCGTGTCATTGTTCCCTACAGCAAAGGCCGTATGGCATTGTGGAGTTGAAACCCAAGCTGTTCCCAGTAAGTGTGACCCATTTATTATTTATTACTTCCAACAGTTAACTTTTTTTGTTTCTCACATAATACCCCATTTATTCTTCATATATTTGTATAAATGTAACTGAATGTTACCTTGTTTTACCATAACTAATACTTTTTTTGTGCTTAGGGTGACACGATCCTGGAGACGGGTGAAGTTGTTCCAGATCTCCCAGAGACCCACGGCCATCATTGAAGAGGAAATAGTTCAGCTTTTTCCTTGAGTTTCTCTTGTAAAAAATTCTGTATATGTGATTAAAATACTCAAAAGTTATGAGTGTGAGCTTGACTTAACAGAATAAATTAGTGATAGTGTTTTAGTAGAATTCCATCCATCCATCCATCCATCCATTCGCTTCCGCTTATCCTTTTCAGGGTCGCGGGGGGCGCTGGAGCCTATCCCAGCTGTCATAGGGCGAGAGGCGGGGTACACCCTGGAAAGGACGCCAGTCTGTCGCAGGGCCAACACACAGGGACAGACAACCATTCGCACTCACATTCACTCACACATTCACACCTAGTGGCAATTTGGATTATCCAATCAACCTATTCCCACAAGTTGCATGTCTTTGGATGGTTTTAGTAGAATTGTTTTGTTTTTTTTAAATTTTAGTTAGAGATTTTTTCTCTTCTGTCAGGTGATGTGTAAGTTCATTAAAAAAAAAAAGGTAAGCTTTAGGGATGCTGTTGGCTGGGAAAGGGGAGCCTGAGGACTAATCTGTGTGATGTTTTCAAGAAATGCAACCTGGTATACTCCTTCAGCATTCAACAACAGACAGAAGCACCTAAAATGTAAAAAGTAATATCTTTTATGGAGGACAAAATCTGTTCATAGTAACTCTAACTACATTAGATCTTCACAAATCATTACAGTTTGTATCCTGATGGTAGTGGTCTCTACAGGGTTGATTACATACCCCCAAGGGTAAGAGCAGTGACTAAATGGCTTGGGTATGAAAACTACTTAAATCACATGCTGTGGGCTTAAAAGTCACTAGATCTTAACACCTAACAACAATTCCATTTACAGTGGCAGTTGTAAAGAATTTATTTGAAAGGAGGTTGTGCAGTCAGTCGATCAGAGTTCATTTTTGCAAAGATGGCCATGTGCAGATGAACACTTGAAAGATGCCTTTAAAAAACCTTGTGACCATGATAATGTGACAAAGATGTCACCTGGGATTTTCAAATTTATACCAAAAGCGTATTTACTTAAAACCTCGACCTCAACTTAAAGATCACATGTGTTTTCTGAAAATCATGTGAATGCAATAACTCAAGAAGAATAAGATACCTAGGATTTCTAAATTCACGCCATAAGTGCATCTACTCCATAAGTGTATCTACTGCACTTATGGCATGAGTTTTAAAGAAAGTCATCCTTCTCCGAAATGTTTTTGCATAGCTTTGCTGACAGGCAAAGGGCACTAAGAATATAATTGTAAATATGACGATAGCGCTTGATATTATTGTGAAGGGCGCTAATTTCCCCATCCCCCCCGCGAAACCTGAAAATTGAACTTTTATTGTGAAGGAAGTTAGCGGAAGTTGCTCGTTGAATTCACTTTCTGTTATGGAAGAAAGAGGGGTTCATAGTTCTGTCAACAGCCGCTCCAGGACTGATGGCCATATAGAAATTAATGTGTTTCCACAATAAGGCGAGAAGTAATCAGGTGTCACCGCATTCGTGGCTGTCTGAAGGATTCAGAGGTAATTATTACTTAACTTTTCTCGAACGTCCCGAGTAGCCACAGAGTTCCAAGCTTTGTAACGTCCGTAGCTAGCCTGCTAACTTGAGCTAACCTGGTCAATGTGTGCTCAAACTACTGTTTATTGTTTTGCTAAGTCACGTTGGTTTTATGTAACATTTCATATACCCCAGGGGCTTGTTACTATATATGTAACAGCTCTTAAAGACGATTTTTAAGTTATAGTTTCTAGATATTATTCAACTTCTCCAAAAGGAAACACAAGTGTTGTAGTTGCTAAGCTAACAAAACGATAAACAGAAACAAAGTGGAAAACGGTTATTAGGGGCATTCCGGTGTATAGATTTTATTCTGTGACATGTCTGTCGAGATTATCGATGGCCAAGAAAGACATTTAGGGGCTGTATAATATGTATTTTATCGCTCATGTAGCTCATAAATAGTTGTTCCGAATGGCTAATTGTAATAATATTACTGTTAACAATATCGCTCGCCATGTTATCCTCAAGCAAGCACCCATTCCTGTTGTTTGTAGTGTTTTTTTAACCAACGTTTTAGTATAATATAATAACATGTAGCCCTACCAGTATATCAGTGCTCAGACATGAGCCTGCCACAGATGTGCCATCGTCATGTGTGTGTATATGTTGTATGATATGCAACAAAATGAATATTACAGAACATAAAGCAGAAAAAGTTGTGTGGGTGGTGTTCTTACCTTAAGTCAAATTCATTAATAGACAAACAGTAACCTTATCGTGTACTCTTCCCCTCACGACCCCACAGGAGTATCTCGCCATAGCGAGATATTTATATTTATATTATTTATTACTGATGGTCATCAGGGAAAGACAAATACTTTACATGCTTTTAACATTGTAGACTCCACCACTTTTCATGCACCAGAGTTTGAATTGGAATAGTCCTCCAGAAATAATGACACTATTTTCTGGAGAATTGATTGGTCAGGAGGAGGTGATCTCTGATCTTGCTCTGGAACTGGTTAGGTCTGCAGTATAGTTACTATGGCAATGTTCCCCTGGTAAAGAAGTGAACTGCTTTCATAGTACAGAAAACCCAGATTTAGCCCTGAAGTTACATGGATAATCTTCAGCACCTGCTTTGTAGGGGTTTCTGGTCTATGATGACTTACAGCTGAATTACAGATGTAAAACACAATTAGTTTGTTATTGAGGCCGCAGTTAAGTGTTTCTGTACTACATTTAATGAAGACACGCATGTGGTGTTTTGTAATGTTCGTTTTAGCCAATGTGAGGATAGAACAGGAGAAAACAAATAATGCTGACCAGTACAACACCCCACCTCTTTTATCTCTAAAACATGTAAATGAATGACAATATTGTGAAAAAGTGAAGATTAGGGACATCGTTGGCTGCCTGGAATAGCAGTTGTATTGGGTTCCACAAGACAGTACATTTAAAAAAAAAAAAAAAAAAAAAAAAAAGTGGCTAACAATTGTATGTTGAAAAAACTTTTTTCAGTGCAGCCATTTTTACCCCAACACCGCAGGTAAACACAGATGTTACTGATCACATCGATTAAGGCTTTGGCCTGACTAGAACAGAAGCTTCATTAGTGGCATTACTAACACCTGTGGCTGCTGAAAAAAGGTGTTTACAGTATGTGTGAAGATATATTTGTAACTTTAATGTTTTCTATGTTGAACCTGACAGAAACCAAGTGAAGTCGCACAGTGTCAGAAAATGTTATCAATGTATAATGTAAAGTGAGCCACTCAATAATATCTGTATAAGTCACAGTGGAATCAAGTGCATAAAAGTTACATTCTTGTCCTCTAACAGTGTTTATTATAAAGTCAAACTAGTAAAGTTTAGAGCTCTATGAATGCCTTTTTTGGGTAAAAGTATTTAACTATTTTTCATTTTTCAATGTGTTTTTGTTATCATGTCAGATCATGTCAGCAATCAAGCTCGCCCTGCAACTGAGCCAAAAAAATGGCAGAAAAAGGTCCTCCGAAACAAAATCTGCAGAGGTGTCACCCGACTCCAAGTGCCCCATCTGCTTGGACACATTCAGCAACATTTCCCGCCTTGACCGCTGCTTGCACAGGTTCTGCTTCCGCTGCATTCTCGAGTGGTCCAAGAACAAAGCAGAGTGTCCGCTGTGTAAACAGCAGTTTAATTCAATTTATCACAGTATAAAATCAGAGCAAGACTTCAAGACGTATGACCTGCAGCCAGTGGACAATGGCTCTTTTGGTTATTTTCAGGGAGTGCGGTTTAGATACCGCACAACTCTCACCGCAGCCCATCGACAGTTGAGAGGAAGGATGTCTCTGGCTCCTGACATTGGTATAATATCTGAAGGCCCAACAAATTCTTCCCAACAGCGGCCAGACCGTTACATGCGGCGCATGATGATGAGGCTGGCAACCCAGAGGAGAGCTGCAAGGGAAGGCAGGGCGGTGGCCAGTGTTCGAGAGCAAGAAATGATCAACTTTAGACGGGAGCTGTACCGACGGGGGGTGAGGGTTCGAAATGTTCAGGATGGTGGCCGCTCCCGAGACACCTCAGCGGAGTTTTACAGAAGAAATCCAGCCTGCCTTCACAGACTGATCCCCTGGTTGAAAAGAGAGCTGAATGTGCTATATGGAACCCATGGCTCTTTGGGCAACATGGTTCAACACATCATCATGTCACACATTACACGATATAACATGGAAGACGGAGCTATTCAGGAAGAGCTCAGGCACTACCTCCACAGTCACGCAGAGCATTTTATGCACGAGTTCATCAGCTTCGCAAAGTCCCCTTTCAACATGGAGGCATATGATCAGCACGCTGTCTACGACTGTCCGGCGCCTTCCTCAAATGAAGACAGCAGTTCTAACTCATCAATAATCGCAATCTCAGAGGATGAAGACAACTCTACAGGGTTGAACAACCCAGATGACTCCACATCTGCTTTGAGCCTCTCGTTGTGGGATGATGAGACACCTGGGCCGTCGTATTCTACGACAGCAGAGCAGGGCAGGACAGAGCTTCTGTCAGTCTTGGACTCAGACTCTGACAGTAGTTTGGAAGAAGAGACGCAAGAGTTTGGGACACCACAGCAAATGAGTCCTCATAACCAAACAGACCTGACTCAGGGCAAATGCAATAATGAAGACTGTGTATCTTCTGACAGTGATGACTGTGTCATTGTGGGTTTTGTTAAACCAACAGCAGATCGGACTCCTCAGGTGGTTCAGCTTTCCTCTGACTCTGAGTGGTCTGCTGACGAAACTCAAGAAGTGCCTCTTCAGCCTCAACACATTCGATTCACCAGTAGCAGTCCTGCAACTCTACATAGCAGTGATCGTAGTGGGGCTGGACTATCAGAAAATGTAGACACAGATGATCGTCACCACTCAAGTTCAAAAGAAAGATCAAGCAAGACGTATAAGAAGTCAGACAGAAAAGGTCAGGGTAGAAGATTTGACAGCAAAGAGAGATCTAAGGAGAGGCACAAATCAAAGGACAGACACTATAGGAGGAGGAGGTCAAGAAGTAAAGAGCGGAGGCACTCTAGCAGAAGCCCGGTGATCTCCCACAGCAGTGTCAGCACTTATTCCACTGAAAAAAGTTATTCTTATTCAAATGGCAGAGACTACTCCAGGTGTGACAGATATAAAAGGGACAGTGATTACACCTACCAGTCATATAGCCATTACAGCCAAGAGAGAAACAATAGCGGACTCCATTACACACAAAGGCACTCGTACTATTACAGCAGCCGCAGATGCTCAGGTTTCCGCTCTCGCTCCAGTAGCCGCGACAAGGATTTGCGGAGACGGTATAGGAGGCGCTCTCGATCCAGGACTTATTCCAGCAGCCGCTCCCCTTCTGCCAGAAGGAAATCTCATTATGACAAGCCTGGTGGGAAGAGGAAGTACAAAAGAAGACATTTAGAGGACCCCTCCAGTACCACAGCGTTTAACTCCTATGCAGATGGTGACTCCTCTGCATTAAGAAAACACAAGAAAAAAAGCAAAGAGAAGCACCATAAAAAATCCAAAGAGAAGTCTAGAAAGACCAGCAGGAGTCTCAGTGTGGAGCTCCTCAATGAGGAAAAGGCACATGAGCGGGGCAGGCGTCACCATAAGAAAAAGAAGAAACACAAGAAGAAAAGCAAAAGGCACAAGAGCAGCGAACGCACAGAGAAGCGTTCACCCACTATCATTACCATTGATAGTGACAGCGATTCATTTGCTAATGACAGTATCACTCAGGCCACTAATGCTAATAATGATAAGCCCGCAGACGATAGGACAGATGACACAGTAGACACTACCCCTGCAGATACACTGTTGTAATCCTATATCAGATTTTTACCCTCAGCTGCTGCCACCTGCCACCATTTTTTTTTTTTTATCACAACAGTGTTCAGTAGGGTGAAAGCACATATCACATGTTTGCTACAGTGATATTACATTGGACACTGACAAACTGATGGTATGATGTATGCACAATGAGAAAGATGACCTTTTTAGACCTCCATGGCCTGATTTAAAACAATGCTTTTATATCTGCTATGTGCTACTATGTGTAAGACAAATGGAATAATATTGGAAGTGTCGTCTTTTTGTTGTTGTTGTTGTTGGTTTTTTGTTTTTTAAGAGTCAGTTCTTACTCTGTATTATGTGCTGAGGGTCTCTCAGGGTTAATGCTGATTACAATTTGTGCTGCCATCAGTCGGCTATAATCTGGAGACACAAGAATATAATGTTTTGATTTCAAAATAACTTCATTTGTATTGAATTTTATTTCTAAATAAATTGTAAAGATTCATTGTGTGTCAGAGAAAAAGAGCATAATTCCCAGTCACAGTATTTCCCCCCTTTTTTACTGTATTACGTTACAGCTTCAAACTCAACCAACAGTATAAAACAAGGCAGATCCAAGATGTGAATGGAGAATGTACGTAAAAGTACATTAAATTTATAGAAAAAAAAGTGGTGGTGAAATGTTTGTAATGAATCTGAAAACATGCAGTAAACCACAGAAAATGATAACAATTAAAACCTTTATGAAGGTACTTAAGGTATGTGTTATTTTAAAGGGTTGTAAAATAATAATGCAAAACAGAAATAAAGTATTCAAACAAAAAAATCCCCACATTACATCTCAAGCTTCAAATGGAGTGGACTACAATATTCTGGTGAACTGAATTGTCCTACTATGTAATAGATGAGATCTCTGTTTGTGTGGGAGGAGTTTGCAGACAATCAGGAGTTCAACAATGAGAGCTGGCACACAGGTACATCATTGTTCCCCTGAAGTTTCTTGTGTTTCTTTATCAGATGCTATGGTATCACTATATTGCCATATGTAGTAACACTGTAACACTTCATAAAACCATTTGATTTTGTGATAACATCTCATTTAGTTAATATTGAATATATTTGTTGATGACACTTTAGTTTATGCAGTCAAGCTTACTTTATATAGTGACTATACCGACTAATGTTGGATAAATACCATTCTAAAATCAGTTTATCCAGGACACTATTTTATGCATTTCTGTCAGGTGCTTGTTATTCATGTTTATTTATATTTTTAGTTGTGTGAAAAGGAACATTTCACAGGACTCTCCCGTCATGGGAAATATTAAGCATACCTAATGAGTAATGCTTCTGTGTAACTTCATCATTTTGGCCCACTCTTTGTTCCTTGAGGTTTGCATGCATTCATTTATACACTGGTGTCTTAGTGGTCTGCCACAGCGTTTCAGTCAGGTTGAGGTCTGGAATTTGCACACCTTGATTCTTTTCTTTTTCAGCCATTCTGTTGTAGATTTGCTGCTGTTCTCACTGGCTTGCTTCACAACAAAATTTCATCCAGGCTTTAAATGTTGGACAGATGGGGTCACATTTGACTTGAGAATACTTTGGTAAACAGAGGAGTTCATGGTCAACTCAATGACTACAAGGCGCCCAGGTCCTGTGGCTGCAGAACAAGCCCAAATGATTACCCCCTACATCACCCCACTGACACTTGGTATGAGGTGTTTGTGCTCATATGCCATGTTTGATTTCACGACACAGGTCACTGTACATTATTATGGTCAGACATCTCCCCTTTGGTCTCATCTGTCCAAAGAACGTTGTTTCAGAAGTTGTGTTTTTTAAAGTTGCAAACCTAAACTATGCTAAAATGTTTGGTTTAGAGAGAATAAGCTTTTTCCTGGTAACCCTTCCAAACAAACCATACTTGTTCATCCCTTTTCTAATTTTACTCTTAATGAACTTTAACTTTTAACATGGCAGTTAAGTGTGTAGTGTAGTCCCTGTAGAAAAGTAGATGATTTTTTAACCTCATAGGACCTGGCGTCCACATATGTGGACATCACATTTTGGGTTATTTAGACCAAAATACTCAATTTTGCTCTACAAGGCCCTGATATTCACTTACAAGGACATTATACTGCTACTGTTCTATCGAAAATTTAAACGAATATCCTCATATGTGGTTCTCATTTTTCTTAGAAACAAAAATTAGGTAAAAATAAAAAATCAGGTAATTCTTTGTTTTTACATTCACCAGGTCCCAGTATGCCCAAATATCAAAGAGAAATTAAAAATGCATGCCATGGAAGGTCTTAGGAAGTTAAAATAATCTCTCTGAGCACTGCACGTTCTGAGCTTGGGTGTAGCCTTTGACGTTCACTCCTATGAAGACTGGGATTTTTTTAACATACGCCTGAATGGTCCAGACCAGCAAACTACCAAAAACAGAGGCGCTCATACTTGCTGACGAGTGCCTACTTGTTAATCAACTGCGTTTGATTAGCAATACCTGGCTGCTACTTACTCTCTTAATTCGTATGGAAACAGTAAGGGTGTGCTTAGTTTTTCACAGGACGGCAACATGACTGTTGGTAAACCGTAAGATATGTAAATATGAAACCAAAATGAAAGTTAAGCGAGGAAATAATCTTTTACTAAATGGTTGTATACTCAGTGAACAAAATCTTGCATACCAATTTTTCATTATATACCTGACTTGTTTCTTTAATGTTGCACTGGACGTTTGACGTGGTCATATATAGATGTAAATTGTTTTGCTGAATACAATCATACGATTAATTCATTACTTGTTTTCTTTTCAATTGTGCATTTAAATATATAAACATCATGACCAGAACAAACATTACTATAACAGGGATGTTTTATACATAAAAATAATCAAACGTTGCTTTGCTTTTATTTTGGAAAAAAATTAAAAAAACAAAAAAACAAACAGGAAGAGGAATTTGATGTCCCGCTTCCTTTCGGATAAAGCCGGAATTTGTCTAGCTCTACTGTTAACAGCAAGAAAACTGTCGTTATGGCGTCTGCTGTACCTATTAAGGTATTAACATTTACTTTAATATCGTTTTAGAAGTTTTAGTGATTGAATGCTGTGTGTTTGTCTTTGACAGAGGAGAAACATCCATGAAAAATGTAACTTAAAGGCTGCTGGGGCGCCGTTAGGTATGCCAGGAGAAGCCCTTAACCGTTAGCACCGTGTTAGCAAAGCTTTACAAGTCTGTAAAGTACGCTCCCTGCCTTAATAATACAAGCTAAAATTCAGGTGCTAACGTACTGATTTCTGTTAAGGTGTCGTACTGTTAAAAGAAGCTAAAGAGTGATTATGTCAGGTACAGTTGGTATGGCACGTGGCCAGAGTAAGTGCACGCGGCTGCTGTACTGTTACAGCTGTCAGCAGGGTATCAAAAAATGTGTAAAACTGTGCAGGTCATAAAAGCTCAGTACAAGAAGCATGTTAAAACATTGCATAACTACACTTCTTATCAGAAAGATGAAGTGGGGAATGAAATTGATTGCTGTGTTTGTGCAAGCAGCTTTTCAACTGCTCATTAACACAAATGTGTAATTAGCAATCAAATGGAAGCAAGTCCATGCAGATGGATGTTCAAGATGACCTGCTGAGCACCAGAATATGGAAGATTGGTGGGGGGGGGTTTCAGTGACTTTGAACGTGACATTGTGTTGGTGCCACACAGGCTGGTCTACTGGGATTTTCCTCCACAGTTTACAGAGAGTTGTCTGAGAAAGAGAAATTATCCAGTGAGCAGCATTTCTCTGGGAAAAAGTGCCTTGTTAATGCTACAGGTCAGAGGAAAAAGACCAATCTACTTCGAGGTGATGGGAACAAGCTCACCAAAATGAACCATAGAGAACTGGAGAACCGTTGCCTGGTCTGCGTATTGATTTTTGCTCCAGCATTCAGATGATAGGATAGAATGTGGTGTAAACAACATAAAAGCATGGATTCAGGCTGCTGCTGGTGGTGTAATGTGACGGATATTTTCTTGGCACACTTTGGCCCGCTTAGTACTTAACTGAGCATCGTTTAAACACCACAATCTACATGAGTATCCGTAGTTTTCAAGTGAAATCGGAGCTACTGGGACACACCCATCAAGATGCCTGTAGCTGTTCATACTTTGAAACCACAGATCCTGGCAGCAGTGTAAGGTGATCAATTCTCTACAAGTTGCAAGTAGGTACATCTAACTGTCCGCTATTGGTTGTCAGGACAAAGTATGTTTTGCCCTATAGGGTAGTGAGTCACATACTTGGTTCATGGCGCAGCTGTGGGGCAGATAGACACACCTGAGCTCGATCAGCTCATCACGCCTCCCTATTAAACGTGCAGGGACCTGAAGAGTTGGTTGTTGTTGTGTGTAGGACGCAGCTGGAAAGCTGCAGGCGTGTTTTAAGGAAAACGACAACCTGAATAAACATGTGTTTAAGAGCGAATATGTGGTCAGGTCTGTCCTTACTGCCACAATGACTTAAAACTATGGAATGTTAATGACCATGTCTATCCCTTTATGACCAGAGAGCAGCCACCAAATATGCAACAATAATATTGATGCTGCAGGAGTTGCTGCACTAGCTATGACAGTGTACTGGTGTGTGCTAAGCAGTCGTGAAGTATATTCAGTTCTTGGTTGAAACTGATAGAGGGATGTTGTGTCAACCCTATGATTGTTTTGGACTATGTAGTTAGTAGGGGTGCAATGATACACAAAATTCACGGTTCGGTTCGATACTTTGGTGTCACGGTTCGATATTTTTTCGATACAAAAATAAATGTTCATGCCTTTTTGATTTGTCATTTATTAAAATTATAAATATATATTTTAACTCAAAAGTACAGTTTTTAAATTTAATGTTGCTGAAACAACAAAGTAATAAAAAAAAAAATAAAAAAAAAATCTCTGCTCGAGAAATCACTCATCTTTGGAAAAAAGTTTATTACAGAGAAATGGCTCTTTCCAAAATAAAAGCTATACTATACGCTTCTTCTGGGCTATATTCTCAGCAGCATATTAAACATATCAGGTCCCCATAAGGAGAATCATGTGCTAACGGCTGTCTAAATAACTCAGGTAAAGTTTGTAGCATGCATGCGTGCTTGTTGTTGGTTTTTTTTTTTTTTTTTTTTTTGTTTTTTTGTCTGCTTCCACTTGTCTTTGCACTAGGATGATGTCGGAGTAAATGTGCAGTCATATTCGTTGTGTTCCCACCAGTGCTGTCAGTGTTAATCTCGTTGAAATGACGTTAACGCCACAACACGGCTCGTTCTCCGTTAACGAGCTACCGCGGATCGCCCTGTGCGTCAGGCTGGACGACGTCAACACGTTAACGAGCAAAGTGCGCTAACGCACTAGTTCCCACCCATGTAATTGAGCATTGCGTGGCACATCGACATACTGTTTTACTTTTGTCCATGACGTGCTTACCTTCAGGGTCATACACATGAAAACCAAAATAGTTCCAAACGCCAGATCTGAATTGGGGTGGGGGAGGGTCAACTTGCCATGTTGCAACGAGAGCTTAACTTCTGTCTTGCTCGTTTGCCCTGCGCTCAGTGAATCTGCGTTGGACTACTCCGCCTAGGCTGCACTGTCGAGCGCAGATCCACTGAGCGCTCAACACAGACAGCATCGTTAGAAGAAAAGTTGATAAAATAAATTAAAATTTTTTTGTATTGTTCGATACATATGCGTACCAAACCGAAAGCACTGTATCGAACGGTTCAATATCGATACGAGTATTGTTGCACCCCTAGTAGTTGGTGACATTCTTAAAAATATTTCACTTATTGACATTTAAACATTTTCTAGACAAAAATCATAAATGAGCCACGAAATAAGCTGTTGGATGGAGTTTTTTTTTTTTTCTATTAAAATATAGTGAAAGGTTAAGTATAAATTAAATCATTTAATAAATGGCAAATTTGGCACTATTGTTGGCAGCTCCTTTCTTTTGCTGCTTCTTTTTTTTTTTTTTTTTTAACTGCATCCATTCTGTGGTCTTCCTTTCAACATCCTTTGTCCAATATATCTTCTGTACTTCCATTCTTCGCATGTATGATAGTAAATATGTAATTAGCTGCTTTGAGGTTTTGTTTTGTTTTTTTATTTTGAAAAGTCTTTTAAAAAACGTGTTTCAAGAGATTCATTCTATAGAATGAAGTTATGAACTGTTCTCATATCTTTCAGATTGGAATAATCGGGGGTTCAGGTCTTGATGATCCAGATATCTTGGAGGGAAGAACTGAGCGCTATGTTGAAACACCATATGGGAAGGTTAGTTGTATCTTGTGAAGTCGTGCTCCAGGTGAAGTAGTATAAATATTAGACTCTATTTGGGTATGCCCTGTCTTACTTGTGAAATATTGTACTGCCTTGACAATGAAGTTTGTGTGTATATATAAATTATCCTGATCCTCCTTTAAACAGCCATCAGATGCCCTGATATTGGGGAAAATAAAAAATGTGGACTGTGTTCTCCTAGCAAGGTAATGTGTTCCCCCCCCCCCCCCCCCCTTTTTTTTTCCAATTGTGAAAATTTCCTCTCCTTTTTCTCCATCTAGTGGACAACTGTATTATTTGCTCATACTAGTTAGTGTGTGTGTGTGTGTGTGTGTGTGTGTGTGTGTGTGTGTGTGTTGTTTTTTTTTATTTATTTATTTTTATATTAAATAATTACACGCATTAAATGTTGAATTGTGCTATTCATAGGCACGGGAGACAACACACCATAATGCCATCCAATGTCAACTACCGAGCCAACATTTGGGCCCTGAGAGAAGAAGGCTGTACACATCTGCTGGTTACCACTGCCTGTGGCTCTCTCCGGGAGGAGATCCAGCCAGGAGATATTGTCATCATAGATCAGTTCATTGACAGGTTAGTTCTGCGAGTCCATTAGTAGGTTAAGATTCAGACATACGTTTTCTGACACATCATGAAACTAGGTTATCTTTCAGGAAAAGTAGAGCATTAAGTGTAGGCGGTGTCCCTTTTTTGCAGGTGGAGTAAAAACCTGGTGATAATTCCTATGAACACTTCCTGTATAGAGTGTGGAGCTGACAGTTAAGTACAGGGATGGCAAAAAAAGAATAGGGAAAATAGTTCTGATATTTATTTTGTATTTCATTTTTTTTCTTAGATAAACAAAGACCTCTACTATTCAAATATGAAAAAGGAGCTCTGCACCACACTCAGGACTTTCAGTCAAACATGTAGATTAAACCCTTAACCCAACACTTGCATTCTTGCATGTAGGGCTGCTCAATTAATCGAATTTTAATCACGATTACGATCTGGGCTTTCAACGATCATTAAAAATGACTGAGCCGATTATTAGCCCCTCCCTCATTTATCCGCGACACCTTAAAGGCCGGTCCGTGAAAATATTGTCGGGCATAAACCTGTCCATGGCACAAAAAAGGTTGGAGACCGCTGATTAAGAGGACCCGAGGGAAGCTCGGAAAGCTAAGCAGAAGTTATTTGGAGAGGAGAGTGACTGCCGTTGGTTGAAAAGAGAGGTAAAAAAAAAAAAAAAAACTTCAGTGGTGTTTCACACTATTTTATATTATTTTTTTAAAGTCATTATTCAATACATTGTTATTGTTAACCCTTTAAAGCCGGTCAGAGCAGCACGCTCCGTTTTGTGTAACTATTTTTAAATCCCTGTAGAACCTGAACAGTGTAAGCTAACGCAATAATTTTTTTTGCATATGAAACCAGAGGAGTTGTACTTACATCTTATGCCATCAGCTTGTCCTCGGTCATGGTCACATATAGCTTTGCAAAAATTGCATAAAAAGCACTTGCAGGAACAAAAACATAATATTACAGAAACACGCTTTGCCGATCCGATCAGCTGTTCGTAACACTTCCCACAGTGAAATAGACGTCAGCGCGAACTATCGCATGTCCGCCATTTCCTGCCCGAAACTGGAAGTGATGTCATTTTCGTGGAAAATGTAGTTTTTTTTTGTTTTTTTTACTTGTAGGCCTTAAAAGCCTATACTGGTCATGTTTGACTTTTCTGAATAGTTTCTGGGATGCTTAGAACTCAAATTGCACTGCTGGAAATAGTTTATTTTGATGCACCTGCTGTTTTCTTTGCAAATTTGCATCATAGGATTGTTTTTTCATTTTTCCTGCAGTATATAAAAATTGGTGTATCTCCAAAATAAAACTATGAAGACACTGAAAATAAATTTCCTGTTGTTGTAAACTATTTTTTGCAACGTTTTTGTATTTAAAGTTTTGAGGGACAAACCTCCTAAAATTTCTCTCTCTCTCTCTATATATATCGATTTTCAATTTTTTTTGTAGTTTATTGCACTTTTTTGCAATTCATGTAGTTACTGTGGACTTAATGCATACATATTATTAAGATATGGGCTATAACGTGTATGCAATGAAATGCGCCCATACATGCTCTGCGGACATGAAGTTCTAAAAGCATATGGTTTTCAATTATTTTGCTCCCTGTTGGCTGTGACAGCGCGATTCGATCTCGTCCTCCGCTCAGTCAGAGTGGTTCTGATCTTGTGGCGATACCAAGAAGGAGCTAGAGACAGCGCTTCGGTTTTCTGTGCTGTTTGCCGCAGAACTCTAGTATAGACCAGTTTTTGCTAAATGTTTTATTTTTGTTCCTATATCTAGACTGACTCTGTCAGAAGTCATTATTAGTGGTTATCCTGTGAGTCTGTTGTGCATCCTCCCACATATCGCAGGGATTACTGCTACTGGTAATCCCTGTGATTAGGTTTTCTAATTATTAAATTAACTTCATGCTTGCAGAATTCTGTTGCAGAATACCATGTTTACCTTGTATTCACATTAACACATTGGCCACGTTACTGGATAAGCCTACCGTATTTTCACGACCATAAGACGCACCGTACTAAAAGGCGCAGTCTCAGTTATGTGTGCCATTACTGTATTTAACACACACATAAGGCGCACCTGGTTATAGGGCGCATACAAGTATGCGTGTTTAAAAATGACGCGGGAGCAACATGAGTTCGTTTACTCACATTTTTATTACCGGTAATGTCATCATCATCTTTTTATCAGCATCCAAACATACAAGTCTGCGTATTTTAAAATGAAGCGGGGAGCCAAACCTGAGTGGGGTACTCACCATTTTTATTACCGGTAATTGTCATCACGCAATACCCATCGAGTCCTCAGCCTCTGTGTCTGAATTGAACAGCTGCGCTAAATCTCCATCAAACATGCCAGGTTCACTTTCTTCACTGTCAGAGTCACTTTCCGTGCCGTGCAGCTCCTCGGAAATGATGCCGGCTTTTGCGAAAGCTCGAACAACAGTGCCAGCAGACATGTTAGCCCAAGCATCTACAATCCATTGGCAAATTGTGGCGTAACTCGCCCGGCGCTGCCTTCCACTCTTAGTGAAACTGTGGTCTCCACCGGTCATCCATCGCTCCCACGCCGCTCGCAGCCTTACTTTGAACGGCCGGTTCACACAGATGTTCAGCGGCTGGAGTTCCTTTGTCAGGCCTCCCGGAATGACAGCAAGCTCACAGTTCATTTGTTTCACTTGTTTTTTCACATTGGCTGTGAGATGGGCACACAGAGTCACAGATCAACAGCGATGGTGATGTGTGGAAAAAACCACCTGGTCTCCTTACATACACCTCCCTCAGCCAGTCTTTCATCATTTCCTCATCCATCCAGCCCTTTTCATTTGCCTTAATGATGATTCCTGCTGGAAACTTCTCTTTAGGCAAAGTCTTTCTCTTAAAAATCACCATAGGCGGCAGTTTCTGTCCATTAGCATGGCAGCCAAAGCACAACAGTGAAAGAAGACTTTTCGTGCCCCGTTGTGCGTATCGCTACCGTGCTGGTCCCCTTCTTCTCCACAGTGTGACTCACCGGGATGTCGAAAGTGAGCGGGACCTCGTCCATGTTTGTGATGTGGCTGGGCTGGATGTGTTTGTCGGCGATGTGTTTGCTGCAGTAGGAGCGGAAGATGGCCAGCTTTTCATTACCGGTATAATCCGCTGGAAGTTTCTGCGCTACCGTAGTCCTGGTCCGGATGGAAAAATGGCACCGTTTCATGAAACGAAAGCACCAAGACAGACCTCCTCGGAAATGTTCAATTTTCATTTCTTCTGCTAGCGAAACCGCTTTTAGTCGAATGGTGACCGTCGAAACGCTTCTCCCACTCGTTCTTTGCTCGATGATCCACCGCTCGAGTCTTTCCTCCAACTCGGGCCACCTCGCCTTATGTCCACGGAAACTCAGCTGCGTCTCCTTGACCTGTCGGAGCTTGTTTTCCAGCTTCCTCCACTTGCGAACCATCGATTCATTAATCTTAAATTCTCTCGCGGCTGCTCGATTTCCATGTTCCTCCGCGTAGCTGATGGCCTTCAGTTTAAACTGTGCTTCATAAGCGTGTCTCTTTGCCATTTTCAGGGTTGTTAAAACAACGATGTTCCACATAATGCACATACCTGTCCTTTTATACAGGTATGTGCGATTGTCCGGTATATACGATCAACGCCCACACTTCACCCTTTAGCGTTCTCATGGTGTTCTCTACTACGTCCTCCTTACAACACACAGGGCGCACTGCGCTATAGGGTGCGCCGCACTTTTTAAAGAAAATCTAAGGCTTTTATGTGCGCCTTATAGTTGCGAAAATACGGTAGTTAAATGTTAGTCTAGTCTGCCACAAGTCTTACAATCGTCTTCATTATAACGTTCACATTAGAGCATGGTGAGAGTGGTGTTTGAATTTGTTTTTCTTCAATTTAGAGCTTGCAGTTAGGAGGGAGAGGGAGAGATAAGTGTCCTTTTTTTTTTTTTTTTTTTTTTTTTTTTTTTTTTTTTTTTCTTTTTTTTACGCAATTGGACCACTTTGTTTGTTTTTATTAAAGTAGACTATTTCAAATTTGATTTATTTGCACACATAAATAGGCATCATGGTGGTAATTGGCCTAACCCTAAAAATATTTTTCTTCTGCCTCACAACACCGTTTTATAATTTATAAAAACTAAGAAAAAATAGTTCTGTAATTACATTGATGCTACAAAAACATTGGATCACTGTAATGAAAATGCAACTACAGCAAGCATGTTGGAAAGATTTTAATTTATTAATAACCTATACTGGCAGCACGGTGGCACGGTGGTTAGCACTGTTGCCGCACAGCAAGAAGGTCCTGAGTTCAATTCCAACATCAGGCCGGGGTCTTTCTGTGTGGAGTTTGCATGTTCTCCCCGTGTCTGCGTGGGTTCCCTCCGGGTACTCCGGCTTCCTCCCACCGTCCAAAGACATGCAGCTTGTGGGGATAGGTTAATTGGATAACCCAAATTGTCACTAGGTGTGAATGTGCAAATGAATGTGAGTGTGAATGGTTGTTTGTCCCTGTGTGTTAGCCTTGCGACAGACTGGCGACCTGTCCAGGGTGTACCCCGCCTCTCGCCCTATGACAGCTGGGATAGGCTCCAGCGCCCCCCGCGACCCTGAAAAGGATAAGCGGAAGTGAATGGATGGATGGATGGAATAACCTATACTTATGAGTATACAGGCTTCTAAGGTACACATGTTTTGCAGGTCCATGCTGAGGGTTGTTTTACTATCAAAAGAGCGATTTTTGACAACATTTTAAAACTTCTGACCTAGAGACAGTTGATTACATTAAAATAAATAAAGAGTTCTTTTCTTTCTTTAACCTTTATTTTACCAGGAAAAGTCCCATTGAGATTAAAAACCTCTTTTTCAAGGGAGTCCTGGCCAAGAGGCGACAACATGTTAAAATTACAAAGTTACATACATGTTATAAATAACAATTACATTTTATAAAAAGTTCATATTTGTTTAACCATGACTAACGACATATTAATGAAGTTGGCTGTTTTGGCTTGGTCTGTAGTCTCCACACTAAGCTGTGGCCACCTACGGCACAAAATGTTACAATTTTCCAATAGAAAGCATTAAAGTCTACCACAGGAAGCTGTCCTCGTAGTGCTGCAGACCACAGTGACAAGCACCTGGGGAGCTTCTCAAATGGACTGTTTGTGACTGTCCCCATCACTGCCTAAACAAAACTAATAACTGTCATTAAAGACATTTCCTGTTTGAGTTCACCGGCGTTCATGATAAGCACAAATGTGCAGTCTTATAGTATCAGATATTTCAGGCACCAGTCTCATTTATGCATATGATAACCCAGCTTTATCTGTTCATGAAGCCAGGTGACACCCACCATTTAAAGAGATGTGAAGCCCTGGATGACCTCTAATTTCCTAAATCTAAATACAGGTAAAACTCTGGTAATTGTACTCGGCCCTATTACTATTATTACTCAGGATTATCATGTTGTCCTAAAAACTCTCTGTAAAGCCTTCAGTTGATTAAGAATGCCGCAGAATAAGTATTGACAGGGACTAGAAAGGGAGACCGTATTTCTCCCATATTGCTTTTCTTTATTGGCATCCTGTTAAATCCAGAATCAAATAATAGTAGGATAATGGTAATGTTGTGGGTGCAGTGTTCCTTGACCTAAAAAAAAGCTTCTGACACTGTCAGCCATGACATACTTCTTCCCAAGTTGATAAAATCTGACTTTTCAAAGCAAGCAGTTGATTGGTTTGAGTCCTATCTTCACAAAAGAGAGCAGTGTGTGAGGGTTGATAAAGATAAGTCGTCCAGGTTGGAAAACAGAATGGGTATTCCCCAAGGATGTGTTCTTGGCCCATTGCTATTTAGTTTGTTTATAAATGATTTGCCTGCCAGTTGTCCAAAAGCTAACTGCCAACTTGATGCAGTTATGCACGTACCAGCTAAGTCACCTGGCGAGGCAGCAGACACCTTAACGGTACATCTAAATGATGTCCAAAAATGGCTGGAACAAAATCATCTTGTATTGAATTAAAAAACAAACAAACAAACAAACAACTGTTTGTTCTATTAGGAAATGAAGTTCATCTAATGATTTTAAAATCAAGTTAGGGAATGAAGAAATAAAGGAAGTCAAAGATTTTAAGTCTTAAATTTGACAAGCATGTAAAGAAGATTTCTAAGACGGTCAAGGCTAATCTGAATTGTTTTAAGTTAATTCGGCACTATACCCACTTCAGCAGCTCAGTTATTTATGCATTCCATGACATTCTCTCATTTTTCATATTGTATGACAGTTTGGACCCAAGCGGCACCATCTACAATTCAATCTGTGGTATCCTTATGTAACCAATCTTTAAAAATAATGGATAAAAAATCTGTTCTTTGGCATTACTGTCACATTTTAAAGAAATATAATCTACTTAGTTTTAAGAGTTTTAATCATTTGTTTTCTTAAATTAATTTTTAAATGTATAAATACGATGGCCCCAGAGTGTCTCAATAGATGCATCCAGAGGCAAGATAGTAATTGTATTACTAGGAGCAAGGTGAACGGCAACTGCAGGATATTATATCGCATATCGACATTCGGTCAGTCAGCTTTTTCCATAAAGGCTTGCCATCTGTGGAACACACTTCCAACCGAAATCAAATTGATTACAGACATCAGATCCTTTACATTGAAGGTTAAAGTTTGGTTAAAGGGAAATCAGAGATGTAGTCATTTTAACTAATGGTTTTAATTTTATTTAAAATTATTGTCTATTAATTGTAATTGTATTTATGATGTAATTTGGTTTTATGAAAATGTATGTTTTATTGTTAAATGTACCTATTTTGATTGTAAGCCCAACAAGGGACAATTGTTGAAAATTAGCAATAGCTATACACCTATGGGCGTTACATCAGTTTTGTACTTGAACTATGTTAAACTGCACTGTCCCCCCCCTTTTTTTTTTTTTTTTTTTTTTTTTTTTTTTAAATAACAAAATAAACAAACACATTTGAAGTCCTATTCCAAACAAGCTCTTGAATAATCAGGCCCCATCTTATCTTATCTTAAAGACCTTGTAGTACTGTTTTACCCCAGCAGAGCGCTTTGCTCTCAGACTGCAGGTTTACTTGTGGTTCCAAGAGTTTCTAAAAGTAGACTGGGGGGCAGAGCTTCAAATCAAAACCAAATCAAAACTTATTTCTATAGCACATAATAATACAACAAAGTTGACCAAAGTGCTTCAGTCGGTCAGAGCAATAGCATAAGACAGAATAAAAAGAAACAGTTAAAAGGAAGGCAGGAAACAACATGGATTAAAAAACAAAAACATAACTAGCCACGAAGTAACATACTAGTTTGAATCAAAAGCCAGACTAAAATAATAAGTTTTAAGACGCAATCTAAAAGACTGGATGGACTCAGAGGAACGAATATAAGGAGGGAGGTTATTCCAGCGTCTAGGAGCTACGACAGCAAAGGCCCGATCACATCTGGACTTAAGACGAGACCTCGGTTGCGTCAAGAGCATTTAATTGGAAGATCCAAGTGCCTTATTAGGGATATACAAATGGAGGCGTTCGCATAGATAACTGGAAGCCAAATTGTTTAAAATTTTAAAGGTAAGCAAGAGAACTTTGTCTTAAATATCTGACGCAGCTGGTAGAAACAGGATTTTTATTTTTTATAAAGAATATAGTTAGGTGATTAGGCATTAAGCCCACACCTGCTCTAAGTTCAGACCCACAATGAATGAAAACATTCTGTGCATATCAGAGATACAAACTTTATGACACAAGTTTACGTGTGTGTGTGTGTGTGTGTGTGTGTGTGTGTATATAGGGAGCTCAGGAGGAAAGCAGTGTTGTAGAGTGACTCAGTAGGGATAGTGCCAAAGCTTTCTTCTTCATAAATGAGAGATGCAGGGTTTAAAATGACAGGGAAGCGCATCTAGTACATGTGGAGTGGGTACAAAAAAATTGGCGGAGTGCAACAGCAAGTACAACACAAATTTTGGGCAATTTGCTCCAGCTAGCGGTTAGCACAGCAGATGCCGCATCCTGCCGTGTGAATGGGCCTTTGCTCCAAAAGTGAGTCAGTCCCCCATAGACTCAATGTTAACTGTAACTCAAGTTTAGAACAAAAATAAGCTGATTTCCATCTGCTTCCAACTTCGTCAATGAGATGGAGAAAATATAACTGGGTTTTTGGGATAGTTCTTAAGTTAATTCATCCTTAGTTAACAAAGCGTGTGGGAGGTGGAGGAAGAAAACCTCATTGTGCTCTAGTTGCATGATTCATAAAATTAGCAGTGAGCAAATAAAAAGCAGTCTCCATTTTCATCTGGTGGAGCTACAAGTATGAAATAATTGATGTGATGATGGCACTAGAATTTAGATGGAATCATAGATAGAGATATCTCTATCTATAGACAGACTGAAAGGAACGTTTAGTATCCGTGCAACAATTACCGGTAGTAACAGGACAAGTGACTGAACACTGATCGTTGGCTTTTTAAAGACAGACTGGTATGTGCAGTAAATATTCAAGGGAACAGGTTGAATTGGTTTATAACCTGTCAGTTTCCTTCTTGTCCACAGAGTCAAAGTGACTCAGTAACCTTGTTGACATAAGGATAACTCTTTTTAGGTGTCTCTGTCCATGCACTGAAAATACTTGACTAAAAGAAATCATCTCAAAGTAATAAACTAAAGATCCAGTATTTTGAGGATTTTATAGATGTAAACATGCAAATGAATACTCATATATGCACTTTGATATTTAGTGTCAAACCACTTTCTAAAACAGACTAGATATCTTATGGCAAAAAAAACTGAATCTAGTATTGTTTTATCCCTCAAAATCCACAAGAATTCGCAGCTTCATCTTTAATGCTCATTATTTTGTATTGTATGGAAAAAATCCTACTTGAGAGAGAAAACAGCCTCTGGTTAGGAAGCACTTGGTGACGGTGGGGAGGAAGGGGCAGCCATGTTCTACAGTATTTTATTTAATTTATTTATTTATTTATTTTTCAGGTGAAGGGAAAGAGCAGAGGGAGAACAAGCATTGAGATATGATGATATATGACAAAACAAACCGGGGGGAGGTAGATAAAAGGGTTATGGCTTGCAAGTGATTGCTGGTATTGTATGGCTGTGGTTAAAACTGTAGCGCGCGACTGAATTCTTGCTTAAACGCACTTGCTGGTAAACCTTGATAATTTCTTTCTGTTTCATGGAGGGGGAAAAAATAGCTTGTCAGCTGTTTCTGACCTCAAGGCATACACACATACTTCTGCTGTAGCGTACCAAGAGCACGACCTTGTGGGAGTGTTGTTCTGTCAGTTAGCTGACAGCAGAGATTTTATTAAATGGCACAATATGTGCATTGAGAGGTGTAAAAAGGATTCCTTATGACTCATGAGTTGGCATGCATCTAGCTGAATTGAGATAAGTTGTAGTCTGCCTTCCCTAATTTATGTCAGTGTGTTCTATTATGAATTTCAACATGAGTGAGTTTGCATGTGGGTTTGCCTGTTTTGTTGAAGTCGATAAACTACTAGTATCAAGAACAAACAAGATCTGTTTATCGGAAATGAGGAAGTTGCTTGTTGGGACATGCACAGACTTGTCCTACAGCATGTGACAGCATGCTGTGCTGCTGAAGGCTTTACTTCATGCCATCACCTCTGCTTATTTGTTGTGTGCAAACCACATGGTCACCATAAGAGCTTACTTTGTCCGATTCTAATCATGGCTAACACTGTGCTAAATTGTACTTTTAAAATGCATCTATGGACTGTCAGGTTCTAAGTTTAGCCTTTGCAAGAAATGCTTTTGCTTTTGGATGCAGCTCGTCTTATATTGCTTTATGCACACTCAATAATCCAGGAAAAAAGTTTATGTAGTTCATGTAGATTCAGTGTTTTCAGCACGATAAGTGTTTCATCACTGATCCAAACAACTCTTTTTTTTTTTTTTTTTTGTTTCAACTAACTGCAGGTTTTCCCAGCCACATGAACAATACCGTTGCATTATGGCCGACATTAGCACCATTACCTAATAACGGGCCACAAGATCGGTGTCATGACTGAAGAAGTTAAAATTACTCTTTACTGCTTTATTTATTTTTTTGTTCTTCTTTAGCCACTTATGAGTTTGGGTTGCAGGGTCAGTCTAAGCAATAATGTCCAGACCTGTCTCCGTCTGGCCACCTCATCCATCTCTATCCATCGGACATTCGGACATTTCTGAGCTAATAAACAGATGGAATCTCTTCAGTTGTTCCTGGCTGTACCCTGGAACCTCCTTCCAGTTGGAAATGCCTCATCTAGGAGGCGTCCAGGCAACATCCTAGTCAGATTCCTGAACCGTCTCAACTGGTTCCTCTTGATGGGTTCGGAGCAATGTTCCCTCTAATTTTTCACGTGTTTGAGCGAACACACAAACTCCCTGAGCGGTCCCTTGGACCACTGTGAGCGACATCAGACATGTGCACTGTGGTCACGCCGGCATCTAATCCATCCAAGTTACATGGTTTATTAAAATAATCAAATTACAGCATTTACATTTATGTTAGACTACTTTTAATTAACTGCTTTAGCCCACTTACAATGAAAATGTAAAAAATTCTAGTCATTCACCTGTGTAGTGTGTGTGTGGGTGGGGTGTTTTTTTTTTTTTTTTTTTTTTTTTTTTTTTTTTGTTAAATGCAACCAAGGCAGTTTTAAATAAACATTTCAAACTATTTACAGAACAATCAGCTGTTCTGCATCAAATTTGATGCCACACAAATTATTTGTGCCACTCCAAAAAATAATTTCTGTCCACAAAGATATGAGATAAAGGAGAACAACAGCCTGGTACCTGCAGGCCTGACAACAGCAGATGTATCACTGCTGTAACACCTGTAACATTCAGCAGTCGCCTCATTGTTCTGACACACACAACAAAACTACACTACACACTAACTACACAAGATTTGCGCTAAACGTCTCAAATCTCTCACATCTCAAAGCACCGCCGTCACTCCTAAAACTTCCCCCCGTTTCTTAACAACTAGATGCCACGTTGCCATATCATTTTTTGATTGGTCGACATGGTACTTTTTTGGACTAATAGGAAAGGGAGAGAGGGGTGGAGTTTGTTTTTGCTCACAGGCTTTCAAGCCTTTTTCTTATAAAACGCTGTTTTTACCGTTTCTTCCCGCAGTAAATATAAACAATGATGGTATTCAGGAAGAAAACCAAACATTGCAGATATTTTTATCGTAACTCTGGTTTTACGTGGCCTATCAACACGATTTAAAAACTGGTATAAAGTCCACACTTTTTGTGTCAATTGTTCCGTCTGTCCTGCTCACATCTCCAATGGTTGTCCACGTTGTCATTAACGTGGCTTCACTTCACATCAGCCACGCCGCTTTGCTAGCTAAAACACCGGTGTCGGCACATAAGGACGCTGTCGTAGCCTGTCAATAACGTTGATTAGCTGCGTATATACGAATGTAAATCGCATTATTGGCTGGACTATGGGATAAGGTGGCATCGTTCTAATCCCATACTGGAGCAGCCAGTCACTCACTGACTAACACTGCAAAACAGAATTGTTAAAGCATTAATTTTAATTTCAATTCGGGTTAGGTTTTTTTTTTTTTTTTTTTTTTTTTTTTTTTTTTTGTGCGCAACGCAGATTTTCTGTGCGCAGAGACCGTGCCAGCAGTGCGCAATTGCGCACATGCGCAGCTTAGAGAGAACATTGGTTCAGAGCCCATTACTGAGAGCTATCCCAAAGGACCGAGCTCCTCACCCTGTTTGAGAGCCCTGACACCCTTCATCCATTCTTATACTTCAGATATGTTTGTACAGGAAATATTCAGGTGCAGGGTAACTGGTTAAATTGCTTTGGAACCTGATTGTTATCACTGTTCAAACTGTGACTCAAGTAGGGACTTTGGTTTGAACCTGAGGATGAACCCACAAAAGGGATCAAACAACATTCTTTGTATAGTTTTGAAGTAATTATACTGTTTGATAATTACAGGGTGTGTGAGCCATTTTCTACAACGGCAATTGTGAAGTGAAAAATGGTAATGAAACACCAGACCATAATAACTTGATTTTTGTAGCCTTGTGCATTGTACTAGTCTCCTTGTTTATCCAGCACATCATTGTTTAATGGTTTTAAACTGAGACACAGATTTCTGGAGCTCTTTTCAAACACTGATTTTTATTCTTCCACTGCCAGGGTTATGAGTAAGAGATGGGGTTGGGCATCAGCTTAAAAGATTTGACAGAGGCATTCATATTTTGGATCTCTAAGATAATTATTTTAGGATTTGGTAATCCCCAAGGGGGGGGACAAATAAGCTGTGCCATGAGTCAGCTGTATATAAAAAGACATTACAACTATTAAATGATACATCTGGATTTATGCATGGAGTAAAAAAATGAGTATTAGAAGGCGTAATTTTTTTTAATTTTTTTATTTTTTTTATTTATTTATTTATTTTTCTCATTCTTCAAAGCTGATGGTGTTTTGGTTTCTGCAATGTAGAACTCACAGCAATCCTCTGTGTATACACCATATATTTCTTTGTTTGTGCTGGGGTATCAGAACCTTTGGCTGGACGAGTTTTTGGCATAGCTTGAAAGTCAGATTTTTGCTATCATAAAAGCTCTGCACACACTCTTCTCTCAAACGGCTTCATAAGGCCATCACCTGGAGCATTTAAGAGACTTTTCATGCTCAGCATTTTTTTTTCCTGCTTTTTATTTATTCTGTGGTCCAATTAGGCTCAAGTCTCAGGATCCCAATTAGGCACTCCTTTATTGGGATCCGTCAGGTGTAGCACTCTAATTCTCCTCCTTTAGTTCTTACACAGGCTGTAGGTGTGTTTTATGCTAATGTCCTGCTGAACTATTAACGAGATGGAAGTGTTCATTCACTTGTTGTTCACTGAAATGTTGAGATCTGAAATGAATTGCCAGCAATGTCACCAGCACGGCCCAAAGAACAATCACACCCACTTCAACTAAAACTATTTTGTTAGAAACAACATTATGACTTATTTGACCAACATACAGGTCTCCACTATTCACTGTGTTCCTTGTCCCAAACATGTCTTTCCTTATTATTCTGTGTAACAGTTAAAACGGTCACACAGCCTTCTCTGAACAATTGATGCGTCTACTTAAATCTTGGGAAGCACTGACATTAGCTCTAGTCATGCATGTTGAAAACAAAACCAATGATCTGCAGCCGAGGCAACTCATTCTTCCATTTCATGATGTGTTTTGTGTTTTTTTTTTTTTTTTTTTTTTTTTTTTTTTTTTTTTTTTTTTTCCCCCCCCCCCAAGTATGAGATTTCTCTTAAGGTGCAAAGCACACTGAGGCAAAGCAATGTGGAGTGTGTGCTGATACGTGAATCATCAGATTTGATGCATGGCTGGAATTCCCCTCCTTATTTTAAAAACAAGTGCTGGTGTCCCATTGACGAGCGCGTCATTTCATGCTGCATACCTTTTTGATTGGTTGTTTGGTCAGTATCTTTCATTGCAAGTGTATTGCTGTATAATGCAGGACCACTGCTGGAAGCCACCATCAATGTCATCATCACAATTCTTTCACTTACGTAATCTTTCACCTTTTGGATTACTAAAGTAGTCAGATATGTCTGTTTGGTGTATACCAGCAGAACCTCAGCATGATGCAGCTAATGCTTTTGAATACAGTTAAAAAGGAAATCATGTGAATGTGCACAAAGTCACTTCTGGCAAGCTGTACAAGAAAAGTGCAAAGTGGCCACGAAGGCAAACAGTGGCTACTTTGGTAAATCAGTAATATGAAGTAAATTTCTTCTACAGTGAAGAAAATGGCTTTGTCCAAACTGCATCCACACAGAATTCCCTTTATACAAAAGAGGCTACATGGGAGCACAGAAATCCTGATGTTTTCAGGTCACTTGGATAAGTGAATCAGCCTTTTGTGCAATCCTGACATATTGCCATGAAGAACCATGGGGACACAGGCTGGCCCTTTGCTTCTTGCAACAGCACTGACTCAGCAGAAGGGAAAACTTTAGGTCGGTTGTTATAGCGAAGCTTGAGACCTAGCTTCTTCCATTCTGTTGTTTAGTCCTGACTGCTGTGAAACTGGTCATGCCACAAAAATTTGCAGATTTCTATGAGCCAAATAGTCATGATTATGAAATGAATGATTTCTGAACCTCATTCATGTCGACATGTTGTCTAGAATGATTTTGATGGCCATTCCCAGTATTTCTGCAGTTATTCTTCATATCTTTTCACACTTTTTCTCAACTTTAGGTCAGATAAACTAATTAAAAAGAAAAAGTTATTAATCTTACATCTTTAAGTGTTTTTATATTTTTGTCATGGAAACCCAATCTGCTTCTTTTTTTTGTTTGGTAGGACAACCAAGAGGTCTCAAACCCTCTACGATGGTCAGCCCACCAGTCCCCCAGGTGTTTGTCATATCCCCATGGCTGAGCCTTTCTGCAACAAAACTAGAGAGGTAAGTCTATAAATCTAAACGCGTCCTACGTCAAACTTGTTATTTTGTAACTGACACGTAATTTTGCTCAGTACAGTGGTCCCTTGCTATAACACGGTTCACCTTTTAGAGCCTCGCTGTTTCGCAGATTTTTTTTTTTTTTTTTTTTTTACAGTGCATTGTGTTCTGAGTCCTGATCAGCTGTAGACCATTGTCAGGCAATCTCCTTCATGCCGTGTCTCCTCTACAGTACAGAATGCGTTCAGCTTGTCAAATTTACATAAATCTTCGATCGCTAGCAGTGTGACTCTGAAGTGCTGCACTGTGTGTTTTCTCCCCAACAAACGCAACAATGTCGACAAAACGTTTTGCACCGTCAAAGGCACCCGTGATAGCACCCAAAAGGCAGAGGAAGATGCTAATCGTCGCACAAAAAGTTGGACTTCTGGACATGCTAAAGGAAGGTAGAAGTTACCGTATTTTCCGGACCATAAGGCACACCGGACTATAGGGCGCATTAAGTGAAACGAAACAGTCAGATAAGTCAAACTTTACTCATCTCATTGTTATTGCTTCCTCTACTTCCGTACCATTGATTCATTAATGTTGAATTCTCTGGCGGCTGCTCTATTCCCATGTTCAGGACCTGAGAATAGGGTCTGATCTTTGGTTTCATTCTATAATGCTGGACTTATTTTTCTACGAAGGTTTGAACTTTGAGTGTTTAAACAAGAGAGGAAAATGTGAGACTGTTCATGCCTGTCTGAGAAAAGTGTAGGGGTTTTACAGCCTTAAAACATCTATAATAATTGTAAAAATAAAGTTGGCTACTTTGCGGATTTCACCTATTGCAGGTTATTTTTAGAACGCAACTCTCGCGATAAACGAGGGACCACTGTATACTAAATTCTCCTAAAGTGATTATTTTTATTCAGTGTAAGTATTGATAGCATAAAATGCACATCACTGTGGCTCTTTTTGTCTGACAACATAAAGGAGGTTTTTGTGATGCTTTTCTAGACGTTACATGACTGAGGTGCATATGAGAGCACAAATATCCGATGCAGTCAAACTGGACATTAAATGGTCTTTAACCTGCCAGCTCTCTAGCACCAAGTCTAAGCGATGTCCTGTTGGATGGGAAAGTAATACAGGTAATTTGGTGGTGAGTTGTGTGTCCTGTCCTCTGCGGGCTCTGCTGTGGCAGCACCCTCGACTGAACCAACGTACCATTCTAACAAATATTAACCCCGCATCATTTCCAGAAATGGGAACCTCGACTAACGTGGGATATCTGCTGCTGTGTGCTGATGGAAAGGCTTTACTGTCTGATTGCTGGTTACCTACTGTTTGTTGTTTTTGTTTTCGGGCCACAGAATGCACCAGGTTGAATAAAACCATAATTGTCTTTAAGTTTCCAATATTGACATGAAAAACTTCTCCTGGTCAAGAAAAATAATGGACCTTCAGAGACAGTGTTTTCATGGGGGTAGCGTCTGTGTTTAGAATGAATGTCTGCTTATCTGCAGTAGACTGAAACTGCATACAGATAAGCAGTTGCCACCCAGCCTTGGGTTAGTGATTTATTCCAGAATGACGGTAATATTCCCTGCAGGTTTTGGTGGAGGTGGCGCGGAGTCTGGGGGTCAAATGTCATGTGCGAGGGACCATGCTGACTATCGAGGGGCCTCGGTTTTCTTCGCGGGCAGAGAGCCTGATGTTCCGCCAGTGGGGTGCTGACGTCATCAATATGACCACCGTGCCAGAGGCGGTCCTCGCCAAGGAGGCTGGCTTGTGCTATGCCAGCATTGCCATGGCAACAGACTACGACTGTTGGAAGGAGCACGAGGAAGCAGTGAGTGGCGGGCCAGAGGTCCTAACTGTCGTTTTTATTACTTTGATGTTTCAAGCTTTTTATTTGTCTTGTGAGTCAGTGGCAGTGGATGATGCCCTGTTAAAGTGGGTCAGTTAACGGCGCATCGTGCCTCTTCCCTGGCCCACTGCACAACAAACACCAACCTAAACATTTTAATTTTATACGACGAAATTAAAGAGCATTATTTAAGAGCTGAATGAATATGACTGATTTTAAGTGTAAGCTTTTTGATATTAGGCCTGAAGATAATTGCACAACTTTAAGAAAAGGGTAGCATAAAGCTAATGGCATTAGGTTGCATTTATCATATCATTTATTTGCAGCCTAATCATCATTTGTTTGTTCTGCGATCCTCAAACTGGCTCCCCTACTTTATCTTTGCTAAGCTGTGATCAGCAGAGTTTGCAGGTGAAGTTCTCAGTTTGTTTTTTGGCTTTGAAAAAATAAATAAATCACTTTTTAACATTAATTTCTTAACAATACACTTATTTTTGGGAGATTAAGGAATATGCATATCATTCTCCTATGCCAAAGATTAAAAAAATGACACAGAAATCGCACCTCAAAGTATGTAGATTCATAATACTGTGACTAAATGTCAACAAGTGCAGCAGACTGTTTTGGAGTTTACCTTTCAAACCCTTCTAAACGACAGTCACCCTATTCAGCCTGATCCAGCACATGCCCTGATGACTTGTGTTGATACATTTAAAAAAACAAAATAAAGACGACGCTAGCAAGCTAAGTATTGCTTATCATAGCATCTTTTTACGCAGTGCAGACATGGTTTTGTTTCTTTACAATGGAAAACAAAATTTACCAACAAATAGAAAACTGCCTTATACCACAACATCAGCTCTGGGAACTTTCCTGCTGGCTGGCCGACCAGGTAGAAGCAGTGACAACCTTTTAACTCCATGGTGCTCTTCAGAAGCTCATTCAAAGGCCATCTTGGCAAGCTGTGCGAGGTCAGCCTTGGCCAGGTCACGAGTTCCCTCAGTTGCTTTTGTGCAACACAATTTAAACGCACGTCCACTTCTTGCGTCAAATAGCGCACTAAAATAATTTCAGTGCAATTATATCCAGTCCTCCCAGATTACCTCTGAGATAACGAAGTCTGATATGTTTATGATGCCAAAGCAATAAACACTCTTACAGAAACATGTTGTTACGTCTGCAGTGTTCAGCTCTGGGAACAAAATTAGTCTTGCCTTTTTGTAATTAGAGTTAATGGGTTAGTTTTAAGCCATTTAATTTTAGTCATTCGATTCAATTAAAGTAAAAAAAAATAAATTATATGACCAGTTAAGTAGCAGAGGGCACTGTTTATCAGTCTCAGCTGCTTTGGCATTAATGAAATTAACAGGTACACTAGAGGGACAACAGTGAGACAACTCTTAAAATGGGAATGGTTTTACAGGTGAAGGCCACTGACCTTTTTTTTTTTTTTTTTTTTTTTTTAACCTCATCTTTTCTGATTGTTTTTGCACTAGTTTTGCATTTGGCTAGCATGAGGCCTGGATATCTGGATCCTAAAGAGGTTGCACAGGTGGGCCAACTCCAGGATGGCACATTGATGCGTGCTATTGCCAGAAGGTTTGCTCAAGGAGAGCTGAACAGGGCTGTAGAAAGTCAAATCCATCAGAAGGACCAGTATCTGCTCATTTGTGCAGGGAAGAACAGGACAAGAACTGCCAGAGCTCCAAAGTGACCTCCAGCAGGATACTGGTGTGAATGTCTCTGATTAGCTAGAGAGCGTCACCCTAGCTGTCATTAGGCATCAGTTGTGTTTCATTTCAGACTGTTCATGAGCCAAGTGATCTGGGAGATCCCCCAAGACACCATCCATTGTCCCATTAGGAGCATGGTCCAACATCGCTGGGCATGTGTACAAGCATGTGGGGGCCAAACAAACTGAGTACCAGTGTGAATTACAGTAATGAAATGTCAGCAAAATGGACTAGTCCGCTGCTTCATTTGATCTTCAGGATGCCTTTGAATTCAGCTCTCTGTAGGTTGATGCTTTTCAAATTGATCATTTCCAAATTATGTGGCATCCTTTCATTCCTCACACACTACCCAGTCCGTATCAGTATAGATGTCCAGTATTATTTTTCCCCCACACTGAAATCTAATAAATTTGCTTTCATTTTTTTGAGCAGTGTATTTTAAGTAGTGGCTGTAGTTTAAGTTTACTGTATCACAACGAGTTTCTAAACCAGATCGTTCACTCTCACTATAAATGATGGGTTAGAGGTTTTTAACATCTGTGCTCCATAAGTAGACAAAAGTATCTGTGGCTTCTTATGGCTTCCGAGTGACCTGGCCTCTGTCAGGCGCTCTGGATTATGCAGTTGATCTACTGCGTGTGGGCGAGCGCTGGCTTATGTAGAACTGATCCAGCCCAACTCACAACTCCACTTCCGAGTTCCTGCAGCTGACCTCTTCCCCCTCCTGTTAGAGAATGCTCGCCACATCCTTCCGCCCCCCCCTTCACTCCCTCGCAGCTTGATACTACCTCCTGGCCTCCCCCCCCTCCCTTGTCCCTCTCCAACCAGTCGGCTTGTTTGCCAGCCTCCGGTGGAAGCCCTGCCAGAGGAGGTTGAGTCACACTGAGTCATCAGCTACACTGTCTTCATCCTGACAAATACCACAAAAACATGAACCTAATCATTGAGTGTGACATAAAAACAAGCACTCAAGGGAAGGGTTAATGAAGGTTACAGGAGGTACACAGGATGGAAGTAATGTTGTGCAACTTACTGTAATGTACACTGTAGTTGTGGCTGAATGAATTTCAGAATGATGGATTATGAACTAATACTTCACTGCATTTATACAAAAATATGGGAATGAACTCCACGTTTGTGCGGTATAACGGCTTATTGCACAGTTTTGATTTTTAGTTCCTCCATTGTATTGCATTAGCCACGTGAGTAAAGTGATTGCTAGTGTCGTATACATGGTTCAGTAGGCTCGAAACTGAACCATGTAATGAGTCAATAAATTTCAGAGCACAGGTGACGGTTGTAAAATGTACGCAGCAATCCCAGTACAGGTGCAAAGAGCAAAATATTGTTTTTCCACCTACTGCTGTGGCTCACTCACAGGTCCTGACGTGACTGATTTGGTTAAGCCGGTACTTTCACACTCAACTACTCTCAGTGTTGTCCAGTAGCTTTTGTTTCTGCTGCACTCGTACATGAATGTTTTAATTCTCTCTTCTTTTTTTTTTTTCTTTTTTTTTTTTTTTTTTTTTAAATGTCAAGTAATGTTTTACATAATTCTGTTTCCTAATTTGAAAATCTATTTTCTTTTACGACCTCTAGAAGTTGGGGTTTTGTTTGTTTTTAATTGAACTTTTTTCCTCATCACATTTTATTTTATTTATTTATTTTTTTGTATGGTTTTAGTAAACCAGTGCTATTAAGATCATATTCACATATCTTTTTTTCCACCAGCACAGTGAAGGTGCAGTCAGTTGTGCCTTGGTGCCAGATTGAAGGTTTTATCCATTTATTTTTAAGGATAACATTACAGGGAAGAAAAGCATGTGCTCCATTTGCCAGACATTTGTGAATTTCTCACACACACGACTCTGGTTTTGGTGGTTCTTAGCTCAGCAATTTTGTGTTGCCCTACTGATGCCGGCTTTTTAGCATCACTTCCAGTCATTTGTGGAAATGCACTAAACTGGTTCCACATTGGGGGACTGAGTACTGTTCACGATAATCTTGTAAATTATAGCCACACACCACCTTAATAATGCAGAAAGTATTTTCACACTAAAGATCATCCATTTTTGTTTTCAAATTGTTAAAAATTACACCTGTAATGCATAGCCGCAAAAGAAATTGTGTGTTGTTGCATGTAGAATATGAAAGTGTATCTTTCTTGAGAAAGCGGACATCTACATTAACCGCACTGGCCTTTTACGGGAGGAGTGGGTGGTGTCATTTTTCAGCTGAGTGGATTTTATTCACCATTATGTTGAACTAGTTTGTTCACCAAAGGCATGAAAAGTAAAATTATTGGCGTTTTTGTGTAATTGTGACTTGAGTAAAGAGGAGGCCACATTATGTGTGTTACATCTTAGCGACTGAGTTCATACCGTCAGTCTTTTAAAGTGTATACATAATTTATTCATAATAACAGCTCTGATTTTACAAGATGGTGCCTCTCTTTACATCATGCTCTGCTTTCAAGAATTGTTCACAGAGGAGTGTTTACTTCACTCAAAGTAGACAAAATAAAAATACACACCAAGATGGTTATTTTCGAAATGCGTGGCTGTGACATTTTAAAGGAAGTGAAATTTGCACCATTGCAAGTGATTCCTCTTAAATGGCTGCTGTACATTTTTCTCTTTTCTTCTTCTTGTCCTAGGTCTGTGTTGACAATGTACTGAAGACGATGAAGGAGAATGCAAACAAAGCTAGCAGTATCCTGTTAACAGCAATACCCCAGATTAGTCAGATGGACTGGGCTCAGACAATAAATACATTGAAAGTAAGCCGTCAGCTTTATGATGATTCATTTCCATTCCGCAAGTTGTGAAAGAGGGTCTGTTTGCTTTCTATCTGGTTATCGTGAACTTTGATCTCACTTATTTCTCTTAGCATTTTTAAAGAATAACAAAACCTGTTGGTGCATGGCTTTTTTTTTTTTTTTTTTTTTTTTTTTTTTTTTTTTTTGGGGGGGGGGGGAGAGCCTATTAACGAGATAATTTTCTAAAAGGGGGGGGCTCACTCAGACAACAGGACACATTGTGCTATGTTGGATCTCTTGCAGTACTTGCACCATGATAAACATGTATTAATTTAAAATTTTGAAAAACACTCGGTATCCCAGTGTTTTTGCACAGACTGTGCCTGAAATTCCTTAGTTTTCTTTTCAAAACTTTCTTTAATGACAGTGCTAACTTTTGATGAAAAATGAGTACTTTCTTAAAGACAATGTTGATAACTACTTTTCCTAAATATAGAAAAGGCTCCTTGACTCTGTGTCAGTGACACACTTTGGTAATAACATATTTTCTTTGTTCCAGTCGATGGCTCAGTCTTCAGTAATGATACCGAAGCACTAAACGCGAAGGAAACTACTAGAAAGGATAAAGAGACCAGACAACCACCCACACGGAGTCAAACACCGACTGCAAACTCAACCCTGCCCGTCCAATCGTCATCAGTGAATCACAACAAAGTGCCTCACATTAAATAATCCACTTTTTTTTTTTTTTTTTTTTTTTTTTTTTTGGTCTTTATTTAGTTGGATGTTCAGTGTTTTGTGTTGACTCTTGACTCTGATTCAGAGATCACTCATTTATGTCTGGAGCATGTTTTCCTCTCACACAGTGTTAGGTGGGAGGGCCCTTCCACGCTAGCTGTAGTTGAGGAAATGGATGTTTGTTACAGTTACCACATTTGGGTCTAAACATTCTAAGGTTTTAAGTATTCAGTATTTTGTGGACACATTTGTGTATGTGTTTGCTGGTTGTAAGCCACTGGTGTCTTAGTTTCTGGTTATATGAAGATGATTTTTTAAAGCTTTGCAAGTTTAGCACACAAATACTATATTACTGCCTTAGTTGCATTTAAGCTTCTACTCTTCAAGCTTGAATCTATTGAGCATGAGAATGACTGAACGTCTACATGTTACTTCAATCTGGCCACTCTTGTGGTCTTTACGGAATCATTTCATTTTTATTTGCTCTTTATGACTGTATTTAATGACTAGAGAAACATCTCATTTTGAATGGCATGCTGCTTTGTACCTGCAAATACCCTAACCAAGTCAGTGAAAAGCTGTCAAATCGGCAGTAAACATGTACCAACAGTGGTAGTGGCGGGGAAACGCCCAAATTATTTGCTATACTGACAGTTTGGGGTTCTCCCCCCCCCCCCAAGCATGGATTGAAATGGGAATTTTGTCATGTTGCATCATATTGTAGTCATTTGAGATTTTTCTTGTTTACATTTTCTTAACTTGAACTTACTCTGTACATTGCACAGCATATTTAGTAGCCTCTTCTTCAGCAGCCTGTTTTTTGTAGTATGAATAATTTGTCTCAATAAAAGTTAGAATTTGACTAATCCAAGTTGAGTTTGTGGTTAATTGAGTTACTTGGACTTGCGGTGAATATTTTCTCAGTTGGTTTGCGGCATGTGTTCATATCCTAAGGGGAACAATTTAGGGTTTGTTTTTTTTTTTTGTTTTTTTTGTTTTTTTTTCTCTCCTGCTCTTGAAACAGGAGTGTGCTGGAAATCACTGATTTAATCTTAAAGATACTTTTGTCTGACACAGGATGAATTAAATCTTATTTGAAAGGGTTTACTATTGTTACACTTTATAAAAATTTAAAAGAAGCAAACACTAGAACTATGGAGTGGATTTCTGTATGTTGTAGAATACACCTTTGGTTATTGGCGAACTTAAGCCATCCTCGTGTTTAACACAGCTTTATAAAATTTATTATTTTCTTTAATATCTTTTCAGATTTTTATTTTTTAATGAGTTAGTAATGTACCACTATAAAAGTAATTCTGACCCAAAACTCTACTAAAGCACCGTTAGGCGAGCTCAGTAAACGTGTCAGTTCTTCACTGAATAAATAAACATTTGCACAAATACTGGCATGATAATAATCCTTACCATGCGCTGTACGCAGTCTGTATCGGCTCAAAACCGCTTGGTTGTATTTTTATTTTCATGTTCGAAATAGAGCAATTAAAATAAGCAACACAAGTAAAGCAGGTGAACAAAGAACAGGCACAGCGGGTTGCCTCCAACTCCGTACCCGTCAATTTACACGCTGGAAAAGGAAGCGGGATGGAGCAGTTACAAACTTGTCAAATCCTACCCCAACTTAAGTTTAATTTATTCAAACGCTCCTTTGGGATAATTAAACTACTGAGTTCAGAGTTACGTTTTTCATGTATTTTCCATTTGTTTTTAATTCTCCAGTACGCATCCTACAGCAGTCCAGCCTTCACAAACCAGTGTTACAGTTTACATCAAGGTGCAGAATATCAGTATTAGGTAATAATGAGATGAGGACTCAGTAGTGTGCATCCTGGATTTAAAAAAAAGTTCACAAACTTCGCAAAATTTCCAATTTCTTTCTAAAATATCTCTTGTATTATTTAGTTAAATATCTGATATGCAAACAATATAATTGGGTAAAACTGTACATTATATTTACAAGGAAAAATGTTTAAAAAGTGAAAATAAACACTTGGAAAAAAAACCCCAAACAAATAAAACAAAACATATAAAACGTATTCTTAAATTAACAAAAGTTGCGATGTTGTTGTGTGAAAATGTGGCCTACATTTTTACACATAGACCCATCGACAACCCTGATTTCGTTAGAAATAAAATAATGATACACACCGAAAGTGAATAAATAAAGAGCAATACTGCATTTTACAGCAAAACTTCAAGTGTGTAATTTCGGCTGAAGGCCTTTTTAGGCCCCTGCTCTGCAAAGTCCACCTTCAGAACCGGCTGCAAGGAGTTAAAAAAAATAAAAATAAGACATCACAGCGTTAGGGATTTTGCAGACTCTCCAGGAAATCAACAACATCTCTATGGCCGTGCTGTCTGGCTAAATCGACAGGCAGACGGTTTAACTTGTCCCTGGCCTGCGGGTCTGCGTGGTGCTGCACTAAAAGGTGCACAGTGTCCAGAAAGCCCGTCCGAGCAGCGTCGTGCAGCGGGCTTGCCCCGGTGCTTGAGTCCCCCACGTTGGAATTCGCTCCATGCTCGAGTAACAGCTGAGCCACCGACGTGCTCCCCATCATCATTACCTACACACACACACACACACAAAAAAAACATGACCGGGAATCATATTAACCGATTTAACTGAATCCGATTATTTTACTCTGAAGCACAAAAACTATTTCATGTAAGCCCACCGTCACTCACTAATATAGGCGCACATTAAGCACAAGTACAGCGCCAGTTAATTATTTTTGCACTATTTGCACAGACACTTAACCCTGTGCGTTTATTTATTCATGTATTTATTATCATGCGGCTGACTTTAATGTTGACTTTCATTTTACTTGAACCCGAGTCTTCTACACCCAACCAAAACAGGCCTGCTGTGACTGACGCGACAGGTTTTTTAAAAAGCTCCAAAGAATGTAGATAGGATGATTATTGTAGTTGTTGTAGTGCAACAACTGAAGAGGCATTTCACTACCGATCAGCGCAACATGTGGGCCATGAATTCAAATATACATATATATATATATATATATATATATATATATATATATATATATATATAAAGAAAGCGTAAAAATATATTATGATGCTTTACATTGTTAAAGTATTTTTGTGCCACATATATTGCAATGCAGCCTAGTTTTTAGGCCAATCCAAAGGCAAGAAACAATATTATAGTTTCATTTCACTGTAGTCTGATGCCGTTACAGCTTTTACAATAAACCAAAGGGATCCGGGATTGTTGCTTTTCCTCAATAAAAATACGCGACTTCCATAAACACAACAAAGCGCGTCACTTTCAGACCCGTAGTTTCTTTCTTTCTTTCTTTTTTAATGATTATTATTATTATTACTGACATGTATAAATCTCTAATAGTTAATAGTTGTAAAAATAATAGAAATAATAAGGATTTATGCCTGCGTTTGCCATTTGGAAACTTTGAGTTACCCCGCCTGATGAGACCCGTGTAAGTGGGAGAAAGTGGGCTGTTACTGACGGCACTGACCTGCAGAGCGGTTCGTCCAAAACTGTTCGTCCCGTTAACTTGAGCCCCTCTGTCCAGAAGAGCCTCCACCGCTGCCGTGTTTCCCTTCGCCGCGGCTGTGGTCAGTTCATCCTGGAGAGTCATTGTCACGTCCATAAAAACCTGCTGCGATAAGCTCCGTGTCAGGCTGCTCTGACAGGTAGCCCGGTGATGCTTATACGAGGAACAAAAAACGGCACTTAAACGCAACACGGTACCCGTCGAATAGTCCCGGCTCCTCGCTGGTGTGGTCTACGGTGTGGTCTTCAACCGTCCCCGGCTCAACAGTTTTTTTGGATCCCCCGGTTGCCTGGGTCGGATCACCAACGCCGCTCATCGCCTGCCGGTGTGTGTCCGGGCTTGCCTATCGCTTGAATTGAGTGACGTCACCGTCTAGCTGTGACTGCAGAGCCGTTGCAGTGGTGCGACTGTGCGCATGCGCCTCAGAAAATTCGTTTGAAAGAACACGTCCTGCTCCCGGTGCTTAACCGGGTTTTTACTGTGAGGGGATGCTGGAAATCAGCTTTTACCGACGAATGTGACAAACCTCGACTAAACAGAATTGTTTGGGAGTTTTTCGTGATTTAATTAAAAAACGCAGCGGATTAAAGTAACTAGGTAGGCTGCATTTTTTATCAAGTAGTGCTGTAGAATCCTCTTTGAGGAAGGCCTATTTATAATTTTGTCTACGAGTTAGCTAAATGTAAGTGTTCTGCTGCTTTATATTTTCACAGCATTTCAGTGTAAAAATATTGTACTTTTTACTGTTTTTACTCCTGTACAGTTTTTAAATTTCTATTTTCTTTTTAGTGACAAAGTGGGCAGGGTTAATTTATTACTGCTACTATGCTGCTAGTTATATGTAAAGTTACAACATAAAGCAATAGTGACATTTTGCATAATTACTGCTTTTTCAGGGTGACCATTTATAATATGGTAATGTTAAGAAGCAAATCAATCTAGCTGGCTGTGAATATATCCAATCAATATTGTGACTTACTTTGTGCAGTTCACATTTGACCATTAAAAACAGAATATGACTAAGCACTCTCACCCATCTATATATTATAGCTGTGCCAGAGTTTTCAGTATCACATTATCTTCATTAGGGTAGAAATCTGTGTTCAGATAACATTAAATAGATGACAATACTCCGAGAAAAGGAGACTTGAGGTTCCACAGCTCGATGGTAATTGACTAGCAGCAGTAACTGTATAATTAATGGTTTCCTTATGTCTGATATATTTGATTATCTAAGCCAAAACAGATAAAAGTAATTGTTTCAATTTTGCTTTTTTCATAATGGTAACTGGTGTCATAGTGAAACTGCAATGCTGTGTTTCTTCATTTTTAAACCAGTTTTACCACATCTGGGCTTGTTCTACCTGTCAGATGACAAAATCTTTTTCATAACCTCTTTCCCGTCATGTTCATTCACTCAACCAAGCTGCTCTGCTGTTCACTGCTCTCCACTTCCTTCTGGCGTCTAACCTCTAACCCTTTAGAAATACAAAATCTATAATCCTTTATTATGCATTCCTCAGCCACCATCTTCCCCTGGCCACTGTCCGTTGTACCTAACCATGTTTTTATAACCTCTAATCCACAGGTGTCGAACTCCAGGCCTCAAGGGCCGGTGTCCTGCAAGTTTTAGATGTGTCCTTGATCCAACACAGCTGATTTAAATGGCTAAATTGCCTCCTCAACATGTCTTGAAGTTCTCCAGAGGCCTGGTAATAAATTAATTATTTGATTCAGTTGTGTTGACCCAGGGTGAGATCTAAAACCTGCAGGACACCGGCCCTCGAGGCCTGGAGTTTGACACCCCTGCTCTAATCAGATCTGGGTATTGTGTCACACACCTCACCTGCATAATCTTAAATTTCTCCTTAAAAGGGGAGAACCTCAATGCGCAGGTGTTTCCTTAGACAACAATGCTCCTCAAGGTCAGGTTTACTTTTAATCTTGACCTTGTGATCAGCATATGAAAGGCCATAACGGAGGAGAGGCAAAAACAAACAACATGTAAATGACCTCTGTAAATGATGTTAAATGTTATTATTATTATTATTTGCTGAAATAATTCTGGGTTTAGACTTGAAATATAGTTTCTACGCCTACAGCATATGTCCAGGATTTTTGAAGCCTGAACTGGGAAGGTGCGGTCTGTGTTGCTGCCTGTTGTCACGCCATTCACCATCTTATTTTGAGTTTCTTAGGAATAAACAATTTTGAAACTGGCTTTCGCAGCATGCCACGCATAGCAAGTCTTGTGATTTGACGTATGATTAGTAATATGATTAGTAATAGTTTTAGGATGATGGCTAGTCAGCATACATGTGGGCAGTAAGCAGTTCCTGATTTCATTCTTTGGATGAATCGTTTTGAGCGATGCTGCATTCAGATTGAAATAAAACAACAAGACAGAATTACTTTAAGGCACTTTATTTAACGTGTGTAAGTATTCAGGCATCTGTAAAGAAAAGTATTTTAGCTTTCTTTGGGTTTTAAACTTCGCTTTTCCAGTGAAAAACCTCTGGTTAACCCATTAAGCTCCAGTGTCTTACTTCCTTGTCGCTGTGTACACTTTATACTCACATAATCGCATCTGAAGAGTCTCCCTTCCGGGTTTATATTTTTTCTTTAGCCTGAAAACAGAGCTCAGAAGAGGTGTGGGCGTCTTTGTCGTGTGCAGAACAACTGAATTGCCAAATTGTGTATCACAGTTGTGATTGTTTCAGCTCGATCCTGGTTTCAATCTTTGAATGAAGTGTGTTGAGCAATGCTTCATTCAGGCTGATTTATCACACTCAAATTAAGACAGAAAGTTGAAGTGGTCATGTAGGAAACCAGACGCCTTTCAAAGCAGATCTCAGGGCAATAAAATGCATCTAAATTGAATACCAAATTTTGAATTTCTCAGCTAAGTCTGGGATCACTCTCAAGACCAGGAGAAGAAAGTATCCTACCTTTTGACCACAAGAGTCTGTTTTAAATCTTTTTTTTTTTTTTTTTACATTAAGTTATTGAAGTGATTTCATTATGTAGTACACTGGCCTCTTTTTAGTATTATTATATTTGTTGATATCATGGCTGTTGTGTTTTGCCTACCGGTATATGTTTGTGCACTGTATGCTGGGTAGTTTACAGGAAATAAAGTTCTCATTTTTATAACAGGCTCATACACTTTGCAAGCAGAATTTTGCCTTCTCTGTGAAAATTCTATATTTGGTTGATATTTGAATTGAGGTGACATTGAGTAAAGTAGGTAGACCCTGTGCACCAGATATACACTAAAAAGGAACCGTTCTTTGAATATTTAATGCATGCAGTCATGACTTCAACAGTTTCTCCTCACGGCTATTTCTTAATGACCTTTTGGATGATGGGGAATTTCAAGCTGAAGATACATGGAATTCTTTGGCAACACTAGACTGCTAATAGATGAAAAAATTCCTAAAGACAATTTTTAGCTCAGTCAGCTGAACTGAGGTCATCCTTTGTACGTGCCTCCACGTTTTACAACAATGGCTTCCGCTTCAGGATTGGTCGGAATTCAATCAAGCTCACACAAACACGCAGTCAACTGATGGGTCTTTACCCAAACTGTGCTCAAGGACAAGGTCAAATCAATTGTTTCATGTTTTTTTATGGTCGTGGTTACTACTGACCATTCAGTTATAATAGCCCTGAAGTCATAAACTTTAATTTGGGGGTGTTTTGACATTTTGTGAGTCTGCCTGACTTCACAGTGGACAAATTATTTTTAGTTAGTGCAATACAGCCAACCAATGACAGCAAATCTTTCTTAACTGTACTTTACACATTACAGTAACCTGTGAAGTGTAACCGACTGACCACGTCCGGCTGACCTGTTGCACAAGACCTGAAAGGTCAATAGTGGCGTAAGGAGTTAACTTAGGTTCCAATAATGTGCAAGGATTTTCCAAGCTGTAACCTTTGCACATGTTAGCAGTTACCATGTTAGTTTAAATAGTAAAAACAAAAAACTTGCATAAACACTTGAATAAAAGCTTCTTTTTTAATTTTTGGCTGCAGGTTATATTTTCTCCTTTTCAAAAGTAGTAGTTTGCCGAGGATGACTGTGCAGCTGTTTGGTATGTAGGGCATTTTCTTCTCTCTTTTTAAAAAACAGTAATAATTATGGTGCACATAATGTAGTGTAAAAGCAAGGACATACGGATGCAGTGTGTCACTGCTTAGTTTAAATACCGTTGAGTGTGGGTGTAGGTGTGTTGGCCTGGAAGTCCCCTGTATGCACGCACTCGTGTATATGTGTCTGTGTTTGGTTTAAGAAAAGGGCATAGTGACTGAACGGCTTATGCACCAGTTTAAAGTATGAAAAAATAAACAGGTCACTGTTTAAAAAAAAGGAAGAAAAAGGGCATTTAAAGTTAGCTTTATAATAATAACAAACAGATTCATCAAAACACGTCTTGTTCAGCGGTTTTTCTTTGTAGGGATTAACTTTGTGACATCACTGCAGTTGGAATGTCCTTCTGGTCAGAAAAATGCTCTGAGAAGAAAGGCCTCCTTTTCAGAGGTAAATTTAGCAACTTAGTTTGGGGGAAAACCAGTCAATAGTGATGTGGGCATCATTGTAATCTGCTAATTATACATAGAACTATATGGTGTTTCCCACAGAGCCTCTTCCAAGTTATATTCCTCGGTTTAGGAATTTTGTGCTCCGTTTGATGTTTGCTCTCGATGGCTTCTGAATGTGAACAAAACCTTTTAACGATTCGGATCTTCAGTTTTTGTTTTTTATCTCTCACCATTCGCACTTTGCTCTGTGCCTGCCGCCGTCCTAACCACAGTCCTCGAGAAGGGGAATACCTTCGCTCTGATTCCCGGCGAATGAAATCACCTCCTGCTGACTCTTCGTTTGAAATCCCCCTTTTTTTTCTATTGTCTGTTTTGACCTGAGTCTCGGCTGCCTGCTAATTAATTTAATATAAATATTCTGATGCTACTCGTCGTTAGTTTGCAGAGGCAGGCCTGTCTTGTTTATCTAGGTCTGTTTATATTCTTCCTCATAGCAAAAAAAGCAAGTTCAGCAGTTCAACTTAAAAAGTATGCTTTTATGTCAACCTCTTCAAACACACATAGGCATGTTTACAAAGTTATATTCCACCTTCATTTTGCCTCCACCCAGTGGCATCAGCACACCGTGGAGCTGTGTTTTCTTCCTAAAACCACACTTCTATTGATAGCTGCTAAGCAGTTCTGCACAATCTGTGGTATTTCGCCATGCTGTGATGAATCCCTGCCCTGCCCACCCACCAGGCTTTCTAATTATTTCCCTTTATTGCATCATCTCGATGTTACTGGTAACTTAATTCTTTCTCACACGTCCCTGAAAATTAATTTCTTATGTAAACTGTTGTCAGGCTTTCATTGGATCGGTGACTTCTCGGTGACTTGTGTACCTAGAGAGGACATACCGGCTGATCCAGCCTTTCTCCCAATATTTGCAGACCGCACATGACATCAAAGACACATCAAAAACCGAGACTAAGGTTAAGCACACATAATTCAGTAAACTGTATTGCTGATAAAGCCCTTGTTATGTCTGTGTTTTTGCTTTGAAGTCTGTGCACGAGCTGAGGAGTAATAACCAGACAGAGGGAGGCTTTTGTTGTGTATTTAGGTTACCTTTTTAACAACACTATAAGTCATCCATTCATTAGATACGTATTTGGTTAGTCTTTCATTCTTTTTTGCTGACTAATCACCATCTTCATTCATCATCAGTGAGCTAATAACACTATTCTAGACATTAAACTCCTTTTAGATCTTTTTTTTCAGTCGGCTGTATCTGCAAGGATTTGTTTTAATTCATACAGTATATTGTACTATACAGTACATTTATATATTTAGATACATATTTAGTTGAGCACAGTTAATTATATTAATGCTTACTAAACTGAAAGGCCTCCACTATATATTTTATGCATTAATATATAAAGAGTGGAAAATACTCACGGTTATCTGCCTGTGGAGTACTAATTTGTATTTTTGATACATAGTGTGAACTGTTCAGGTCTAAATAACACAATTATCCTCTACTATATATTGTTGGACACTCGGCAGTTTAGAGTGATGCTTTAATAGCTTTTTGTAAATCAGCTTGAAAAGTTAGTTTATGTTGGTTGTAAATGACACTGATACACTCACCATCTACTGTGGACAATAAATAATACAGTGTTTGTTGTTCTAGCTTACACCGATTGACTCCCAGTAAAATCCAGAAATGCTTCCCATAGTTTTCTAAACAAGAACTGGAGGCAGAGCCAATGGAAGCAGCTCTCGGTTCAGGCTGAAGGGACCGACGCCCTCTTTATTTTTCAGATTAGACTGAAAATGGGCTTGTTCTTATATAGCACTTTTCTACTCTGCATGAGCAGTAAAAGCACTTTATATGACATGCCTCATTCACCCAATCACATTAACTCTTATATAGAAAGCACCTATAAGTGCTTTCTATCCAACATTCGCACACAACTTGGAGTTTGGTATCTCACCCTCCTGAGCTAGTCCCCTCAAAAGTTTCCCTTTTAATAAAGCTTATAGTTAAAAGTGGATCATGTGACCCTAAACCATCCCTTAGTTATGCTGCTAAGGGCTAATGCTACCCACTCTTTCACTCTTTAATGAGCTTATATGCTACTATTGCACGCCATTACCTTCATGTTGTTTGTGTCCTTCGTTGCTCTTTTGTCTTGCCCCTCTGAGACCGGTCCCAGCACATAGCTGCACCCTGCCTGAGCCTGGATCTGCTGGAGGTTTCTTGCTGTTTAAAGGGGAGTTTATGTTCTCCACACAGTTGCAGACATTCTTGCTTATAGGAGTTTATTGAGATGCTCTCTATACTACTCAAGATGAGTATTGTTAGGCTCCAAATGTCAAGCACAAAGAAAAGGTTATCTGTCTTCTCTGTAAATACTAGATAATACGCTCGTAGTGACTTGGTTGCCTTACATTTCTGTGTCACGATATATTTATTCCCGATGTTAATTTGTTTTAAAATCTTCTAAATGCATCTTTTTAATCCAAAATTCTCCTGAAGTTTTACGTGGGTATTAATTCATGGTTTTAACAAATAGTGTGGGTAGAGCACTCCACCCTTGATCTTATTTCGTCACACACACACACACACACACACACACACACACACACACACACACACACACACACACACACACACACACACACACGGTATCAGTGGACTGTTTGTTAGAGGCATGTAAGGTCGCCGATTTTCAGGGACTCCAGATAGAGAGCAGAGCGTGAAGAGAGGGAAGGATTTGCTTCCGCTGACATTTTCTCATTGTGCCAGTCACACACATACTGAGCAGCCACCCGCCCACATATGTACAGCTGCACCGAGCCACTGGGCCACCCTAATAATAATGCTGAAATAGATAGAGACATGGAAAGTGTGAGAAGCCATATTGACTGTCAGAAGGCTAACATGCGGTTCTTTTACAATGTTTAAACAGTCGACTACTCTAACAAGGAGTCCATTGTGCACTGATACTGGAGATATTGAAATGTTCTGCATAGTCTGCTCATAGATGTGTGTTTCTCCAGATTTGGACTTGAGGGAGTAATAAAGGCAGCATTGCTTCCATTGTTGGTTAGTGATTAACAAGAAAGGTGACATCATTCCCCCTTATTATGACAGTGATTACTGGCAGCACCTTAAGATATGCTTACACAAACGAAACCAATGGGTTTATGAACTCTTTATAACCTGGTGGAAGCACGTCGACGAGCTCTTTCTAATGTTTCATCAATATAATAATAACAAAAGTGTTGTTTTTGTGAGGCTAAGGTTGTAGCTCTTTCATTTTTTTTGTGTGTTTTTTTTTCAATAATGCCGAAAAATGCCACACACTTAGTTGTGGCATCTTTGCAGGCTCTTCTAAAGTTAATTTTAGGACACACTCCTGCGCAATGTAATTATGTAAACAGAAAAGGATACAGGCTTGATGTGACCTTTTAAAAAATCTACTCAAATGTTCCCAGCAAGTTTTGTTAGTCTTATAACTAGTATACAACATGGTAAAAATTAAAAAAGAAGAAGAAGACAAAAAAGGTTTTCCTAATTTTTGTCAGAGGTTTTTCCAAACTCGGAATTTGGATTTTCTACCACAGTCCCACAGATGTAAAAGCATCTTGAGGTTTTTTGTATACCGTTACATCAACCCTTCCCCTCAATGAGTTCCTGCCAAAGATAGTCATGTCCGCTCTCAGAGTTGTGTGGGTGGCCTGAGTGACTGCATGTTTGGCTCAGAGGCAGCTTTATGGAAATGTGTCATATTTATATAAAATGGAGATCCACGAAGATTCAGGGAAAGCTGCGAGAAATTTTATGAAGAGGGAAGTTTGGGGGAGGAAAATATGTGACAATAATTATGTGGAAATTATGTGGTTTTCAGGTAATTATTATTTGCACTTCCCAAACTCCCTCTAGGAACACCCTTGCTTATTTCTGCATTCCCAGATTAAAGCGTAATGAGATAATAGCTTTGTTAAAAGGTGGGGTCCAGTAAAGGTGTTTGCTCTGTGGCAAGGGTGTGTTAGGCAGCTGTCTCCGCCCAGTTGTTTATCCTGCCATCAGGATTTCTACTGTACTCTTCATTCGTCCATAAGCAATGAGTGTGAAGTAAACATATCTCTGTCTCAGATTTTTGTCCACGCTTTCTCCAAGAAATCTAGTTCCCTGTGCTCACTTCCTGTGTGTTTGCGGAGGCGTTTAGTCAGTGGAGATAGAGCGTGGTTTGATTAAGGCTGAACCATTACCTAAAAATGATATCAGACACGGAGGAAGTGAATATATTCGGTTTACAGACACCATGAATAAACACGATTTAAGATAAATATGCCAGACATGAATAGTGTAGGTATTGATTTACCTCATAATTAAACAGCTGAATAAATGAGCAGTGATGGTGGGGAGTATTAATAGTCTCCTGCTTAGCTAATCTATAAATACAACATTGATAGGCATGACTTCTTTAGATATTTACAAGTGAGGGACCATATACAGAGGGCTACAACAATACTCACTAATCAAACTGTCTCTAAATGTGAAAAGCAGATATTTCAACTTCTATAAAAATTTGCTATGGCCTGTTAACAGAATTTGGGGTCACTGACACAACCAATTTGAAGAGGACTTGGGAAAAGGAATTAAATATAGAGATCAGTGACGAGGTATGGGACAAAGTTTGAGAGAATGCTAAATCTCTGAGCGTCTGTAATAAAGTTAAGGCAATCCAAATTAAAATCCTACACAGAGCTCACATATCACCTTCTCAACGCCATAAATACAATTCAGACCTTTCTCCGCTGTGCCCTAAATGTAAAATAGAGGTGGGCAACCTCACGCACTGTCTATGGTCCTGCCGGAAAATACAACAATTCTGGTTCCTCATAAAGTGTGAACTGGATAAGATCTTCACCACTGACACTGAATGCAATCCACTGTGTATGCTACTTGGAGTGGCAAACGACAAAATTAGGGGGACGTTTGGAAAGCAGCTCTATGTACTGTTAACATTCTGTGCAAGGAAATGTGTCCTCTTGAACTGGATCACGGACACGGCCCCATCTAAGACTCAGTGGCATCGGACGGTATTGGAATATGTGTCACTAGATTTCCTAACATGCAAGCTACATAGTAGGGACAAAAAGTTTAATAAAATATGGGACCCATTTATGGCGTATGTCGGTTTGGATATTTCTGCTATTTTCTCACGGGCCTTGGTATAATGCAAGCAGATCACTGCTATTTTACATATATGTATTGTTAATCGTATCTCATAATCAAAATGTCTGGATTTTCCACTTATTTCTTTGTATTCATAAGCCGGGTTGCTTGTCTCTTTGTTTTGTTTTGTCTGCTTTGTTTCGTTCTGCTATGTTGTTGTTGTTTTGGTTATTTGTTTGTTTGTTTAATTTTGGTGTCAGTGTAAAGTTTAAAACTCAATAAACACACAGTTAAAAAAAATAGTCTCCTGCTTTTTTGTGCAAGGGTGACTTTTAAGATGAACCGAAAGAGAAACCTATCGCTCTAAAAAAGTAGCGTCACATGATAAACCAGTCCTAGGATTCAAAGGTGCAATCACTCGTACTTTTCATGCCAGAGACCTTTGCTTTACGATAAGAGATAACTATTTAGATGAGTATGTAGTGTCCTTAGTAACAGTTATTGCATTTTAAATGCCAATTATCTTTTATGGTCATTATTTTACAATCAGCCAACCTTAGATTACCCTTTCACTATTATAGTTGACTGAGGATTTTTTAAAACATTTTGTCACTAGGGGGCAGAATAGTGACACTCATTTACAGTGAAGGTGCTCAGTTGAGCTCTGAAAAGGTCATTGGATGGTGAAAAGTGCACTGGTTTTTGCTGTGCACAGTCTGCCTCGAGGACCAGCCATGCTTCTAGGCTGCTGATTATCTAATTGATCTTTCTGGAAGATAAATCACTTCACTATTGTCTCTGAGTACAGTCAACTCAGTGCCGTGTTCGGAAAACCAGTTTGAGATAATTTGAACTTTGTGATGTGGTATGTTGTCATGCTGGAAGCAGGCATCAGAAGATGGGTGCCCTTGGATGGATATGGTCAGCAACAATACTTGGGTGTTTAAGCAATGCACATGCGATTATATGGCACCCGAAGTCTGCCAAGAAAATGTCCTGCACACCATTGCACCACCACATCCTCAGTCAATAATGCAAGGAACTGAAGTTTGGAGTGGAAGCCAGTGTGGTTCTTTGCTGCTCATCTGCATTCAGAGATGCTCTTCTGCATACCTCGGTTGTACCAAGTACTGAGAGAAGTTGTTGGCCTCTTATCAGGTTGAAGCAGTCTGGCCATTCTCCTCTAACCTCCGGCATCAACAAGAAAACTGCTGCTCCCTGGAGATTTTTTTCAGTTTTCAGACCATTTGCTGTAAACTCTAGAGATGATTGTGCTGTTTTCTGGCATGTCTAGCACCAACAACCACATCACATTGAGAGTCACTTAAATCGCTTTTCTTTCCAAGTTCTTCATCAAGTTGCCTTGACCGTGTCTGCATGTCTAAATGCAACGAGTTGCTTCAGTATGATTGGCTGCTTAGATAATTGTGTTGATGAGACTGCTGCTGTGGTGATTTGGCGCTACGTATATAAAAATGAATCAAACGTGTGTACCTAATAAAATGGCAAGTGGTGTCTAGGAAAAGTAAAATGTACTAATGAAACCAGTCTCATGTGGCTATGAAAGCCTATTTTCTAAATCTGTCATGTTGCTCAGAGGTGCCTCCTCACTCATCTTGTCTCGGCGAATAATCGATTTATCGGCCACCAAAACGAACAATTCACGCTGCGGCGTGAACAAAAGCAACGCGAGATTACTGGGCCCAAATGTTAGATGTTGAAGTCAGCAGAGAGGAGATAGAGGCTACGGCAGTGCGGTTTGAGCTCTTCTCAGACAGATAATGTGTGTAGTCACCCACCCTTTCTCCCTCCCCCGCCTCCCACATCATCACCATCCCTCCGGGCAATATGAGACGTCTGGGAGAGCAGAGGGGTGAAACTGGAGAGATGCCGCAGTCACTGGCCCATGTAATAGAACGATAGAGGAGGGTGTGGACACACACACACACACACACACACACACACACACACACACACACACACACACACACACACACACACACACACACACACATTCACACTTTTGTATGTTATAGTGAATATCCTGAGCATTTTGATTTGGTTGTGTTTAGACAGCAGGCTAACCAGCAGTCCAGTTTTGGTACCTCTTGTTTTCCTTCTTTTAGTGTTGGTAAGAACAAAAAACTGCAGACACTCAGGGGTGGTGGATTGGGGAGAGGCTAATAATTGTTTTCTTTTTCTATTCAGATATTGTTATTCTTTCCAGTTGTACATATATTCTATGAAAAGGTCGAAAACACAGTGAAAAATGCCCATCAATAGTCTAACAATGCACACATGCATTACACATTATCCCTGCTGAAAATGTGTATCACAAGAGAAGCTAAACCATTTAATGAGAAATGACAATGTCTCTATTCTCTCTCTCACTTGTATGAAGCAGGCCCCACAGTACAGGAGCTTGCTTAAACTCATTAAAAGTAATGATAAAAGCCGTTTTTGTGCAAGTTAGGCAGGCTTTATGCGTGCTAGAGCTGGATTTGGAAAGTGCAAATGTGCACAGAACAAAGTCTGTCAGACAGGCTTTGCAGAATTATAGCTTAATAGAATTAGGGCCTTTATGGACTATTGATTGAAATTTGTAACATGTGTTCATAGTCATCCATCCAGTTTCTTAACCACTTGTTGAGCTTATTCCATCTGTCACTGGATGACTTGGATAGGTTGCCAGTCTGTGACAATTAAATGTAAAATATGTTTTTTATTTAGCTGTGGTGTCTGATGAAATGTGAACAAACACTGTCCACACTAATGTGTACTTCCTTCATATGCACCAATAAATAATTTCCATGGGTACACACCATGACGTTAGCAAAACACAAGCTTTGTTTATACATTAACACATACCTGTAGATTTACAGTAAATGCCCTGAGAGATTATTTGCCTGCCCGCAGGGTGGGAGTAATTCTGTTTATCACGGGTCCAACAGCTTTAACAGCTTCCTGTCATGTGATCTGCCTGGCTCCAAGAGGTCTGGACAAACCACCTGTCATATGGATGCAAAGAGTGAAGGCCGGTATCTCTGTTCAGGAGGTACGATCACAATACAGCAAACACGTGAAAACGAGCTTTAAGAGACACTATGTATGTGTGTGTGGCATCTATCTGTGTCTCCTGCCATCTGTGGTAAACTGAAGTATCTAATTTCCTAATTGAAATGTTGTAAATTATAAGCAGTCAGCAGGAAAATCATTAAAATCAGGTGGCCATATCAGCTCAGAAACCACGCGATGACAATGAACAAATGCCCGATTGTCTGGCGGTAAATGTGACAGCTATACCGCAGGAAGTGCCAATGGCAAACAATCACATGAGAAATTCCACTCGCAGGCGGTGAAGAATATCCCATAAATCATCGTTAACTTCTAATTTGATCCCTATTTATTCCACAACTGTCCACCTGAGGATTAGGCTTCCCATTTATTATTGCACCACTAGATGGCACTGTGCCAACGACTATTACCCCCTCTCAGAGCACACTGACCTTATTCCCTATCTATCTAATTACACATTAGACTGGTAATATGCCATTCCACATCCATGGGTCTCAGATGAATGGTTTCCCCCTCCCTTCCTCTTTTCATCTCTCTCTCCTCCCATCCTTCCCCTTTCGCCCCCCACCCTCCCCACTCTGTTCCAGCCAGCTTCCCTCAATTACTGTCACGGGCAGGCCACAACATCGGGGGAGGCTGTGTGGATGGATGGGAGGGTAGGGTGTGGAAGAGGAGGGAGCAGAAGGAAAATGTGTATTATGGATGTGATGAGAGGAGGAGACAGTTGCTGACATACCAGCACACGGTATATGTTTACAGGTGTGTTATACGTGTGCGTGTGTGTGTGTGTGCGCCTGTGCAGCTGTGTGTTTGTGTGATATGCCCATGTGGCAATCGCTTGCCACACGCCGTTGCTGTTGTAGCAACGATGCTGTGGCAACAACGGTTTGACATTTGTGAAGGATAAATATATTCCACTTAGACGAGAGCTATTACCCTCCACTAGTTGTGGTGGATATACAAAAAAAAAAGCTGAGCAGCTGCAGTGATTGTTCAGCCATGTTTCATTTGCAGCATTTCACTGTCAAAATTAGGCAGACCGCTTTTTGTTAAAGGTTGTTTTTCTCATATTTTATACCTTGCAGTACACTAATGGACATTTCAGATCTGGTATTCAAAGTAAACATTTTTTTGACAATTTGAACCTAGTATCAAATCTAAGCATCTAACATTATTTTTCAGCTTTTTTTTTTTTTTTACATAGCTTTTGTGTTTCTGTTTGCCTTTAAATATTAAATACTCGTCAGTAAGTATTTAATGCTCCTGGCCTGCAGTGTTTAGTGCACTAACTGACATCTCATGCATGAAGTGTGCCTCCAAAGCATGAATGTGAGTTACACCCACAAGCCCGATGTTGTAAATTAGTTATCACGTGCAGGTACAGTGCCGTGAAAAAATATTTGCGCCCTTCCTGATTTCTTAGTTTTTTCCATATTTGTCGCTTACATATTTCAGATCATCAAACAAATTATTAAAAGATGGTAACCCGAGTAAATATAACATGTAGTTTTTAAATTATTTCAATTGTTAAGGGAAAACATTATCCTAATCGACCATATCCGGTGTGAAAAAGTAACTGCTCCCCCTTGTTAAATCATGAATTAACTGTGATTTACCATTTTCACTAACCCCGCCCAGGTCTGATTACTGCCAGACCTGTTGATTCAAGAAATCACTTAAATAGAAGCTGTTTGACAAAGAGAAGCAGACTAAAAGATCTCAAAAGCAATATATCAGGCTGCAATTCGAAGAAACAGCTGAGAAACAAAGTCAATGACATCTATCTGTCTGTAAAAGGTTACAAAACCACTTCTAAGGCTCTGAGACTTCAATGAACCACAGTAAGGGTCATTATCTACAAATGGAGAAAACTTGGAGCAGTGGGGAACCTTCCCAGGACTGGCCGACGTACTAGAATTACTCAATCACTCATCCAAGAGGTCACAAAAGACCTCAGAAAAACATCTAAAGAACTGCATGTGTCACTTATCTCATTTAAGTTTACAGTTCATGATTCAACACAAAGAAAGAGACCTAGCAAAAAGGCATCCATGGGAGAGTTCAAGGAGAAAACCACTGCTGACCAAAAAGAACAAAAGCTCATCTCACATTCCCCACAAAACACTGATGACTTTTGGGAAGATATTCTGTAGATTAAGAAGACAAAAACTTAAGATTTTGGAAGGTTTAAATCCGGTTGCATTTAGAATAAAATCAAACATGGTTGTGGTTCACGCCCTGAAGCCATGAAACGTGTAGGTGTGACAAATGTGAAAAAACGCAAGAAATAGTTTTTCGCAGCACTGTAAATATATTGATTTTGAACTTTCCTCTGTGATTTTTATGTTTGAGTCAATCCCCTAGTTTATGACTGCAAAATCTTTATGTACACCATTTTTGTCCCCACTACAGACACACAGTATAAAATAATTTCATTTTCTGCTGGAACTGTTCAAATGTTATGGACGAGAAATCTGAAAAGCACTTACATACCTATTAGCCCTTAAAGAATAGCTACGTTTTGCAATCTGTTGCTGAATAGTCGATGAAGATCTACACCAGAGGAGGACAGACATTGTTGTTTGTGCCAGTGAAACTAAAAATAACCTAACAACAAAGGTTTGAATTATTATTTTGTTTCAAAATGAGTTGCTTAGAAGCTAACAAAACTCAAAAGATGTGCGTCTTAGGTGTGGATCAGGCAAAATAGGTTTTAGATACATATGTGATGTTGAAACTTACAGAAAAGCCTTGAAGCAGCCGTTCTGACTTTAATGGATCTTTATTTTCTTTCAACATTACTGCTGTTACATTTTGACAAACCCCTCCCAGTGGCTTAGCTGGAGCGATTTAAAATTTGTGTCATCTAAAAATGCTGGGAATTTTCACATTTTTTTTTCCATGAGAGATAAAATTGTCAAACAAAGGAATATTATACATTTTTCCCATCAAAGTTCAGCCTGAACACATATAACAGCGGACCTATGGTTCTTTCTTAAATTTACATCATAGTGGCTGCTGGTTTAGCTTGCTGGGTAGATCAGGTGACCCATAGATCATAAGGCTAACTCTGAGGTTAGCCATTGTTTATCCCAGCTTGCCTGTTTCTCCACTGTTTGGTCACAATAGCGCCTAAAAACATAGGCAGCAGGCTTGAGACTCCAGAAGGGCATGACGAGCTGCGATGCCATTTGCAGCTGACATAAAGGCAGCGTTTAATGTGCTCAGATGAGAATGGGTTGGCCCAGAGTGCAGATGATGATGTATGTGTTAACAATCAGATTTCCAGTGTTCTTCCGTCTTGCTCTCCACACACCTCCAATATCTGGCAAACCCTGGAAAAGATGGTGTCAAACACAAAGCCATTCTCTAGGTTTCTGCTCAGCTCCACTGCAAACCAGAGCATAATGCATTCATGTTTATATGCCTGAGATATTCGTCTGCCTGTTTTCGGTGCAATTATTTGTATGTGTTTTTACATGTTGCCTGAGGGTCTATGGTTCAGGATGCAGTATTTCTCCCATTCCTTAGATATCTTCTTTATGAACCCAGGCAAATCCGCTTCATTAAGAAGCCTTTTCACACCTCTACCCCCTGCAAAACACTTCATACATAAAATCCCTAATTTCCTGTCTGGGTGAGTGTAAGTAATTGAATCATTTCACACAGAAGAAAGATCAGTATCACACTGCTGGAGGTGTCCACACAGACTCAGGGACACTGTGGCCACAGATGTATACATGTTTGGTTAGATCAAGCATAGAGTTTTTAGGGCCTTGGTTTACTACATGTACTGTTATACCTGTTACATCTTTTTTATCCTGGTGGGGGATTTCCTTTCTTTTTGGGAGATCGCTGAGTACTCTTGGATGAATTGCGAGAGTTTAATAAATATGGTAATCGCCCCAGCTTTTCCTCTCATACGATCAACTGCTTAACAATTTTATGTTTAGAAGAAACTGATGGATGGATGACCATAAGATTTGGTGCAAAATTGTCCAAAGACAACACACTTGCACTCCCCATTAGTTGTATACTGAAGGTTGGTAAGAACTCATTGGCAACACATTTTAATGCACTCAATACCCCTTTAGCCTTTTTTCTATGTGTAGTGTAGCATAAAAACAAACAAACAAACAATAAAAAAAACAGCAACTCCTCCCAGAAGAAAGAACCTCATCCTCTTAAACCACTTTCACTAATAATGAAAATTCCTGCAAAGACTCAGGAACAGAACCCCCGTCTGTTAATGCAATTTGTCAATGCATCCATATGTTACAAAAACAAACATGGGACAAAGGTACAGAAATGTTTCTTGAGATGCACTGAGGTCAGGTTGGACAGCTCCTGTGAACTGATGAAACAAAGTTTTTTGGGAAATCATGGATACTTTGTCCTCTAGCAAACTGGGGATTTAGATCTGTGCTACATCTACCCTGTAGGCACATTTTAACTGAAAACACATCTGAAATCCTACACCGTAGTCTACGCTGTAACCCGACAAGCACCTCTCTAAGAATGTAACTACATGTCCCGTCGACATAGCCTGCACAAATATAAATGTGGGCAATGGCATCACCACAAAGCGATGAAGGTTGGTTTGGTTAGCATATGGTTCAAAAGCCATGGCTGGGGTAAATTGCACATTCAGCATGTATTACAACAACACTGCTTTCTAGTCAAAGAGCTCAGCTACTGTTAAGTCCTGTCTGTGGTCCAAAACCCATTTGGGGCATTACAAATTGGAAAACATGACAATAGAGGCTCTGCTGCTAAAATCATACATCAAAAAACAACGGGACAGTGTTTTTCTTTCAAAGCGACAGCAAGTAGTTTCATAAGCTGTCTTGTTTCTTACTGTATGTGGTCTTTTTATTCAGTGTACCAGGGAAAAATGACAACAGTCTTTTTTTTGTGTGTTTTCAGTTTGGGAACACACACAAGAGTGAAGATGCGCAAGTGAGGGCACAGCTGACCAACCACAACAAACATCCAGAGTCCAGCAGTAACACAATGTACATACACACACACACACACACACACACACACACACACACACACACACACACACACACACACACACGCACACACTGGGCATGCTGTCTGTACATTTTTAATTACGTGTGTTGGGTTTTAATCACAAATCTTTTTTGTGAGCAGATGTTTGCAAAAACCAATAACATTTTCATCAAACTTTGAGCTAATTATAAGAGTTGATGTTTAGTACCATTGTGCCAAAGTACAGCCCCACAGAGGCACTAGAATAGCTAGTGCTAGTATTCAGCCATAGAAAGATTATTAGAGTGTAAAAAAACGGTGATTTGGTAAAAACTCACCTGATACATGGACTTATTTCACTAAGAGGGACGGGATAATGTTAAATTAATAGTTTACTAAATTTTTGGACCTCTTGCTGCTACAAACACTAGTAACAATATAACGATAATACTTTCCCAAATAGGCTCCAGGAAAACTTTTCTTGTGCTCCTTTGTCGGTTTAGTTGTCCTCGTAATTTTAAAGCTAGCCACAGTGCGACGGCCCCGTAAACAGGACGACAGTCTGTCAATGAGCTGCTCCGTCAAAGCAGATGGGGGTTAAGTACTTTGCTGGAAGGTGAATGATGATGAAACTGTAGTTGCAGATAGTTTGTCATTTTTATCACCCTGTCCGCATTTTCACTATCAGTCCATGCACTTGAACTGAATGAGCCTGAGACCATTTGTCTTTAAGCATTTTTAACATGGTTGCTTTCGGTCGTCTCACTCAGAACTGGCTGCATTATGAAGTCACAGTATTGACTTCAGTGTTATCTTCAGGTTTAAATACACGTGTGTCGGGCTGTTTATTTTCAGCATCTTGCAACTACAGTCTTTTTGCCAAATTAGCTCCAGATTGATAATTACAATTTACTAAAAATAATTTCCTTGCTCTCAACACTAATTCCTTTCCTAACTAATTCCTCTTACCTCAGTCCATCTAATGGCGCTACTGCAGACGGGGTTAGAAAGGGCTTTTCAGGGCTACGGGGAGGGGGTGAAAGGGTGAAAAGTGGGGTGAGTCTGTGGCGCTTTGTTGCTGCACATTAATTGAATGGGCTTGGGTCCTGAATCCCTAATTAGGGACAATGGCTGTGACATGGGCAGTGCAGAAGCAGAGAGCTCTTCTGAGAGGTAAGTGGGGAATTGAAGGACAGCCACGGGAAAGCACCTCACGCTCTCATACAGCATCCTCCAAAAGCCTTAAGAGACTATTGTGCGAGTGTACAAGAGTGCGCGCACACGCGTGAACAAGCAGACACACACACACACACACCAGAACACACACACACACACATACAAATGAAAGAGAGGTAGAGTAGGGGATGGAAGCGAGATGGCGCTCCAGCAGCCTCTTTGCATCGCTTCCTTCTTCCAGCTCATTGACTGATGTCACAATAAGAGAGTGAGAGACGGGGGAGTGCATCATTTGGGGTTGGGGGTGGGGTGGGGAAAGGGAGAATGACGTTAGAGCTGGAAAAAAAAAAAGAAAAAAGAAAGAAAATAAACATCTTGCTAAGAAGCGTCAGACTGTGGCGGTGTGGATTGTTTGTGTAGGTTTTGCAGCACGTGCAACATGAAATAAATGTCTTCATGTGAGCATTTTGTTGACTAGTGGGTGTCTTTGCACCATATTTCAGCTTAGCAACGTCTTAGTACGTCTTCATGATGGACCATCAAAAACTCATTAAGAGAGTGCTGAATGACAGTTACGTACTAGTTCTATTACATTAATTCATTTAGAAAGGCTCATTTCTATTCTTTTCAATTCTACCAGACATTTTCAGAGAATATTTTACTCAGAAATATTAAACTGGTGATTGGGGTTTGGTGTATTACTTAATGTCAGCAGCATATAAATCATACTTCTGCAGCAGGTGTGATTTACACCTGAAAATCAGAGTAGAACAGTTGAAAACACAGCGTTGATGTACCTGCACTGCAACCCTAAACTTTTCTAGACATTGCTCAGAAAGACCTGTTTGTAAGAATGGAAATATTCAACTGAGATAAATCAGCATTTGAACTGATTTTACCCTGCCCCTCTCTAGTGCAAAGTCTGAGTCATTTCCATTTGGGTTCAGGTGAGAACAAAGCAGGTAACTGTCTGTTGAATGAGTCAACCAGCTGGTGTCATGTGTCCTTTTCTTGCCCTGAGACCTGTCTGCTCTGCATGGGCTGCACCTTTATCAAACCTGACAAATTTAAAGAAAGTTAAATGTCAGTTTGCATATATACGTTTTAATTTGTGTTCGTGTTTGTGTTACATTCCTGCATTTTTATTGCTTAAAAATGTAGCATGAAAAAAATCACATTGATATCAGATGTGATAAACTCTTCTTTTTTTGTGTTACCGGGTTAAAGGAGCTCAGCTGTGTATTTGATTATATTTGCATTTACAATAAACAACTTGAGGTAAAGCCTGGTAATAAAAGATTGTCTTAATTCTACTGGTAGAGTGTCCTTTTATGTCCTCGGTTCTGAAGCTGTTTTTAAAAAATCTCTCAGGCTGAGGAACATGCTTTTAGTCAAAGAGAAAGAAAAATAGGAATTAGAAAGCGTAACTTTAATATTAAGTAACGCTTAGCGTAACACTCGCCACTTTATGAATTTATGCAGCTCTAGATGTTCGACTTTACTGATTTGAGCTGTATTCACAAAATGCCTAAATACTTTCAATCAAATATTAGAGGGACCTCGCCCCGCTAACTCACCCATGTGATATCTGTACTGTCCTCTCCAAGTAACAACATGCTGGTATTTTAAAGTTTAGCAACCTCTAGTGCCATACACAAAGTGTAAGCAAAATGTTTTCTAGTGTCATCACCCTCACAGGGTCTGAACTTGTCAGCCTGCTAATGTAGAAAAGTTAACATGTCTTTAGCATCCTCCAGTAAATACAGACTACATTCCCATTTGTTAAATTTGTCTAACTCAAACAGATTTGCTGACCTCAGAAAAATTCCCTGAAATCATCTGACATGGCAGAGAGGCCAACTTCACACTAAGAGCTGATTATCCAGGCCAGTCTGAAGATTATGTGTAGAAACATCTTGAAACCATAATCCGCTGAGATTATATTTACTTTTGAAGGAGTTCCCGCCACATTATCTTGGTCAAGCAGTTTTCTTCCAGTGAGCCCTGGTACTATACTGCCCAGGCTAGCTAGCTCTTGTAGGAACTCCCAAGGCTCCCAACTGGTTCTGGGTGAGGGTCAGGCTAATTGCGATTCAGATGAGCCTTTTAAAGGTAAAATCTAAAAACCAAGTACTCTTACCGAAAATAGAGATACTGTGCTCCCATCCTGTATCAAAACCCTCTATCCACCAGGTGTATGACAATGAGACCATCTAGCCTGGAGTTCTGGGAGTGAGCTGCTGGCCCAAGTCTAGGAGTCCAAGTGTCTCAGGCTCTTGTTCACAACTGAGAGAAGAAAGGAGCGGGAGACTGATGGATGGATTGGTGCAGAGGGTGTGCTCAGGGAAAGCTGAGCGTCAAAGTAAGGCTGTTGATTTACCCATCCTTCTATGTTGTTGTCCTTCATTAGTACAGACTGTAGAAATAATGAGATCCAGATACAAATGACAGAAATAATCTTCCTCTGTTGGGTGTCTGGGCTATTCCTTAATGAAATGGAAGTTATTCAAAAGTGGATTGGAGTTGAGCCGCTAAACCTTCACAACCAACTGAGCCAACAGAGATGCTGTTGAGATGCAGACGTGTCTGGAGTATGTCCATCAGGGAGGGGACTGCAGGGAAGCCCCTCAACACACTGGAGAAATTATGTCTCTTGACTTGGGGAGTACCTCAAAGTGCTTCGAGCAGGAAGCTGGGGAGCGGCTAGTCGGGCCATCTCGGCTCAGACTGCTGCCACAGTGACCCAGGCCCTGATAAGTGGCATAAAATGGGCACTGACTTTGTTAAATCTCTATTCCAGAGCTTTACAAAATCTGACAAGCTACCTTAAGTGGTGTCACATGAGCTGGCTTTGATTGTAGCAGAACACAATGCATTTGAAAAAAATGCTGTGCAGTTAAAAAAAGACATTGGTTGCTCCACGTCTGTAGTTGATGGAAGAGGCATAAGCCACAGCTTCTACAATGCAACCATATCATCCCCTCAAACTGTTGAGCTGAATAAGAATAAAAGCGAGATAACTAAAAGAGAAGATGTCTCTGTTTCTGCTGGTTTCTAGAACTTTGCCTGTGCCAAAAAATGAACTGAGCAAAATGCAGTGTGTTGAATTTGAAAAGATGAGTGTCATTAGCTTTTAGTTTCATTAACACAAAACGTTCACCTCAATTCCCCTTGTAGTTTCTAGGTGTTCCTCCAAACATCTTAACCTGTACTCATTCTGACTCTGCTAAATACTGCTGTTTTAACATCTTAGTCTCCTTTCCTACCTGTCCCGCTTGTCTCTTGCACTTGCACTTGGACTACAATCAGGTGACTTCGGTTCATGTACCAGATGAGCAAAATAATGGCAGTCTGCAGCATGAATATCGACATCACTTTTATTTTTATTGCACAAAAGGACCAGAGTGGGATGGTAAAGTGCAAACTGCATCCAGGAGAGAAACAACTGCATTATAATGCTAACACAACTCTAGCTCTTTGCAAGCAGCTGCACAGACAGCATGCTAACCTAAACTAGGCAAAAACCCAAAATTATGTTAAAGTCGAGCAAATGCCGACCCCAGCCTATCGCTAAATTCTGATAAATTCCCATCCCTAGTTGGAAGTGGTTTCTGTCATTTGCTGTGAAATTGATTGCTAAGCCCCAGTCACGCAAGCCTAGAGACCAGTTAGCAACACCCCTCCGCCCCCAAGCCCAAGGTTACTAGCAAATTATCGGATTAAAATTAAAACCAGGTTGTTGGGGGTTTTTTTGTGTTTTTTTTATGGCTTGAGGCATTGAACTTTATAATTGTATTTCCTTTTATGTCACTTTCTCCTGTAATTTGCATCAAATTTTATCCAAAAATGCTTAACCCTTCTTGGAACTTATTGGAAAGTTAACACATTTCCTGTCTCACCTTCAGCATGTGTTGCAGGTGATTGCTTGCTGTTGTTAAGTGATTGCAAAGAGGGATACATTGTTGCACTCAAAACCTCTTTGCTATTGCTTTGGCTGCTAGCAGATTGTTGCTAATTCGCTAACTGCTCGCTAAACATTTATAAAATACCACTCAGTTAGGTAGCAAGTGCTTCCAGAGAAGTCAACAACCAAAGCAATATCAAGGAGGTTTTTGGTTTAGCACCCTCTTTGGGACAACCGCTCGCCAATCAGTCAAGGAATACAAAATTTCTTTAGCTAGCCGAGGTGGCCTGGGGATTGCTGCTGGTTCTATAGTTCTGTGTTATTGACATCTAATACAGAGTAGATTAAAAGAACAGATTTACCTTTTTGGCTCCCTGTACTGCATCTCAAAACACCATTTCAAAACATACCTTGTAGATATTTCTCCACAAAGTGTATTCCTGACAGTAGTATCTGATGATATGAGATGACAACATGTTGCACATTTTTATGGTTCTAAACAAATCACATGAACTTAGGCTACTAAAAAAAATTCCATCTGAAGCCCTCTGAGGACCACAACAAAACAAACTGTTTCTTTCTTTACAGTAGTGGAAAAGTTAACTTGAGTGTAATGTGTGGACTGCTAGACAACAACACCCACTGTGCGCTGTAATAAAAGAATGGGAGACATTTAAACACCCGTCCAAACACATTCAAGACTCTAGTGATGTGTCGGTCGCGAACGAAGCGGCTCTTAGAGCCGGATCTTTGACGTGAACGACGCGAGCCGGCTCCTTATCGCGAGCCGTGGGGGTTTTTTTTCTTTTCTTTCTCTCACCCTCTCTCTCGCACTTTTTTTCCGCTTCACTCCACATGTGAGCCTTGTGCTTTGCGCTGGGCAAAGGGAGGAGGGGCGGTAGTTACACATGCAGTAGCACAGGAACAGAGCAGGAGGGAGAGAGAGAGAGCCAGGGACAACAACGTCACATTAGAAAGGTATAGTAATCATCCACAACTATTTTCAGTTGCAGATGATAAAGGATTCAGAAAGTTTATTCATGCAGGTCCATATGACAGAGAATATGCATGTTCTTTTTGTTTTCATATTATAATTTATATTTAATTGTGTTGTGGTTTGCAGTGTTTTGTGTTGTTTCACTTTAAATTTGTAAAAGGAAAAAGCTGAAAATTTAAATAGTTAAAAGTTGAAATGTGAATAGTTGGTTTTTGTATTATATGATTTATTTATTACATTTTATGTGGAGTGAATAAATAAAAGTATATTTACGGTGGCCCCTAGAGACAAAGCACGTACAAACTTCAAAGCACGTACAAACTTCAAAACACGTACAAACTCCAAAACACGTACAAACTCCAAAACACGTACGAACTCCAAAACACGTACAAAAGACAACAGAAGTGCTCCAGAATGCTAGGGGCAGTGTTGAGCTTTTGTTACCTAGAGGCTACACAAGCCAGCAAGTACCAACGACCGGATTTGGTGTGTGGTAGTAACAGGTAAATGAACATTTTTCTTTTAATTATTTGAATATATATGAGTGCTTGTGTATAAATACACAAACAATAAACATTTGCTTTCAATTGTGTAATTTAAGTGATCTAGGTAGCTCTGTTTTGAAGTTCAGTTAACGCTAGAAATGTGTTTTGGAGTTTGTACGTGCTTTGTCTCTAGGAGTCACCACATATATTTATATATAAACATATATAAATAAAACCACTTTCTTTTACATTAGTAATTCCTTTTGTGCATAATTTTATATTATTGTTAATAATAAATTAATTAAAGCAACAAAACAACCTGAAGAGCCGGTTCAGAGCCGAAGGAGCCGGCTCTTTTTAGTGAGCCAAGCCGAAAGAGCCGGTTCTCTAAAAAGAGTCGGAAATCCCATCACTACAAGACTCCCAGCAGCTGGTTTGCCCGGTCAGTCAATACCCTCCCCGATACTCTCTACCGTCGTCCAGGTGTGTAATGAAGATCAGCAGCAGAAGTGAGGATCTAGGCATGTGTGAATACATTTGTGTCCTACAGAGACACAGCTGGATACTTTAGGCCAAGTGTGTCAGCCAGCCGAACAACCATCCAGGCGGCTCACCCTCCCTCCTCAACTCTTCTCCCCTGTCGCCCTCCCTTCCCTCCTTCCTACGGGTCTCATTATGAGAGGGAGAAAGCGCACAGATACCCTCTCCTCCCCCAACTCCTACTGCACCACAGCTATAGTGTGTGTGTGAGAGAGAGAGGTGGGGAAAACAACCACAGAAAAAACGAGTCAGGTGCTAAATGTGAACGTGGATTAGTTTCTATGCCAACGGCAGGAGGACGCACTCACGCAGCCAGCCAGCTAGGGTCCCTGCAAGACACTTGTTTTTGTCCCTCTTGTTTTCTCTCCTCGCCTGCCCTCCCTTCCCGCTCCCTTCTCTTCCTCTCTCTCTCTATCAGTGGGGGAGATAAGACCGGGCCCCGTGACTGGTATTAAACCTTATCTCTCCAGCTGGGGCTAAGGCCTGGTGGATTTGGCTATACAAGTGCTCCAGTTCAGCTCAAACATGCCTTTTTTTAATGGCCACCCATTAGCGTCACTTGTCACCAGGAAGCTTTATATGGCTCCAAATGGATCTGAGTTTTTTTCGTGTGTGTGTGTCCATCCTGCACATGCACAAGTCCTAGAATAGATACGCAATCTATATTTGAACTTTTATAAGCAGGTAAAAAATATTTTAATTGACTGATGACTTTTTACTATTCCGTTCACATCTCCTTCCCACTGGCGCTACATTCACGTTTCCTTTGTGTGATATTTCCTCCTGATGGTGCTGTCCCTCTCTCTGTAAGGGTTGAGAGAGAGAGGGAGAGTGAGAGACTAAGTGGGTGGAAGGGAGGGAGGGAGGAAGAAGAAGAGCGACAGACAGGAGAGAGGAGATAGACGGGGGAAAAGAGAGACAGAGGCACAGAAAACTAGGGGAAAAGACAGGAGAAAGGAGACAGGAGAGAGAGAGGAGGTGGGGAGGTGGAGGAAGGTACACACACACACACACACACACACACACACACACACACACACACAGGCATGGAATCAGGCAGGAAGGGGTTAAGGTGAAAACAATAACAAGGGAGCAGGGAGCGTGCGTCTATGTGCGGCTCCCTGGAAGTGTCAGGCTCTCTGTTCATTGACAGTGTCGTGCACCCGCCGCCCTGAGAGCGCCGGCAGCCTCACAAAGACAGACAGCTCGAATTAATCCCACGGGGGGAGTGCGTGACAGTTTGGCAGAGCGGAGAATTGAAAGGGAGGAGGATGCCGAGAATGGGGAAGGCGCGAGCATTTGTCAAATCATAATTAAATGATGAATCACTATTCCGTTATTAACGATATGCCCACCCGAACCTCCCTTGTTAGGAAAAAAAAGAAAGAAAAAAAGATGGAAATGGAGAAATGAACGACCAACAGCACTGTGGCCGCTGAAAAACTGACGATTTATTGCCAGCTCTGCTTGTTTTGTAGGTTTGCGGTCGCTGGTTTGCTGATGGTTGTCGGTGATGTTGACGCAGGCTTTTCTGCACTGAAATCAATACAGTTTGAAACCATACGCAACCAAACGTCGAGAGCATTTTTACAGTCATGCATAAATGCTACAGATGTTATTTTATTACTACATGCTGAAGGAAGCATTTCTGACCTATGTGACGTCTGATGGAACAAACTGGGGTATTATTGACTGCTTTTCACACCCATGCATTATCAGGCTAGGACATTAAAAACAGTCTATGATTTAATTCTGTTCAGTCTCATTTCTCTTTTATGTTCATATAAAAGACCAGCATCATGGTTAATGAGGAGTTCAGTGACTGTGAAACATGTTGAATCTTACCTTCTGTTGCATGGTGGACTTTTTGGCAAGTCCTCTGGACTTTAAATGGACTAGGTCTGGTTACATAATGCTTTTCTCCTTTATTCATCCAGACAAAGGGCTTTCTTACTTCAAGCATTCACACAAACATGTACCTCAGGACTAGAGGACCTAGAGGATCAAACCACCAGAGGACATGCTCTTCCTGCCGAGCCCAAACCACCTACGTAATAGCAAATTAATTTTGGCGAATTCTACTTCAGAGTGATAGGAGCACTGACACTCAAGGTTAAAAAAAAACAACGCTTGGCTGCCAGAAGCCAGTTATCCCTGTGGTAAGTTTTCTGACATCTCCTTCTTTAAACCCAAAAAGCCAGAAGGATTGCGAGGCCCTTCTTTCATGGTCTGTAGTCATACTGAAAACCAAGATCAAGCCAGCTTTTGCCCTTCTGCTCCACTGGAGATTTCTGTCCTTGCTGAGCACACCTTAGGACACCTGCAGGTGTATCGCTCCAGCCAAGCTCCCCCACCTGTCTTGTCCACCAGGTGCCGAGTCACCCCCCCGGCGAGTATCGGCACTTGACACCAGAAGCAAGAGCCCGCTCGATGCTGGGCTCCCCACATCACTGAGTAAAAGCAAAAAGTTGCACTAAGGTTTAGAAGAGGGCCGTGCAGAGACCTTTAGAGGGGCAGATGCATGGGAGAAAAAAAAGATTTCCAATTGTTTGCATTCTGCAGGCATAACAAAAAGTCACAGGCAATTAAAAAGGAACAGGCAGAGCCGTGGTACAGAAGGCAAACAAGCCCAAAACTAGCAAAACAACAACAGCTGGAGAGCTACTGTCTACAGTTTAGCCTGCATGATTTTGAAGGTGATGCTGTGTAACACAAATACACCAGCATGTGACTGACACAGGTCCCAAAAGCAGGAAAACTATACTCTGAGCTCAGCATGGTGCACACAGTAATTTATTACATGGTATAAAGTAATCAATAATGCTGCAGTGTGTTTACGTTTGCATTCAGTTTTTCATCTGCTTTGCACGCTATGAAGAAATTAGGCTAAAGGTCATCACGTGAGGCAAACTGGCTAAATGCAGGTAGCCCCTTTCTTTTCTTACAGCTAGATTATTTTTGATTGTTAAATTGTTTTTTTTAAAAGAAGGATCACATGTATAAAATAGCCTTGGTAAAAAAAATGTCCTTCAAAGCTCAGGAAATCTAAAGCAGAATGAAAAGCCAGTACTCTGGAAAGCCTTGAAATGAACTTTTCTTTGTTTGTTTTTTAGTAACCTTGTGTAAAAAAAACATCATGGCTGCCCATCAAACTAATAATTCTTGATGTCAAAGTTAATAATTAATAAAATCTCTCATGTACTAAACAATCAGATCGTTCGCTGTGGCAGTAAGAGTCAGGCTCGGTCATCGTATTATCAATTCTTGAGATGCGTTAAAAGTTTCGTACTTTAACTTGAATTCATTTAAGCTGCTTTTGGGGACTGATCGGAACATCCATCTGTCACTGGATATATAATATGACGTGCTGGAAATCGAATGTGCAGTTACTGCTCAAGCGCTTTGTGCCAAAGCACACAAACATATTTTTTTTTAATTTCTTAGACTGAAGAGCAGATGTAGTGAACCAAAGTTTAAGTTATAAAATCAAACTTGCTGTAATACACAGATCAGTGTTTTCTGGTTCAGACATTTCTACTGTTTTTGTTTCCTTTGTTTGTTTCATTCTTTTGTTTTTGCGGTGTTCTGTTTCATTTTGTATTCAACCTTTTCAAGGACATATATGAAAAGATTTTTTTAGATTAATTGTTTGGAAATCAATATTATTTTATTTATTTATTCTGATTTGCAGATTCTGAGGTTGGGGTTTGTTGTGCAGCATCTATTATATTGTGTTAAATCTGTATATTTACATTTGCATTTGTTTTCACTACTACATATTGCTTTAATATCGTTATGCTTGGATAATCACAGTAAAGAGTCTTGAATCTTGAATCTTCCAGCATGAAGTTTTTTACGGAGTAAACTGCTGGATTTGGAGACTGAAATGTCAAATTTTCATACAGTGATTTACTGCAGCTGGAGGGTAATAGCAGGCTACTTAAAACCAAATCATATTTGTTCAATTTTTAAAGGCTACCAAGTTGCAATCAAACCTCAGCACTGCTGCACACGTGTGCTATAAAAATCACTTTTATTTGAAAAGTACTCACTGATGGCCGCCTGCTGTCAGCTGGACTTGGACCTGGATGTTGACTGGCTGCTAGATGAGTGCTGGAAGAAAGAACTGGACTAAATAATACTTAACACTAGCATTTTTAAATGAGCAAACTGCTGCTTAAACCTTTGTCAGGCATGGAAACATGAACTATATGGACAAAAGTGTTGTGCCACAACTCATAATTTTTGAATTCAGGTGTTTTCACTCCCACAGCTTTATAAAAATCAGGCACCCAGCCATGTAGTCTGCCTTTCCAAACATGTGTGAAAGAAGGGGTCGTTCTAAAGAGCTCACTGAGTTCAAGCGTGGTTCTGTAAAAGAATGGCACCATTGAAAAAAGTCAGTGTGAGCCGTTTCTTCTGTTGTAGATATTTCACAGTGGCTAAGTTGGTATTACTCCAAAGTGGAAGTGTTTAGCAAACACACACATACAACTTACCAGCGCTCTGCTTGCTCAGTAACTGCAGAGATCCAAACCTCTCCTGGCATTAACATCAGCACAAAAACTAAGCGCCAGGAGCTTCATGTAGGTGTAATGTGTAGGTAGCCACGTGGCAGCTTAATCTGTATCATGACAATGAAAGATAAAAAAAAAAATCCATGAAACTAAAAAAGTTACACTGTACAATTGAAATTTTATACAGGGTGTATCAAAAAGAATAATTCGATTTCAAAGTGTTCACTGTTAACGATTGAAACGCGTGCTGTTAGAAACAGGGCACTGGGGGCCTTCATGTGGTTGCCTGTATGTAGCATAACAATGGCAGAGGCTGCAGTGACCCCAGATTTTTTTTTTTTAATACAACCTGTATTTTCAAGTATTTTAATAATGACGGGTAGAGGTTACAATGCTCCACAGCTCATTCTATTTATATGAATTAGAAATTAGTCAGAAGCTTGAATCAATAATAGGGGCTTTTTTTAAGCTACGGCTGTAAGTATAAGCACCTCCACAACAAACATGCTTTGTATATAACATGGAGATGCCTGGATCTGGTTGTATGATATGTTAGTCAAGTGGATTCTTTGCTCCAGTTCCTCACTTATTGCTGCATAAAAATCCATCTGGAGTCCTGTGAATCATGTAATGTGAATGTTTTAAAAATGTTATAATTGTCATGTTCATTCATAATTTTAGAAAAATTCCTGCAACCCCAAATCCCTAAATCTACTAGAGAAATGGCAGCAGTTATTTTACTATTGCTTTCACACAAGGTGACTCTTTTCAACACATAATAATGTGAGACTTGTTTCCCAAGGTCACACATACATGCCTTCACAGCCTGCATGGACCCCTGACTTTACGCTGGCTTATACAAAGTCATAGGCCAGCTGTACGTGCATGTACATTTAAAAATTCTGTATATCGGTTCTTCTTTGCTCCTGATGTACGATCGTGCACCTCACTTTTTCTTTTTAGTTGAAAAGTGAAAATGTAAAGTAAAATGTAAAATGTTGTAAAGGAAAATACCTTTGTTCAAATAAATAGAAATAGTAAAATAAAATTTAAAAAGCATTCAATGTGGAAAAGCTTTGCTCTCCTGATCATGTTAGAGCTGTTGGCATGTCTGATAACTCACTGAGCTTATTTGCAGCTGTTGTGTACATCTGATACCAGAAGCTTGTGTAGAAATGATTTCCAATATCTGTCTGCATGACAATCAATATCTGAAGAGGAGGGTGATTCTTGTTGCACATGCTGTTAAACCCACGGATTAGCATTTTACATGGACAACTTTAAACTTTTAATGATTATATATATTTTATTTTTAGCTGATTATTAATTTTTTTGCTATGTCTCGTCAGTACGTGCTATATTGTCAGCTTGTGTTAGATTCTTAATGCCGTAATATCTACAGTTGATAATACATCAAAAACAAAAACAGATACAAAGTGCCACCTTATGCAAACCTTAACACTGGCTCATTTGGTGTTGATGGAAAAGTGGAATGCTGTCTGACATGGCAGCCCAAAATCTGCTGGGGCTTTGGTTGGTTTCAGATTTTGCAATTAAGAAGCAAACACCATATGATTCCCTTCTTGTACCCAGCTGTTAGACTAAAAGTCTGGGTATTCTCACTGTGTTGTAAAACTGAAACAGTACTTCAAAACAACTGGACAATACATTTAGAAGTTTTCATCTGCGATAGGTTTTTGTTTTTAGTGTCCATGCAATTCCATGCAACACATAAGCACGACTGTCCTGCTGTATCTATGAAACATTCAAAACCATGGGCTGTATAGATGTATGGGTGATGCCACCCATTTGGTTTCTGAAGTTCTGTTTCGAAGCTACTTTTTCTACTGTCTGCAGTTTGGTTGCAAAAAATGGATATGAGGAGGAAGGGCGGGTTTGACTGTGAAACAGCAAACTCATTGGCTAATGGTTTGTTAGCCAATGAGCATGCGGTTAGTTACCAAGATTTACAAAACTGAATTCACTTTTTATTCAGTGTGACCCAAAGCAAGTGACTGAGCCCATAAACTCAGAAGGTAGGTTTTAACAGAGGCCGAGATGGAAAGCAGTTTTCCTGTAGATTTTTTACAGGATCGGAAACCTTCCACTATCGCCATCTGGTGGCCTTCAGACAGAATGTGAATTTTTTGGCACTTCTGCATTGGCTTCTGGAGCTACATCCATGTTTTTACAGTCTTTGTTTAAAACTGTAGCCTCATACATTTTTAGCTCATCTGGCCAAAGGACCGACGAGCTAATGTGATGGCGTTGTCTGTCACAAAGATCACTACTTCAGCTAGAGCAACTGAGATCAGTTTGTGCTACATGTGACAGTTTGTGAGCCTTCATGACTTGTAATTGGTTTTTACTGTTATTAGTTTGTGCTAATTGTGGATTATGATCAGTCATAATCAGAGATGGGCAGTAACGCGTTACTTGTAACGCGTTACTGTAATCTGATTACTTTTTTCAAGTAAGGAGTAAAGTAAGGGATTACTATTGCAAAAACGGTAATTAGATTACCGTTACTTTCCCGTAGGAACGCTGCGTTTCTGCGTTACTAAAACCGTGATTTTTTTGCGAGAATGTCTCATGACAGTGACGTAAGCGAGTGCGACGTTCGTGACAACAGCCCTGTGCAGATCAACAGTGGATCATATATCATCGAGTAAGGGAGAGAGTATGAGCGTGCAGCGTTTAAAGCGTGGAAGTACTGACCTTACTTTGAGTTTGATTCCATAAAAAGTGACAAAAACATTTGTGTCCGTTGTGCGTGGGAAGAAAACTTCTTTTTACAGCGAAAAAAAACCCCTAAACTTCAAAGCAAGCACCGAGTGCGCTACGACGTAATGGGAAACTCACAGAGAAACTCGCGGATTCTTCCACTGACCGCTGCGGCACACCTGCACCAGGGTAAACCTCCGCCTACCCTACTCCTGCTTTACAGGTGAAAATAGAGCTAGTCTGTGACTTTATTTATTTTCTGCTGTGTTTTACTTGTATCTATTTGAAAGACTGAGTGTAAACACACACAAAAAAATATTTTATGTGCTGGAATGTGCAGAAAATAAGTTTAAATGTTAAACAAATTTCTTCCAGTCAGAGAATGTTGCATATAATTAAATTTTTGCTTGATGCATAAAGTTAAAACTAATAAAACAAGTTTTATAAAGAGACTTTTCCATTTGATTACATTTTGTATGATGGATTATGCAGAAAAAGTAGAATTGGGCTGAAAGATCTATCGCTTTATCACCTATTCAGGTTGTAAATCGTGTTTTTAAAAAGTAACTAAGTAATTAATTACTTTTGAAAATAAGTAATCAGTAAAGTAACGGGATTACTTTTTTGGGGGAGTAATCGGTAATTAGTTACTGATTACTTTTTTCAAGTAACTTGACCAACACTGGTCATAATGAGCTACTGTGTCATCGTAGTCCTGGTCCAAAGACACCCCAAAATTTCAGTGACTCGTCATGTACAAATTATAATCTGTTTGAATTACTGCCATACAAGTCAAAAAAAAGAAAAAAGAAAAATAGAGGAAAAACTGACTAAAGAACAGTTTCTGGCCCACGGCTACTAAAGAATTAAACACTTTAAATTGTTTTTAATTATTCCTGATGGGAACAGTGCAAAATCATAGACGCAGGGATGGTGTACACATGTAGTAACTGTCCCTCATTTTGTTTAGCTTGATTTATTTTTCCCTTTATTTATTGTATATATATTATTTATACCCTTTTTAACACTGTAAAGTGTTGCTCTGAATTTCATTGCGTTTGTATTGTATGAAGATGTTAGTAAAAGTATCACTCAGTAGTCTATGAAACATCTCACAGTCAAATTTGAAAATGAAAGTAAGTTTATAAAAATAACAAATCCTCATTATCATGCATGCACTGTAGCCTATGTGTTTGAATGTTTTAAATATCGCTCTTAACATGCAGTAATGCATATTAATATGACGCCCCGTGCACACTACCTTACAGTAAGCCTCGCAGTAAAGTAAGATAGATCTTACATTTTTCCAGTGTAGCACACTGAATCATTGGTATCCCATCAGGATATCAAAGAATAAAGAAAATGTATATACAGTGACCTCTCCTTCTAATGGGACAAGCGGACCCAAATCATACCAACAAAATAAGAAAACCATGAGATCCCCTCACTGCAGGTTCAAGTGTTCTGGTTTTCCTTTAATTTGTCACCGGCCCGCATGTAACAGTTGATTCTACTGATGCATTTATGTCTATAGAGGCGGTAGCTTCGAGCGTGTGCACGGGTGATAGATGACCTGCCATGCTTCTCCGTGCTCTCTGCTTTATGACAGCTACGGACCTCCAGATAAGATAAACCTGGCTGTGAAAACCACAACAAAGGGCCTGCTGCATATTCCCCTTCTAAACACAGGCAGAGATACGGGCTTCTTACCGGCTAGATGCCGACTTTCACAAAATCACTTCACTGTGTTTCTGTGTGGGTGGGAAAACGTGCCAATGCATTTTATTGTTTTTAGGCCTTCTTGGTGAAAACATCAGTTTGTGAACCGTTTTTTTTGGCAAATAAAACCACATACTCTTCTTCTCTGAATATGGTGTAAAGATTTGTGTGTTTCAGATTTACAAGAACGTTCACGTTAAAAAACAAAAACAAAGTATAAAAGCATATATAAAAGACAGAAGTCTCTTCAGGGTAACCACAAACTCTCCAACATAGTATGCACCTTCAGAAACCGTTGCTATACTTTTTCCACGGTGAGCCTCTTCACAAGTTATTATAACATAAGAGCGCCTTGCAGGGAGGAGCGTCGTAGGAAACTATTTTCCCCTCACGCCGTATAAACTGTCTCTTTCCTGCAGTGTAAGGAACAGGAGTAGAAATCCTGGAAGCTCAGAGAGGAAGTCGAAGCAATTAAAGAGCCATTAGCAGCACCTCTCTGAAAAAGCCATTAATCAAGAAGCAGCAGTGCTGCTCACAATGGCAAGCACAATGTACACCAAGGAGAATGAACGACGGATGATTAAATGAAAGATATCTCTATTTGTAAAGTGTCTCTCTTTGCGAGATGCATGTGCAGCACTATAAAGACAGGTACTATTTACGCGGAGAATGAAATCTGAGGACGAGCACTCGCCCTGCTGTACATTTGAACAAATAGCTCAAGCCTACTTTGCTAAAGCATCGATCGGGATATAAGGTCTAAATACAAAAAGATAACATGAAACTGAGTCTTTCTGCTTCTAAACTGTATTCAAGACGGTTAAAAGTCACCACTTTCCTATTTAAAGAATATTTTTCGTATTTGATTAATATAGTAACATTATATTTTTTGCTTACTGTTAAATTCACAGATTAGGCTAATTTTCAGCTCTGTATGTTATTTATGTATATGTTTCATCAGTCCACTGTTATAAGTACTGATTCTTCTGTATGAATAAGAAATAAATATTGTGACTTGGTTACGTTTAGGGACTAAAAAGCACTGGGTTGGGTTCAGATAACTATTAAGATAGTTCAGGTTAAAACACAACGGTTTCTGGTTTCTCCAGACAAAATACCTGCATCTGGCAGAAATATACATCACACTGAAATGCACTGCTTAAAGATGTTGTTAATGGTGACTTGTCATTAATAAACAAAACTGATCCTGAATATTCACACACAGCACAAACATCCGCAGGTAAATATGGTAATATGGTAAATATTATGCACCTTACCTACCTACCTGGCTGTATTTGAAAACATAACCAATCCCACCCAAGAAAACTTGGAATACCGGTGAACCTTCCCAGGAGTGGTTGGCCTACCAAAATTACTCCAAGAACATCCACGACTCACCCCAGAGGTCACAGAAGAATAAAGAACAACACCCAAAGAACTGCAGGCAGTCGTGTTTCAACAATAAGAAAGAGAGAAAAGGTGTCCATGGGAGAGTTCAAGGCGAAAACCACTGCTGACCAAAAAGAGCAGAAAGGCTCGTCTCACATTTGCTAAAAAACATCCTGATGTTCCCGGAGACTTTCAGGAGAATATTCTGTGACCGACGAGGCTGAAGTTTAACTTTTTGAAAGGCCTGAATCCTGTTACATAAAACTAACACAGCATAAAACGAACATCAGCCAACAGTCAAACATGGTGGTGGTAGCATGATGGTTTGGGGCTACTTTGCTGCTTCAGACATCTTCCTGTAATTGATGGATCCATGAATTCTGCTCTCTACCAGCAAAACCTGAAGTAGAATATCCGGCCATCAGAAACACACACAATTAAAAAACAAAATGCAAAGATGGGCCAAACTTCCTCCACTGAGACGTAAACGACTCATTGTCAGTTATCAGAAATGCTTGATAGCAGTTGTTGCTGTCAAGGGTGGCACAAGCAGTTATTAGGTTTAGAGGACAATTACTTTTTCACATAGCTTTGGTCTAATATTAAGATTTGATGACCGCAGTATCCTGCGAGAACGCACGCAGACACGGGGCGAACGCCACACAGGAAGGCCGAGGGCAGGTGGTGGAGTTGGACGCAGGACCTTTTTGCTGTGAGGCAACAGTGCGAGGTTAGGTTAATTGTTGAATCTAAATGGCCACGGGTTTGAATATGAGTGTGAATGTTTGTCTGTCTCTCTGCGTTATACCTGCGCCCAGGTTGTACGATGCCTCTCGCTGTAGCTGGGATAGAGTCCAGCTTGCCTCTGCGACCCTGATAAGGATAAGCAGAGGAATATAATTCTGAAAAGTATTTTAAATAAATATTTTGATTGTACAATCTGCGCACTATTAAGCTGCTTAAGTAGGATTATAACTTTTACTTAAGTAAAATGCCTAACGACCTTGTACCCAACTACTGAAGACAAAATTTTGTTTAAATTCTTTGTCAGTTCCACTTTTCTCATAAGAAATCTACAGTAAGAGTCGGTGCTGCGTAAGAAAATTGTGGTATTTTTACACCAGTTTGACACAAATATTCTGATTTCCTGTGGACCCTCCTTGCTGTGCCACCCCATGTAAATACAAAATAAAATCTTGGAAACAACTGTTTATATGGAGATATATGTTTTTTTTCCCACAACATATATCTCCTGTTGTGAGATATATGTGTGGGAAAAAAAAATGAACTTAAATTCTGAGTGAAGGGAGAAACTTCCATTGTCAGAAAACACCAAAGGTTATGCAGGAAGTAAAATGCTCTTCTCCTGTCACCGACATCTGCCTGTGCTGTCAGTAACTTCAGCTCCTGTAACACCACTCAGTTAAACTGTTGTAGAGGAACAGGTCCATTCAGCACATTTGCCAAGAAGATATTAGAGTGATGGAGTTTTAAAAGAACCCCAAAACATCTGGCTGTTGAAGGTATTTGAATTTAAAGAGAGCAATTTTTCAGCCACCGATTTAATGTTGTGGTGTGAAAAGCACTGAAAGGTTGATCAGTGATGTAGGATGCTTGGTCAAGTTCCTGTTTTAGAAGTGCCTCCTCTACATGTACTGCATTCAGATCTTTTCAAACGTAGTTTTCATTATGACGTGCCAATTTGAATTTCTTTAAACACGACCGCCTGAAAAAGTCAAATTCCCCATAACGCCATAGCCCGACTGGTGAGTCACACTAGCTACACAGTCATGTCACCCAACCTGCCATTTATTAACAATAACAAGAATACAGGCGTATGCCTTACCATCGCTGCTTAAATGGTAAAGTTCATGCTCATTTTGAAGGGAGAGAGTTATAGAATGCGAATATGGCATTATCGATTGCATTACTCAGCCATATTGCGTCAAAAGTATGGCAGCTGCACATTAATTAGGAGTATTGATAAAACATCAGGGGCTCTGCTGGTTCAGCAGGCCACACATTATTAGGGAAAGGTTAAGTGCCCGGCCGACATTTAATTTCCTTCCTCAGTCTCCCTCTTTATGTCACACTTCCATGTCTTTTCCTTCTCTTCCACCTCTTCGGTAGTCCCCTTTCAACGTTTTTTCTCCTCGTCTTCATAAACCCTCAAATCATAATTCCTTATATTAGATTTTTTTTCTGAGGGTAAAGCAGCACTGAAAAGAAAAGTTTGTTTCCCAACCGTTCCCCACAGTCATCTCACAGATTTCTGCACACACACACACACACACAGAGCCCTCACTGTCATTTAGCAGCATCCTCTTCAGCAACACGCTTGCAAGATGGATGCCCTCTCACACGCATTTATCCGCCAGCGCTGCGGCGCTTTATTATCTAATTTTGACAGCCCGGTAACGCCCATTGTGCCGCTGTACTGCTGCCGACAGTTCCCCCAGGGACAGTCTGGGCAAGGCCTCTGCTGAACCCAATCGCAAAGTGCTAAACACGCGGCGCAGCTCGAATGCTAATTTACTGTAACCATTATGCTGAAAGACTTCCTGTCACTGCACCTACCCCCCCTTCAATCCCGTCTTGGCCGTCCTCATCAACGCTCCCACCTCCCACTCCCCCACCAAAAAACCTCACCCCCCACACAGATATAAACAAACAGACTGGGCTCACTGATTTCTTATTTTTCTCCACTCCTTAAAAATCTGCATCTTCAATGCTGTCCAGGGTCTCAAGGTTTACTGGAGCTGATAAAAAATGATGATTTTGAGGGTGGCTCTCGGTGCCCGAGGCAGAGATGACAAGACGAGATTGAAATGTGTGCAAAGCTCTTCCAATCGTGGTGTGATGAGGGATGGCTGGCCGCTCGCTGTGAGGTCTGAGTGGATGAAGCATTAAGCCACCTTAGGATAAGTGATGGTGAGCTGATGAATGGTCTTAGTTAGTGTCGTCGCCATTCATCACAGCGCGCAGAATGATTGCGATTCATCAGATTCACGGGTTTGCATTAGAATTAGTTCATGCTTGTTTTTCCACATCATCCCAACTGCGAGGCTTGTCAACAGGCAGTCACACTTTGCTCTGACAGATAATGACGAGTGACAGAAACGTATTTGGTTTTTCGCTCTGCGCTTTTAGACCGACTCCGGGTCTGTAGCTCATTTTGAGGTATATTATTCGCAGTATGCATCCGTGTAAAAGCATTAAATCTTCCATGAGTTGCAGGAATATCTCCTCCCCTTAGTGATCAGCAGAAATGAGTATAGTTGGGTGGCGTTTTTCACATGTGATTCAAGCATTTTTCTTTTCTTGTCTTATATCAAAGTGAGATGGAAAACTCTGAAATGGACTGTCATCCCAAAGCCTACCATTCAACCTATGATGGAGTGGGAAATCAGGCATTTTCCTTAGAGCAATTGGTGCTCGCTGAATACCTCCGCTAGTGTTTCGAATGGCACAGGGGACGGGTTTTCCCCAAGGCATTTATGACCCATGCTACAGTATATTACGTCTCTCTGTGCGGAATTGGATCTTGTGTTTTTCTCGCTGTAAAATCAACATTCATCTTAGAATTCAAAGACTTTCCTGTTTTTTTTTGTTTTGTTTTCTTCTGTCGTACCCTAATTTTTCCTTCTCGGTATCGATCTCAATTTTAATTGTAAATTTTTGGGGGTTGAATTTAAACTCTTTGGCAGCGCAGTGCAAGTATATGAAATCAGCTCTGACTTTGTTTTGCATTTCTTCCTGAAATGATCAAGTGTCATCATCCAGGAAATCATAGTTTTTTTCCACCCCCCTCTGCCTACTCGCTTCCCCATAAAAATTCAACAACAATCCTTCAACTCTCTGTGATTGCAAGATGAATGAGATGCTTAAAGAACATTATTCTCACTAATCTCTATGTTTTACCAAAACAATGAGTGGTTTTGACAGAAATTTACATTTTGGTTCAGGCAGCTGTCAAATGAAACTTGAGGCCGTTAGCTCTCTTGGATATGGGACCCTCTCTGGTACTTTTTTCTTTTTTTTGCTTTCCTCATTTGGTGTCCATGGTTTTACGACTGCAGTGCTTCGGCCACTGAATTGGTAATTTTACTCCAATCCCCACCACCACCCTGCCCCCAAAGGCTCATCCTGCAGTCCTAACACCCCCCCTGTCCTTACATGCAGGCCCTGCAGTTGGTCAAATTGCCTAAACCCTGAGTGATTGTAATTTCTGAAGAGGCTGCTGAGTGGTACTTTGATGGAGGGGTGGAAGGAGGAGGGGAGAGTAGGATTGGAAAAAAAAAGAAAAGGCAGTAATGGCAATGGCATTGGGCATGCAGGAGCTAGAAGCTAGGTGGGAGCAGGGAGGGGTGTGGAAGATGAATGCACTGGGAGGCGGTGTTAAGTGCTCTCGCGGAGGAGTCGAGCCCTCCCTCTCGCTGGTCGCAGCCTCGCTCTCTGCGGTCGGAACCCCTTTGAAGCAATTACCCTTTCACCTGGACAAGCTCATCACAGAATCACTCCAGTCACCCAGCACACCACCACCACCACCACCACCCCTACTCCAATGATGCCAGATTCCAACTGGGACCGCTACATGCTAGAGGAAGGAGGAGATAGTAGGGGAAAAAGCTGTCGATGCGCAGGCTCATGTGCGACACCCTTCAGTTTGCTTTACCCGTGCTGACTTGTCTGATTATCCATTGCTTTATGGATTCCATCCAATAATGCAATGGCTCAGATGTGATCCCTGAGTTTAAGTAATATTTTCAACAGATTCTAACTGGCTTTGCTGACAAGAAGCATGATCAACTTTACCTCACTAAGGGCCCCTTTAGGGCCCTGCATTGATCGCTTTGCAGTCAAACAGTGGCCACAGATCTGCAGTGTTTTCCTATATGATAGGTGTCACCATTCAGACAAAACCACCACAACAGCTCTGGTACAGAACGGGAAAAACTCATTTCAAACTATTCTAATATTTGCTTCTGTACTGATATATGATTAAAACGGAAAGAACTGAGTCAAATGGAGCATCACCCGGATGAGAAAAGTGCAGGACCAGGCCACATGAGAGCCAAAATAGATGTGACGTCACTTTTGTTTTGGGCCTGTTATATTTGTTTTTGCTGAAAAGGTAACAGGCTGAGCTAAGTGGCAATTGCAGGGCACATAAAAGACACACAGCAATCATCTCTGCGAGTCTGTCTTCAGGTCAGTACGTTTAGACTGCCCAACTAACCAGCCCACTGCACAGGAGTTGTACATTTCTCAGCAGTTTTCTATTCGGAGTTATGAGACAGTTTCTGTGGCTCTGTGATGTTTAAATGGGCTTTTAACAAGAAAGTAATTGTAATTGTAGAAAACTAAACTGACAACGCTCTCCAAGGGCTTCACTGCTGAAAGCTATTTCTTTGTTCTGCGATAATTGTGACTATTTGTGGTTAAAGCTTAATTGGAACCATGGCTCATCTAAGTAAAATTCAATTTAAAATATTTTAAATTTAATTCAAGCTTAACTTATGCTGTAGCCGGGTGTACGCTTTCCAAGGAATTTAACTCCACATTGCAAAGATCCAGACAACAGTTGCTACTGGTAGCTGTATGCCATGTAAACACAGTTATACTGGTTAGCACAAGTGTAATGCATCTCTGAAACACAATGCAATAGGTTGTAATTATAGCTAACCAATGCAATATCCAGTACTCTGCCATTGCAGACATACAATATGCAGTTTGCTCATTTTAACACTGACAGTCCTTGTTTGGACACAGCTGTTCCTGAAGACTTCTCATTTTCCGCCATTTCAGTAAAAGCAAATATTGTTCAACATTTACTTGTTCCAAGTCCAAGAGAATCAGCTATGCAACTACAGCAGCACACAAATATAAATGCAAACTACAGCTAAAGATTCGCAGTTTAAGATTAAATTTTTTGTGTGTGTTTACTCTCAATGTCTCTGTTACGTAGCTTTGTTTTTAAAAAACATGAGAAAATTGTTAGGGTTCAAGGGATTGTGAAACTCTTGGAGTGCAGCAACAAAATGTCACATGAATACGTCCACACAGGAAGCGAACAGTCCTGCGTGCTTACGGAGAAATAAACAAACTACAACAATCACAGGTGCAAACTAGCAATTCAGCTGAAACAAGATTTTTAATCCCCTTTTGGTCTCTTCTTCTTCTTTTTTTTCTTTTTTCTTTAAAACCCTCAAAACAGTAATGTATACTTTGCAGGTATTTGGTGACATCAGCCTATGCAGGTGCTTCTGTGTTTGTGTCCACCCCTCTATATGCATGCTCTGCCCTCGACTAACCCCGCTGCATGCATTTCAGCAGCCACAGGAGTGAACAGGCTTCGCTGGAAGCCCTTGTTGTTCATAAGAAGCATAAAACTGAAGAAGGTGTTGAATATTGGCTGAACCAATTAACAGCGGGTTCTTCCTCACAAACAGACTAAAGGTGTCTTTTTAAGAAAAAACTCCAACATTTTACGCTTTTGAGATTTGACTCCAAGCACATGTTATCCTTTTTCAAAAAAAAAATATATATCCAGTGAAGGATAAACGTGAAAAGCAGGGCAACTCCTATTTTTCATTTGGAAAGTGTGAGCAGATACAGTATATGTATGCACACACACACACACACACACACACACACACACACACACACACACACATATATAAGTATATATATATATATATATATATATATATATATATATATATATATATATATATAAGTATATGTATATATATATATATACATTTATATATATATATATGTATATGTGTGTGTGTGTGTATGTATGCACAACAGGGTGTGTGCATGACTTTGTGGCTGCCTGTCTACAATTTGGGCTCACACATCGTCCTGTCAGGGGTCTGTGCAGCTAATCTTTATGCACTCTGTGACCTCCTCGCTGCAAACCCTGCTAAATATATTATTCCCCTGGGCCTTTCATTGCTGCTTGGTGTCAGAAATCAATATGTATGAGGCGCGTAGATGGGAATTTCTAATAGATCTCTGCGGCCCTGCGCTGCTCTTCAATATCTGCCTTGGACTATTAGTGCCGGCTCAGTGGCGGTGAAATAACCGAGATAATCTTTTAAGGTACCTTTCTTAAGGTGGAACGGCAACTCCCGCTCTGCATCCTCCTTCCTACACTTGAATGCTGAAGATGGATTTATTGTTTAGGGGATTTATTAATTAATTAATTTTTTCAGAGGTCAAACACATGCTGGCGGAGATTTGAACTTTCTTTTTCTTGTTTTTTTTTTTTTTAACAATAGCTGTTATTTTATGATAATTGTCGTAAAATATCAACGTGCGCTTGATGATTTCTGCTTTCACATTATATATAAAACTACACGACAAACAGAAATGATCTCTACAACTGGCCGCACACTCTTTCTTGCATAAATATCTGTGTATAGATTTTTTTTCTCCCTTCCATCCATTCGAATGCTGATGTGGAGAATCATTTTTGTTAGTACATGTGCGCCTGTGCGTGTCTATGTGTGTGTGTGCACGTGTGTTTAGGCGCAAGGGTGTCTGGAGGGATGTGCCACAGTGCTAATTGCCCATATTCCTAATGTGGGGATGATTTGCTGCAGCACTTAGCGGCAGAGGCGCATGAACCTGACTCTAGTTTCTGTCTCTCTTCCCTCCACCACCTACAGTGCTTCCCACCCCCACCGCCACCCCGACCTCCATCTCCCTGCCTCTCTCTCTCTCCCCACTACATTGAGGAGGAGAAGAAGAGACATCCGGCATCGGCAGGCAGTTATGGGATTGGTGGGAGAGGCGGGGGAGGGTGGTGGTGGTGGTTGGCTCAGACAGCGTGTGGTCTCGAGGGAGGGAGAGAGGCTGAAATTATTCTACGGTCACAGGCTCCCCCCCTCCCCCCCCCCCCCACAATCTCCTGCCGAGGTCCCCGGTGTATAATCCTTGGCGCTCGCCTGCCTCGTATATCTGCCGTCCCTGAGACAAAGGTTATATTTCTCTCCTCCAGGACCACTGGCCGGTGACCAAAGAGCACATACCTGCTCTGTTATCAGCACATCATCAGCCCCCGTAGTGAGGAATTAATCACGCCGATGAGATTAATTTTTCAAATATTTATCATGTATATTTGTTCAATTAATCCAGGGACGAATGACGACACAGCCATAGATTTTTAAAGGCTGCAGCCCGCTGTTAACATCATTTGTGCTTTTCTGTGTTCTCAGGGTGCTGGCTTTCTTTTGTTGGTGTGTTGGTGCAGACATGCATGTTGTTTCAGTGATTCACCAACACAAGCCCACCACCCTGGATGTGAGCACCCATAAAATTAGAATGATTACTGGTCTAACCTCAGTCGTTACCTAATCCCGTTGAAGCCACATGACCGACCGGTTTTATTAAACTCTCTTTTTTTTAATGAGTCAGGTTATTGAAATGCAGGAGCACTTAAAATGCAGTGAATGGTTCAAATTAAGAGGACAAATACAATGAAGGAATGAGACATATGAAGAAAGATAGACAAAAGAGATTGGGGTGGGGTAGGGATGCAAAATAAAATGATGAAAATACAAACAACAACAACAACAACAACAACAACAACAAATCTCCCCTTGCTTACGTAAAGAAGCCTCTGATAGGCCATGATCAAGTTTGGGAGATCCAGACACACAATGTGGTCATGACGTCTCTCTTTCACAAAGCCCCCCCTCACGCTACTTATCTCTATAATTACCTCCCTCAGGTATTGGTACACAGGGCTACACCGCGTGCACGCTGCCATCGGGGGCACTGCGCCAGGAAGAGCAGACGGCAGCCATTCAGGGGGCAGTGAGGAGAAAAGAGGTGGAGGACTGATGATGTGTGCTGATGTGTGCTGGTGTGTGGTTGTGTGTGGGTGGTGGGGCCGGTAGATTTGTGGTGGTGTAGGAAAACATCAGGGGGAATTGGCTTCTATAAGACAGGCGTCGTGGCAGGCGTACGGTTTCCTAATTACGCAAGGTCTCCCACCGCCATTAGGAGCTGTCAGCAACACGAGGGAACGCAACTAGCTGCTAAAGAACAACAGTCCACTGCAATCCACCCTGTGTGTGTGTGTGTGTGTGTGTGCGTGCAAGGTTTTACATAGGGATTATGGGATTTGACCTGAATTGACTTTTTTCATTGCCTCCTATGTGCAGTGTTGCTGGACCTCGACATTATCATGACGAATGACACCTTTCATAAATGTGTAGACAGCAGATGCAAAGATGTACATGCTAATTTAGGTTTATACTAATACTAATACTTATGCTATACCAGTAATTTGTTTAACACTTAATAATACAACCAGTGACTAAAGGGGGTAATGAATTAAATAAAATTTTAAATACTTCACTTACAAATATTTAAAGGTAGGTACACTAAAACAAGGGGTTAACAACTCTAGATTTTACAGGAAACAAAGAAATAATTAAACTTTAAGTAAATTTAATGAAATAATAATTTCAATTAGTGTGCAATTTCCAGGTAATTTTGTAGAAAAACAAACAATATTTCCCCATCTTACATCATAAACATGCTGTACTTCTCCAGGCGCTCCAGGAGTGGATTAATCTAGCCTTTTTACATATTTAATATTCATTATGTTGATGCGCATGACAGATGTTCGATTATTCAATTGTCCTTTTATTTTACCAGTATAAATGTGATAGGGACTGTTTGCAGACCTAGGTGACCTTTTAATGATGGAACCAAGTCTAACTTTCTTTCTTTCTTTCACAATCTCTGTTCAAATAGAAAATTTAAAAGGTGTGCACAGGAGAGCAGTTCCTGTAAAATACCTGGAGGTTAGCTAAGGATAAGCCACTACCTAATACCATCTGCACCCTGAAAAGTACAGCTTACTTACACAGTAAGAGATATTGTTCTTCTGCAAAATTTTCAACAGATTATGCAGCACCAAAAAAACATACTTGGAGTATAATTTTCCTTTCCTGTAAATACCCAGAATTTATGTGCTACTTAACACTACTTTTACACAACTAAAATATGCTTACAGTGTGATTAGTACATGAAGTTTTCTAGTGTGCTACCTTTAAGTATTTGTAGGTAAATAAAATTACTTAATTACAGGAGAATTATGTCCTAAATCACTGGATGTATTATAAATTACTACCAATGATTCATATCTAGTCCTGAAACAACTGTACAACAACTTGCTCATAGAAGAAATACATTTTCTGCATTTATATATCATTAGATTGTGAATTTGTGTGGATAATAAAATACGTTTAATCAAACAAATTGTGAGCTTAAGGCAATACCACAAAACTGTACTATTACCGTAAATACGCTCACACTTGGTTTAGACATTACACCCTAGTCTGCTCGGGTCAGTGTCCGTGCCACGTCTGTCTCTTGTGTCCAGCTTGTAGTTGACTGGATGAGAGTTTTGTCCCCTTTGATGTTTTGTTGCAGCTGCAAAGGGATGAAATTTATCAACCTGGCAATATGCCAAAGTGAGTTTCTAGGTCTGTTCCCACAGTACTGAGTTATACATCTGCACCTGTGCACCTGCTTCAGTGAAGCCAAAAAAACAAACAAACAAACAAGCAAAAAATGTAAAGGAGCCAGCACTCAAGTCAGTGACATAACACAACAATGTATTTTAAAAGAATAAAAAGTAACCAAACACACGAGTAATTACTTTTGTCAGATTGTGATCACATTCCACTGACAAAAACACAACACTACTCCTTCAATCTAACTATGGATGCTAATCAATAAACCTTTTGGCCATTAGTGGAAGCAGCAGAACCGCTTCATTCGCACATAAGCTAGGTAAGCATATAGGCTAGTGGCTTTGTTGCGTAGTTGTTTACACATTTGCCTAACAAGCAAATGTTTTCCATTTTGATCCCAGGGTGGAAACATGAATCCTTTTGTGTCAGGACAGACATCTGATATAAAAATCTGCTAAATCAAACATGTTGACCAAACTGCTCTTGTGACCCCCTATGAATAAGGGAGCAGCTTATTTATACCATTTATTATGGTCACCAAGGCTTATTAGACTTCTTGGTAACTTCACTTGCAAAAATGCATGTTCTCCAACTGGTTGGGGAGGGGTTGCTGGAGGTTCCTGTTTGTTGCCAGTGAAATTGGTTGCAAGGAGGGTGGTGCATCAAAAACCCCAAAACTGGGTGGGTATTTTTTCAGTGTGGATTAGTAATAAAATTTAGCAAAAGCCGTAACAAAATACAAAATACATATATTCTTATTTAGTGAGCCTAAATAAGCATTTATTATTAAATAAGCAAAAATTACCCTCATCCTGAGCATTTATTTGAGATGTCTCATGGGACAGTGGTCCCATAAGACCCATCTCTGTCTGGGTCATCTGCAGTTTGTGTGGAAGAAGCTGATTTGTTTGCAAACACTTGTCATTTACTCTCTGAGCTGTAGTGAAATTTTAAAAAGTGGAAAAAGAAAATATTTGCATTCAAAATAAAAGTTGTCCTTACTGCAAACGACCTGTTCCAAAAGGCACGACTTTAACTCTTTCATGGCATGCATTTTTAATTTCTCTTAAAAATGATATTTGGACATATTGGAACCCATTGAATGTAAAAACAAAGAATTACCCGATTTTTTTTTTTTTTTTTTTTTTTACCTGATTTTTGTTTCCAAGAAAAATGAGAGCCACATATGAGGATATTCGTTTAAAATTTCAATAGAACAGTAGCAGTGGATATCAGGCCCTTGTAGAGCAAAGTTGAGTATTTCGGTCTAAATAACCCAAAATGTGATGTCCACATATGTGGACACCAGGTCCTAGGAGGTTAACTTTGAAGACAATCAGTTTATGTTTCAGGTGTGCATTTCACTTTTTGCAGTTCCACTTACAGTTTCTCTAGCAACTGGTTTCTACCAGGAGGTCACTGACCAATCTCCAGGCCTGTCTGTGGCTTTAGGAACTGGCAAATAAGACTTGCCAAATAATCAGGGACAAATTTTCCTCCACAGCCACTGGTTGCTAGATGGTTGCTGACAGTTCTCTAGAGTTAGGCCTTAGCCAGCTTTCTGTGTGTACATAAATCACATGTGTGGCTCTTCCCAGTTGCCAGATTATATTATATATATATATATATCTTTGCTGTCCTACTTCCAGATCCAGTCCATTTACCATGTAGCACCCTCCCTGACCCTGAATCTTCATGCTATAAATGCAGATCGAACACCGGGGCCCACCGCTCTCCAGGCGTGCCTAATATTTCACCTGCCATAGTATCAACATAATCTTATTGCCTCCCTGCTTCAGTTCCTGTGCTGTGCCTGGCCTTGGACTCGTATGCTCAAGAGTCAGTTCCTCGCATGACCACTGCTCCAGAGTCTGTGCAAATATCCACTAGGAACAGGTAAAGCCTTTAGTTTCAGCCATTCCTGGTGACTTCCATCATGTTAATGATGCTCTGGTTTGAATCTCTTACATTTGGCAAGCCTATTGAGAAACCTATCTGACTGCCTTCTTGCCTATGTGGCTGATGTTTGCCTGTAATTCAGCCCTTACGTTGCCACCCTGAGATCTTCTGTGTCCCAGTACTTAAGGTGTTGGACTGTCTCTCACTGCCTGCTCTAGGTTTCATTTTTGCTTTGTTCGTATTATTTTTTTTAAATCTGTTTTTTTTTAATGTGTGACCTTTTGGGCTGTTTTTTTTACCCTTTGACTGCCATTACTGTCATTTGCTTGCATAGTTTGCATTCACTGACCGCTGTGTATGACCGCTTTCTGGGAATAAAATCTTGCATTGTTGCGGACCTTTATGTTGGCCTCCTGTGTCCTTTATTTGGACTCATACAAAGATGGCAATAAACTCAAGTAATGCAACAACATATCGACAGCCTGTAGTGAAGCAGTAAATTAACAAAATATGCTAGAACTGCTTTCACTTAACAGTTCAATGGTTTCCTGTATAAGATTTTTTTTTATTAAGAATCTTTATCGACACATTACATTTGAGTAGTTTTTCATGGTCAAATTTTCAAACATACACTTTAGAAAAATAATTGCATGTGCCCATTGTCGCAGACTGTTTTTATCAGCAGCTTTATCAGCTTATCTTTGATAAATTCCACCTCACAATAGGCGAGGGCAAGGACAGGTCACAAGTCATGCAAGGTGCTTTTGAGAAATCTATTAAAATGTGAAAAAAAATTCAATGGAAGTTCAAGAAAAAGAAATGTTAAAGTTTTAAGTCAATATGTTTAACTTATACAAATTAACATGCTAAAAATCGGTATGTTCATTTGATTTATTCAACAAACATAGTATCTCGAAGGGCTGTTGCTACCTCTTTGGTCTACTTTTAAGAGCTTGACCGAATCCAAAAATGGATATGAACAAGAATATTAACTGCAGGTTCAATTAAACTAAACTGTCTTATTATGTTATATTTGATGTTATATGTATCTTTACAGCCCACGCACACTGAATAACTTAAGTGTTCGAGCAACTAAGGACCTGCCGACATTTGAGAGTAAGACTCAATCAGGCTCTGTTTTGATCGCACTAGTGACCCTTGCCTTGTTTTTCCATTGTACAGGGTACTGCTCCAGACTATCATTTTGCCAGATAAAAAATAATAACATTGACAAAAGTACACAGGAAGTGTCCTTTGCCGTGGGAGGTGACATAATCACATGACTTCCAAACATTATTTGTCTTACGTTCAGCATTTAATCTTGTGTGTTATGCATTATGCGTTAATTAGCGTGTGGTCATGCCCCAGTGTTTTTGATGCAGTGCCAGCTGCTGGTTAGTTTTTTATTCCAAAGGCAAACATATTTGTCCTTTTTCATTTTTCCACGTTTGTTTGTCAACATTTGTTGGTCTTTATATTCCTTCCATGATTACGGTTCCTTATATTGAGGTAATGATTTTTATTCTTTCACTAAAAAATTCAAAAACTGTAGCTGGTAATGCACAGAAGTACTCAACTGTACTGAACAGGCCAATCACAGTAGGTACTGTATGTCAAACTTATGGCACAGGATTAGAGCTGAAGTATAAATTCACGACTAGACTGCTTTTTGAAAAATAAATGTTAATTTGTTGTTTCAGTTTTGGTTGAAGAAAAGAAGATACGAACTTTGCTAGAAGGTAAAGATAACCTATCTGCATCCACACCATTTAACATGTTCATCAGTGACACACGTCTTGCATCACAGACAACATCAGAAGGACTCTTACTCTTACACCATCTAGCTTAGAAGACTGTCTTGCATGCTGAAAGAAGGAATAAAGCGATACCCAATGACGAATTGGGAATGAGACAGGTTGATGTGTTCATAACGTAACTACTGGTCCAAGATACACCTCACAACCTTTGTTAACAATCAGATACACAGCTAAAGCAAAGAAAATCATTTAAAGTTGAAGAGTGAGAATAACTACAGTATATGTTAATGCTTTGGGTTTACAGTATGTATGCTAATAAGAGGCAAATAGCTTAAAATACACCTGAACAGCCAGGCGGTATTTCCCCCCCTTTAACTCCTCTTGAAGCGCTAAACAAGCCACGCTGGACGCAGACAGCTCTCTGTGGATCTACACCATAGTATGGCAGCAGGTATCAGACACTCGCCCTACATCACACTGTGTTGTCTACCAGCTCATCACAGCTGCTGTGGTGAAAGCACACCACATCGGTGCACACGCAGACACACATACTCATGCACACCTCTGTCTCTCTGCCCGTCCCTTGTGCCTTCCCCTTTAAAGAGACACACGGGTGGCTGCACTCCACTTGACATGTGGGCCTGTATTCTCACCTTAGAGACGGAGGATGGGCATGGTTGCACGCTTTGATGGCTTAATTATCGCTGTGGAAACAGGAGTGGTTAGAGGAAGGAGCAGAGAGAGGGAGAGAGGGTTATGTGCAAGTATTAGCAGCAGTAATAAGCCTGTAAGGATCGTTAGTGTGAGGGTAAAATGGGACAGTGGTCCCATAAGACATCTCAAATAAATGCTCAGGATGAGGGTAATTTTGATGCTTATTTAGGCTCAGGAAATAAGAATATATGTGTTTTGTATTTTGTATGGCTTTTGCTAAATTTTATTACTAATCCACACTGAAAAAATATATACATTCTTTAGAAAACTTCAGCAAAAAAACTGAAATATGCAGTCGCATCATTAACATAACTGAGCTACACTGTTGTCACTCTTTATATCTTTTTACATCAATACCTATTTTTGGAAAATTAGAAAACATTATTACAAAGTGCTATCACAATCTTAGTTCTGTTGGTGGCTGTGCTAAACTGTGACTCACTATTTACTGGGCATAGACCACACGCAGGTTCAAAGGATATGAACATTCGTTAAATGATGAGCTAATTTACATGTGAGATCGGTGCTCCAGCAAAGATCCAAACTTCAATATCCCCACATGAAGGCACAGACCAGCTCAGAAAATTGGTACCAAAGATGATTCCCCCCCCCCTGATACGAGCTTTTAAATTATTGTGTGTATTTATTAGACCTTTTTTTAAAATATTAGAATCACAATTTGCTTTCAGGGTCAAACCCCAAGATACTTTCTGTCATATGACTTTTGAATATGTTCTGCATTTAAATAAAAAGAGCCTAAGTTGTAAGCACAAGAATGATGATCAAATATCAAATGTGTGTTTTAACCACTTTTAAAGATGAGATTTACAAACGCTTAAATGCATTTCAGTCAGGAACACTGCGTTCCAAAGAAGCAGTTAATTTATATTCGCCTCTCTCTGACCTGGGATTTCACAGCATCCCGTGAAGATGTGAAAACTCAGAGGTGGGCAGATCAACATCTAGACCCCAGTCCAGAACAAAGCAAACAGTAATGATGAGCAGGCAGCTGCAAGGGTTGTCTGGTGGGAGGCAGTTGTGTGGTGTTTTCTGCAATCAGTCTCAGACAGATTGCCACTGGTTGCAATCTGGTTATATGTTTACTTAAAAAAAACAATGTTGCTGGGCGCCTATGTTGTTTTGCAGTTTCGTCAACAACCACGCCAATATCTGTGGAAAATGTCTGAATTTGTTTCAGATCTTTGAGGTTCCAGCTGGACTCTGAATGTAAGGAAGATCAGGTGAGCCTGAATATAAGGAATGACTTTCTGTGAATGCAGGCGACAACAGATTTTACATTTTTGATGATTTCAACCACCATTTTATCACCGATTACATGGAACTTGAACCAAACTTCAAACTGACTGCAAAGGGTTAGGGTGTTAATGCTGTTTTATCTCCATCTGGTTGCACCAAAGTTGCTGTCCACATCTTTGGAGCAACCATTTCCAAGTAAATAGTAAATGGACTGGTCCTTTTCTACTCTACCTGAGCACTCAAAGTGTTTTATAAAACTTGCCTCATTTACCCATTCACACAAGTCCTTTTTTTGTATACATAGAGGCCTTCTATCTAACATTCACACATTCCCATACTCCAATGGACAGATCACAGAGCAACAAACTGGAGCAGTCAGGGATCAAATCACCAAACTGCTTTACCTCCTGAGGTACAGCCACCCCATGCGAGTTCATTGCACATGGTTGAGGTAATTTTGGTCACAATCTGGTCTCCACTCAACCACAATTTTCCTTAGTATGATTGTAGTGTGACAAGTGTGCATAAATGCATACATGCATCAGATGAGCCAACAGATGATATGGGCTGACACGGAGGTAGGCCAACCTGCTGGGATTACTGCTGAATTTGACTTGCCTGAATTGATGCTATGCTTTCCTTTCTATCATTAAGAGCAATCTGATTAATTTCTAATAGATAATATATATTTTTTAGACATTCAAAAAAACACCAAAATCAGTTCAAGTTGATTACTATAATCTCTCTTAAGGCCAAAAATGTGTCAGTGCAGCATGAAAAAATGATCGTGATATAAACACATCAGAAAGCATGGCATCACCCTGGCAGAATGGCTGAGAAGTGGACCATTTATCTGGGGAAAAAGGAGCCGTGTGCTTCAAGCCCATCTGTCTTCGGTTGGGGGTTGTGGGCTTGTGGGGTCGAGCTCAGTTTAATTGAAGATTATCTGCTTAATTACTCAAGCACAGCCAGCGTTAAACAGCCATGGATTAAGAAAACGTCAGTGAGGCAGACCTTTAGGGTCTGGTGCTGCGCTCAATTAGCAAGAGGGCCCAGATATGGCTCTCCCCACCTCACCCATCACTGCACTGGAACTGAAGCTGCATGCTAAGAGACAGGTCATTAAGATAATAAACACACAACTGTAAAAAGCACACAGAGTCAAAGTGTGGATGCCACCTCTGGACTGTGCACTGTCCACGCATCAGTAAGTCTAACTTCTTTAACTCACGCAGACCAGTAAAAATATTTTTATTCCGCCTCAAAAATACTTCATTTCTTAGAGATTTAGATCCAGCCTAGTAAGCAGTGTGTCCATAAGCAGGGACAAGAGTTGCACCTTTTTCATAGTCCTCGGTGATAGGACCTCCAATGCATCAGTTGACTTGGACATCAAATGATCCAGAAAGATGCATTAAATGCTTAGAGTCAGAATGTCACCTTTAGGGTTGCGTTGGTTCACGATGATCTTGGGGATCGACAGCTGTGCTTGGGCCATTATGGAGGGTGAATAGTGCTACCTTAACAAAGGCACATTTCCTCTCTCTTGTACACACATTTTATCAGTATGTGACTCTGCTGAAAAGTTTATGATTATATTTGCTTTATGGCCTGTTTGGGGTCAGACACGCCCGGGCAGAGTTTGTGTAAGTGCACCCTCCTTTATTTAACCCTAACCACACAGTAAACACGATTTCTTTCTGTAAACGTACCATAGCTGTCGTGCACACACAGTGCAGAAACGAAGAATTTTAAACAGTCTTTACATGCGTCACTGGGAATGGGAATAACAGCGGATAAATAGGTATCGTTTCAAAAGTAGAACAGCAGGCAGAGCCATTAGCTATCACGCTCCTCTCCTGTGAAAGCAGACAGACAAATTCTCTGCTTTTTTGATTAGGCTTAAAACTTATTTTTGATAAAGCCTCTTGCTGAGGTTGGATCAGGTAAGCCTGAATCATCCCTTAGCTACATTATATTGCCAAAAGTATTTGCTCATCCACCGTCACACTCGTATTAACTTGAGTGACAACCCATTGCTAATCTATAGGGTTTAATGAGATGCCCGGACACCCTTTACAACTATAACAGTTTAAACTCTTTTGGGGAGACTTGCAACAAGGTTTAGAAGTGTGTTTCTGGGAATTAGTGACCATTCTTCCAGAAGTGCATTTGTGAGGTCAGACTCTGATGTTGAACGAGAAAGCCTCCTCTCTCACATAGTTCATGTTGTGTCCTTGTTTCTCGATACTCTCCCTTTTTGCCCTCTCTTTCACCCTCCAACCAGTTTCGGCAGATGGCTGTCCTTCCTGCTAAAAGGGAGTTCTTCCTTCCCACTGTTGCAAAATGCTCAAATATAGGATATCTCCTAATTGTTGGGGTTTTCCTTCAAATGTTGTAGGTGTAGGGTCTTTACCTTACGACATACAGTAAAGTGAGTGACTTGCAGTTATATAAATAAAGGTTAACTCAAACATATCATATTAGAATGAGTTAAGTGGTTTATTGCAGTTACATAGAATCAACTTCTTCCCTTGTTAATTATCATCTGTGTTGGAGTCTGTCTATCTGGTGCTGTTTAAGCTGGAAAAAACAAAACGAATACCAAGAGAAAAGCCTCTTGAGTAAGGTTCTGTTTGGACTGGATTTTTTTTTTTTAAATACTTGCAAAACGTCAGTGTAGTTTTGAGTCAGATATTGGCTCTTCTGTTTTGTTTAGATTCTAGTTTTACCTTGGCCACCCTTTTGCATCATGCACTGTTCTCTCGACACTGGGGATAGTTCGTCTTCCCCTCGCATGCTGTAGACATAGAAGTGTGATTTTGATGAAGGTAGATGTCAGGAACTGACCGCCCTCCTCTGTGCTGCCCTTTCGGTAGATGATTTTCTCATACAAGGCACAAGACATCTTGAAGTTTCAAAGTTTCTGCTTTCCCTGAAAAAAACAAAACATTCCCTCATCTTTGCCCTCTGCCACTCAGGTTTATCTGGCTACAATGCTGTGTTGCTGTATACATCCCCCTCTTTAACCTACATGCTGACAGGGTCTTTTGTCTGCATGACTCCTCCTGCACTGCCTTGAAGTAGGGGGTCATGTGACATCTGCTCACCCCCCCCCCCCCCCCTTGTGGCCTCGCCCTTCATCTCTGCCACCTCTCCATCATCCTTCACTCACCTTCTTAATCCTTTCATCCTTCCTACTCCTCATTTTGCACCCCTCTCATATCGGAGATGTTTGACATAGATTCAGGAATGGCGACTGCCCGTGGCAGAATCTCACGCAGATGGTAGGGGTCCTAAGGCAAACAAAGCTATATTTGGCCTCCTAAAATAATGCCAAACGAGAGCAGCCACTCGACATGAAGGTCTTTGGAGAAGCTTGTTTTATTAAAGTTGTCAAGTCTTTTAAATGCCATTTCATTTACATGTTTTAATTATGCGCTTTACAACATTCATTAGGGCGAACATAAAAGATAAATAAGCACATAAACAAGTTTGCTTCGTGCAATATTCATCTGTCCAGACGGTGTCCACGGTGACCAGCACAAAGCCAGAGCTAAGGCAGTGACATTTAGAGGTGGATTGTATGAGTCATCCCCTTCAACTTAATTAGCAGCCTCACCTACACAACAGCCTGTTCTCACTTACTTTCCCAAAAGTGCTCCTTAACACTGGCTCTAATAGGTTACAGAAAAAAATTACTTAGAAAATACAGTAATTGGATTACTTTCAAGCAACAAGTAGTGCATATTGTTTTGCATTTTTATCACAATTAAAAATTCCAGTGACTTACATTCACAGGTAGCAAAGCAAGGAAAGAAAAAAAAGAGTAATGTGACTCATGCTGGTTGCAAACTTGTTTTATTTGCATGCTGTGTGGTCTTAGCTTAGCCACAGGTACACCCACATTCAGGTGTCATGGTAGTGTAAATTACAGTGAAGATTCACTGGAAGCGCGTGTCATCACCGAAGCTAAGTGCTAGCCTCGGTGTATTCATTAAATCCACTGAAATTGCAGGTTTGCTTGCTTGTGAAGTCACAACGTCTTCTAGGTTTACACGCGTTAAATAAAAAAGATGTGAAGGAGGGTGGGAAGGATTTGGAGTGTCACCTTGGGATTGGCCCAGTACTGACAGTAAAGCTGCTTGTGCTGTTAGCAATGGTATAGTAATTATGTTTCAGTGAATATTGTACATTTATCAATTTTTCAAATAAGTATGTTTTCAAATAATTTTACTGAGCAGTAATGACAAGAACATACAAAAGGCTAATAGTTCTACCTTTAGGGTGTAAAAAAGTGGGTTACTGCAATTTATTTCTTTGTTGGTGCATTTAATAGAGCCAAAGATTGTATCATAACAACAGAAACTTTAAGATAATGAGATTTGGATAATTATTTTATAATAATTAAAGTCATTATCTTGTTTTTGTGTATGCAGCAAAATAAAAGCAGACCTACACCTCTGTGCAAATAAGACGTTAGATTTCTAAACAACTTTAAAATACATCAGAGATCTTCAGACAATGATTTCTGTTGCTCGATATTTACAACAATGGTGCTCACCAAACTATTTTCTACGTGTGTGGTTCAATTTGACAGATCAAAAGAAGTTATTCTTTCTCAAACGATCAAAGAGAATATGCACTTTGGTCACTTTATTAGGTACATCTTGCTAGTATTGCGTTGGATCGCCCTGTTGCTTTCAGAACTGTTGTAATTCTTCATGGCACAGATTTGACAAGGACCTGGAAACTTTCCTCAGAGGTTTTGGTCCATGTTGACATGACAGCATCACACAGTTGCTGCAGATTTGTTGGCTGCACATCCAGGATGTGAATGTGAATTCTGTTCAGACAGCCAACTTGGATAAACCTTAAATTAACTGCAGCTTTTCACATACTCGCTCATTTTGCCACGCTCCAAAGTAATCTTTGTGAAGAATCTTGTGTCTTCTGTTGTTTAATTGTATAAGTATCATACCATAAATCATAAATCTTTTGAATTAAATAGGTAAACAGTTCCAACAATGATTTGACCATGTTAAATGTTATTGTCTGAGGGCATTAAAAGACCAGGCGATAAAGTAGTAGCTTTATCCAGGGTTAAACGATCTGTAATGAACTCCGACACCTCCAGGTAATGAGCATTCAAATCTGATACGCAGATTAATCCATATTACTGTGGAATGGGTTAATATCTTTGTGTGCTGCATCCTGCCACTGCTTTCAGTGAGGACACAAGAGACACATGCTCTGTAATGAGAGAATAATGACATCCCACACCTCCAACACCATCCTTTTACCTTCATAATCCTGTGACCTGTTCATGGTGCAGGTGTAAAAAAAAAAAATTCAGCATCTAGCTAACACTGCAGATGAGATGCAACCATAAATAGAGTAACTTTTTTAAAAGTGGCAGGTAATTTCAAATGCAACTTTTCAAACCGCTCATCAAATATCACCAAGCACACAAACAGTTACGGTTCAGTTTGTCAGACAACGTGTCTGCGACCTACGACACGTGACGCTCTCATAGACGGAGGACGATGGAAGGAAAACAGGACAGAAGTGAAAGAGAAGAGATTGTTTTCAAAGGTAAACTTATTAGCTCAAGTGACATTGTATAAACTGGAAATTTAAATCTTACATGCAACGTCCTCATTAGTTTTACAGCTTTTTAATCTTTTTAATCAGTGAATCAATGAATTGTATTTTGCCAAGCATCTGAAGTACTTTGACTTTGTGTTGTTGCACAAAAGGTTGCATGAAAATATTAGACAGCTTAGTGCAGGCTAAAGCAGTTTAGTTAGTAGTAATGTGGTGAAGTTTACAGTAATGATGTATGCTGGATTGATACAGAGCAGGCTGTTTGTGCTTAGTGTTAGGTAAAATCAAGGTAATAATATATAAAAATATTATGTATACATCATCAGTTACTATATTTAAGATATTTTAGGTGATGCTGCTGATCAGATCCACCTTCTGGATGTGATTTTTTCCCCCGTGCTACACCATCACAACCACTTCCCAGACCCCACTTTTAACCCCTGCTTTTGCCAATGCAGATTTTTCTCACAGTCTGTGTGCAAAATGGTTAAGGGGGGAATATAGGAGAGCAACAGAAAGGAAAAAAATGTAAAAGTCTCATAGATCGGATTAAGAAAAAACCTCACAAACTTAATTTTTTGCATAAGGAGCAGGATGGGTGTGGCAGCTTAATCTAACCTCTGGGGCTAAAGTGCTGATAGACGCCTTCACTGCTCAACACTCAGAGAGGATTTACTATAAGTTATAATCTTTAAAAAATGTAAGTGAACACAAGTAAGTAAACTCCAAGACTGTTCGCACAAAATATTTTTACAGACAAAAATAATCAAATCAATCAAACAAAAAAATAATATTAAACAAGGCCAATAACTCAAACGCACAAATGTCTCACATGATAAGCAGGCTGTTACAGACAAATCTTATAGCCTCCTGACAGGCAGCACATCTCTCAATAATTATGCATCATATTTGTGTAACCATTAATATGAGCTCTTACCCAATGGGGTGATAATTGCAGTTGCAGCATAGAGTGTAAGTCGCAGCATTCACTCGTTACACAATCTTCTCACAACAGACATTTTCACTTGTCATAAAGCACAGGTGTTACTAATAACATTAACAATAGCTCTGTTCTTTTACAAATAATCCGTGACAGCGAGCCAGCATGAACAACGCTAAAACCTTGAAACTGCAGCACCTAGTCTGATATCATCAATTTTATAATTTACACCTGTCTTTTGTGCGTCTTACATGAAAAGGCCCATTCAGTTTCACTTACAACTCTTTGTAGGATGTGCTCTGTGTGGCTCGTGGGATTGCTGGCAGGCAACACTGGACGAACAATGAGTGGCTGCAGAAACACAGTGAATATGAACAGTTTTGGATTAATGATAAAAGTTAGAGAGTGGATTTAGGCAAAAGAGCTCCTACTTTCCGATTACAAATTAATATGAACGTGGTTAAGTGAAGACAACATGGATTGTTTGCAGTCACATGCTTTTGCTCACACAATTTCTGCTACTGACTTTTCATTCAGTGCATTTAAAGAAGGTCTTTCCAGCCTGTGTACTAGATCCCCAAATTACTGTTTCCCAGAGAGTTGGAAAACATCATCAGACGCCTGCAACGCATTTGCAAAACTTGTGACAAGGGTGGATAAACATGTAGTGTTCTGTAATGCTGAAAACAGCTCAGAATTTTAAAATTCTGAATTTTGCATCCCAAAAAAAGGACACTTATTGTTTATTAGTGAAATGTTAAACAGCTTAGATATATCAAATAATTGGTCTCCTTGGGAAATGTTTAAAAAAAAAAATTCATATATTTCGTATCATATATTTAGTTATTGTAAGATGTATATTAGGCTTCAAATGATCTTAAATCATTGCAACCTGTTGTTATTTATGCTTTAAAGCATTCAAACTTCATCAGCAAACCGGTTTCCTGATCGAAAATATTTTGTCCTTTCCAACAATAGAAATCATACCAACAAAAATATAAACACTGTTTAATTGCTGATGCGGAAGGTGTTAATACAGTTGACAGACCTGCAAGCGCGTGTCCATGAACAGTGCACTCATTTCCACCACCCTTGTTCTCTCTGGTGTTATTTCTAGCTGTGAGCTGCAGAGGCCCCAAACTCCACAACACAGACACACACATTAAGGCTCCCAGTACAGGATAGGAGGATTATGTGTTATCCATGGTTGCTGCTGGGAGAGGGTGAGGGATAGAAGCAAGGAAGGAAAAGAAAAACAGAGGGAGGGAGGGAGAAACAGAGGGAAGGGAAAAAGATTGGTGAAAGTGCAGTGGGAGGCAGGTGGGTGAAGATCTGGTTCAGCCTGAGTGCTTCACTCGTGCAGCCGGAAATGCTGAGGAGGTCAGTCACCATATCCCCCCCCCCCACACACACACACACACACATACGCAGTCTGCACTCCTTCCACCTCTCCCTGTCATTCAAACCTCCTCTAACCTCTTTTCTCCTTTCCTCCCCTCTCCTCTTATCTTTTGCCGGTATTTCCCTTTCCTGTGCAGCCACGTGCCATTTTGACAAAACAGATTTATTGGTTACGTCATATTTCTTCCCTGTTTTAATCAAATGCCGTGGCGGCGGGCCTGACTCGTGCTCAGATTAATATCGCCATTGATCAGATTGGATGGAGGTGTCCTCACACCCACTCCAACCCCCCCCCCACCCCCAAACACACCACACACACACACACACACACACACACACACACACACACACACACACACACACACACACACACTCTCTCTCCCTCACTCTTTCATTGCAGGGAATAGGGCTTTGCACTCTGAGAATTCCAGTAATGCGCCTTTCCGCCATGCAGCTGTGATTTGAAGCACACATGCACATTTCATATTTATGTGTGTGTGTGTGTATGTGTTGGCTTTCACTGTATTTTGGCATGTGCAAAAGTGCCTGCAAGCTCGCCTGCATGTCTCACCTCTTTGGTTTCATTCATGAACACTTCTTCTTCATGTTGTTTTTTTCCTGCTGCTCTTTTGAAATGTACTGCAAAAGGTCCTGCAAATGTGCCGCTGGGCCGGGGTCTCAACTTACAGAATTTACGGTCATTTGCAAAGTACCGCGGTGGTTGACAGAGATGCAGAGGGAGAGAGTGTGAAGCTGTGGAGGCTGTGGGAAGAGGAGAGCAGGTGCAGTGGCAAGCTGGTGACAATACTGCACGAGGAAGTCATTTTAACAACCACACCGTAGCGGCTGGGGCCAGTGGCAGCGATCAGCTCTGCTCCTTCCCCCGCCAGCCACCTCCTCCTCATGCACACACACACATAAACACACACCACCCAACCCTCTGCCCCACCGCTGTCATCTCCCGGCCTGCCTGTCACGCAGCTGCACCACACCAATCCCCCACCTCATGTCGATCATGCATGACATGGAGGTCAGGAGCAACCAGCGGTGAGGCGAAGTGCCTCTGTGGACGCCTCCTTCCATCGGCCCCTGGGGTGTGACTGGCCCGGCGGTCTGCCGCGTGCTTTGGGAAATTACCACACATCTTTTGTTGCTAAGTGCACGGGTGAGTGATGAACAGAAGCGTCCTTTGGCAGGTGCTAACTGCAGAGGTGTAGAAGGAGGTTGGAGGGGTTTGTGTGGTGGTGGTGGGTGGGGTGGGGTGCAACAAGTAAATAAATAAATACAAATTTTTAAAAAAACAGGAAAAGGAAGGAGAGAGTGGTGGGAGGAAAGTGGTGGCTGCTGGTGAAAGGATAGAAAGAAGGAGGGGAGGATGGGGCGATGAGGAGGCTAGAGGGAGGAGGCACAGAAGCGTGGGGAGCCGCAGCCTTCTGATTAAGGGCGAACGACTGCCGGCTGAGGTGGTGGGGGCGGAGGAGGAGGAGGAGGAGGAGAAGGAAGAGGAGGGATACAGAGAACCAGAGTGAGGGAGAGTGAGAGACGGGGAGAGGAAAAAGGGGAAAGAGAAAAAGGAGACAAGAGAGGAAGGGGGAGGGGGAGGGGCAGAAGGGACAATTTAACGAAGCTCAAAGGCTCTGCCATCTCTGAAAAACAGCAAGAAAGGAGACAGGCAGACGTTGAGGAGATCGGGACGAGCTCGTGGCTGGTGTTAACAGCCTGTTAGCTCTGCACTTGCTTCTCTCGCTCTTCTGCCTCTTTGTTTGTGATTGGGCGTTGAGTTAAATTTTGGCTGTAGGCTCTGAAAACAGAACTAGAACTTGTTGATCATCCACTTTACGCCCACCTTCAAGCACATTAAAAAGACAATCGCTAAAGTCTTAATCGCCTTAAAGAAGTTTGAAATTATGTCAGTATGTCTTAGTGCAAGAATTTTCACCAAAAAGTGTCATTTCTCTTGCTTTTTAGGCCAAAATCTTCATCTGCTTTTACACAAATGTTTTGCATAAAAATAATCTTACTAAATTATAAGTGTTTACATCCAGGTGCAAAAACCTTGTTGTTTTCCTGGACTATGTCGTTTTTCTTGACGTAGAAGAAGGAAGAGCACAAAAAAGCCCAAAGCTAAAGACAAAAGAAAACTCAGACCAGATCAGGATGTTCTGAGTAAATATATATATATAAATGTATATATAGTGTAACAGATTCATGCTGAACTTACAACAAGTGCCATTTAACATTATTGAGAAGAGGGTGCAAAACCCACGATCACTGGATGGGAGAGAGACAGAGAGGGAGAAAGAGAGCACCTGTGTCATTGTTATGCCTGTTGCCTGGTAACAACATTCTTCGCTGTGCGGCGAATGGAAGCCATGCATGAAGAAAGCTTCATCTGAGGGGGAAAAAAAAAGAATTCCATATTTCATGGAGGTTTTTGAAGATGGCCTTTCTGTTTGGGATCTATCGCTTCTGTGAGGATTTCAGCACAAACAGGTGTTGACAATGAAATTAGCTTAGAGTCACCCACAGCGTACCACGGCCTCAATATCTCAGTTGGCAGAGGCATTTCAAATGACTGGTTTTACCTGCTTGTGAACACGCAGAGACACAAAAACGTGCATGCATTTTTACTGTGCTGAGGTGTAAATACACTCTTACAGTTTATTTTGACTCTGTGTCACATAGGGTTGCATATGCAACTGCACTGTTCTCTGTAGGAGCCTCTCAAAGTCAGCGGGGGCTCCTGAACGGCTGCATTTCAAAAGGTTTCTGAGGTCCAGGATCCTTTGGAGTCTACCAAAGGCTGTGGGTTCATTCAAATATTTTTTTTAGGATGTCTGTTTTTAATCTCCAGTGACACGGTGGTGTGTTGCTTACCCCTGGGTCCTGGGTTTGAATCCACTGGCTGGCTGAGGTCTTTCTGTGTAAAGTTTGTATATTCTCTCCGAGTACTTCCTTTCACAATCCCCTACACACAACTGGTGATCCTAAAACTGGCTCTAGCTGTGAGCATGAATGTTTGTCTCTCTGTTGTAGGCCTGTGATAGATTGGCACATTTTGCCCTGTGATGGCTGGAATGGGTTCCAGCTACCGTGCATATAAATAGAGATACTTTATCTGCCTCAGGATGAAGTTCAGGATGCGACCAAACCTTATACACTTCCTATATATGTACAACTACAAATGCCTGCCTGTTTTTTCTTGTTTCCGTGACCCACCTCCCTTCATCTATCTTTGTCACCCTCTGTCATTGGTCCTAAGGAAGATCTGCCCACTCTGGGGGCCATTTCTGATTCTCAGTGAGGCACAAACCAGAGTCTGAGGCCTAGATTATTGCTTACCTTCCATCTGTCTTAACAGAAATTATGTTTGATGTTTTGTTGTCACCTTTAGATGGGACAGAAGTTGGCTCTCTAAGCTGTTTAACACTGTGGAAAGGTTTATTCAAAAACTCATGAGCATCGTCCCTAACCCTAATCTCTCAACAGAAAGGTAACACAATTTTTAGTCTCTGAGCAGACTCTTGCTGAAAAGTGAGATGTATGCTACAAACCTCCAAATCTACCCCCTGATATAGATTTTGCACCTGTTTTAAGGTGAAACCTCTCCTATATAGTACATAATTTCAGAAATCCTTGTATTGATTCTTTAAGCTAGTCGGTAAAAACAATTATGGTTATCGTCTTCAAAGATACAAAATCCAACCGTCTTCACTATGATGCTTATATAAACATACTTTCCTCGATCTGATACTATCACAGGTACAAATTCTATAATTTCTGCTTTTGTCCAAACTAAAAGCACAATCCACTGTGTCTTTATTAGCAAGCTTGGTATGGTGCGACAACAATATTAATCATTTCCTGTAAATACTGTGACGACCCTTTTCACCCCTGCTTCCAGTCTGCCTGTCCAGCTCTTTTCTGCAGGTACTGCAGAGGAGGCATGGTCTGTCCACAGTCGCCAGCAGTGGCAACACCTAAGCCCAGTGTGCAGTGCTCTATAAAAGTCCTTAAAGCTCAGTTGCTTGGTGTTTTATTTCTTCAATTTAAATAAAATGTCTCTTAATTGGCAGTTGTTTGCGCATCTCCCTTGTCAGTACTGCTGTGTGTCAAATGTGTGTATATTCCTCAGAATACAATCTGACTATAAAGACTGCATCAGCCTGTGGTGTGAGGCACGTCTTTCCAAAAAGTAAGATGCAAAACAACTTTTCACACTTCACCTGTGTGACATTTCCTTTACTATATACATTTAACTCATTTTTTGTTTAGGATGGCTGCACATGAAGATTGAATTGGCTTGTTGCCTTTAGGCAATCATTTTGACAAAAGTAAAAATACTCTATATTGGCAAAAATATTCACTCACCCATACAAATCATTGAATTCAGGTGTTCCAATCACTTTAATGGCCACAGGTGTATAAAATCAAGCACCTAGGCATGCAGACTGGTCCTACAAACATCTGCGAAAGAACGGGTTGTTCTGAATTCCCGCTGGTACTGTGATAGGATGCCACCTGTGCAATAAGCCCAATTGTGAAATTTCCTTGCTACTAAATATTCCACAGTGAGCTGTAAATGGTATTATAACAAAGTGGAAGTTACTGGAAACAACAGCCATGAAGTGTTAGGCCATGTAAAATTAAAGATCGGGGTCAGCGGATGCTGAAGTGCATAGTGCGCAAAGGTCTTCAACTTTCTGCAGAGTCCATTGTTACAGACCTCCAAACTTAATGTGGCCTTCAGATTAGCTCAAGAAGCTTTGCGGAATAGGTTTTCATGGGTGAGCAACACCAAGCACAATGCTATGGTGTAAAGCACGCCCCCACTGGACTCTAGAGCAATGGAGACGTGTTCTCTGGAGTGACGACTCACGCTTCTCCATCTGGCAATCTGATTGATGAGACTGTGTTTGGTGGTTGCCATGAGAACCGCACTTATCTAACTACTGTGCCAAGTGTAAATGTTGGTGGAGGGGAGACCAAGTTATGGGGTTGTTTTTCAGGATTTGGGCTCAGCCCCTTATTGCCAGTGAAAGGAACTCTCAATGCTTCAGCATACCAAGACATCTTCAGCAGTTTCATATTTCCAACTTTGAGGGAACAGTTTTGGGCTCCTTCCTCATCCAACATGACTGTGCACCAGTGCATGAAGTAAGGTCCATAAAGACAAGTTTGGTGTGGAAGAACTTGACTGGCCTGCACAGAGTCCTGACTCCAAACTCACAGAACACACTCGGGATGAATTAGAGCAGAGACTGCAAGCCTGATGTTCTTGTCCGACATCAGAGTCTGACCTCACAAATGCACCTCAGGAAGAATGGTCAAAAATTCCCATAAACGCGCTTCTAAGCCTTCCCAGAAGAGTTGAAGCTGTTGTAGCTGCAAAGGGTGGCCTACATTTCTTAAATCTGAGACAGTTTTCTAGTGGTTGTGTTCTCTTTGGTGCTATAACAGGACAACACATGGACATGACTTATCAACCAACTAACCAACCAACCAACCAACCAAATGAACAATTCACTTAAAGCTGTGCTAGAATCAGAAAAAAATGCTTTCTTGGACCACAGCAGATCTTTATTTAGCATCGAGTTAAATGATACTCGACAAATATGTCTGGTACTTCTGTATTTATCATCTGTAAAACGTCATTGTGTAAATTTGAACCATAAATATGTTTCATTTCTACACCTGTCAAATGAACTGTCAAAGTCTTTTATGAGTTCAGACATTTTCACTTTATTGGGATCATGTTTAATGGGCATAAAAGCCTTTAAGGTCCTGTTCATGCTGTCCATATACAGAACACTTTCACCCAGAATTATACCCAGTGGGTCTGTTTCAGATTAGAGTGAAACCATGTAGCTGTAGAAATATGTAGATTTGTCAAAAGTATATTGTCCAAGGACTTTATCACTCAACATACAATTTTTAACCTTTGCAGCTGACTCTAATGGGGTTTCTTCCATCTTTCCTTTAGCCAAATCAGGGTATGAGCATTTCTCAGGTGTAATGAAAGATCAGAAAGACCAGAAATTCTTTGATTTAACACCAAACAAACAAGAGATCTACAGTAAGTTTTTTTTATAATAATTTCAACAATTCAGGTTATATTTCCACATAACTCTCTTCCAGATTTTGTCTGACAGTGGTTTTACAATCTTTTTCTGTCTTCAGTGTGGAGGGTACAATGTGTCCGTCTTTGCTACACTGCTCCTCGGGGACCTTCCACTGTAAGCCTTGCTCGTGAAGTATGAAAGCTGGCCCTTGCTGCAGCTTCTTTTACTCCCATGACACACCCCCATCTTTGATGGCTGTTTGTACCAGAAATCTCTTCCTACCCCCACCACCACCAGCCCCTATCTACAGTAATGTGCAGTCAGTCAACAGTGAAAAGACTGTTTTGATTTTCAAGGGATAAATAGGTTAAGCAAATTTACAAGCTGACACTGCTCTCAAAAGCATGTTTTTACAATTTTATTTTACTGGTATTGGTATATGTTGCACTTGTTTATGTTCCTATTTTTCCTGTCAGTTTTATACTGCAACTACATATCAGCGCCAGTGTTGTTGCCTAATATTTTCACGTGTAAATACAGTAAAATTAGCCCTTAAGATATTTTGTGGTGTTTTGCCTTTATTGCACCACTTACTGTCAAGCCACGGGTAATTTGACAGAGAGAAATGATACCATAAATGTCATCACTATATTCCACCATTTTTTAAAATTACCTTCATTGCCCAAAGGATGCTTTTGCAATTACAGGTCATGGATCGACATATTTGTCATGGTTTTGCCTTGAACAAATCTCCATTAATAGAGGTTAAAGTGGTAACTTTATGTTGCTCAGGTCCTGCAGTGCACAGCACTACCTGACACTACTTAAGAAACATTGATATATGACATTTTCCAATCAATTTGTTTTCTTCAAAACAAAAAGATGAAAAAAGCATGGAAACGCTCACATGAAACTGACAAACAGAAGATTGTACAACAAGACAGTCTCCATGGATGGTGGTGCACTGAAATAAAGCCCTGCAATTTCTGTCATCCCGTGTCTAAAGGGAAATTGAATGAAATGCTCTGCAGAGGAGGCGGTGGGTAACACATACAAGCCTCAGTGTGAGAGTGCTGTCTCTGTGGACCAGGTTTCACTTTACCCTCTCTGGGGTCAGATTTCACATGCTCTTCACCGGCTGCTCAACACTGCAGTGGAGGTCAGTCCTCTAATGGTGCATGCAGAGACAAACCCGCGTGACATGTTGAAAGAAATCTGGCCTGGTGTAAAATTTTGCATTTGGTCTTATTTAAAAACAGCATATTTATTCTGTTAATTAATAATATGAGTGCATGTGAGGCAGGGTTGTATTAAAGCTAAACTTTTATTTCCGGATTTTTCTGTTTGATGAAAATAAACAGGACACAAATCTTTGTGATACAATCCTTTCTTCTCTTTCTACTTCTTAATATTAATGCCGACTGTGCTGTAGAATACAATGACTTCATCCTGAGGCAGATTAAATATCATTTTTAATATCATCCTCAAATGTGTCTCATTTAAACAACATTCACTAGCCACTTTATTAGGTACACCTGTTCAACTGCTTTTTAGCACAAATATCAATTTTTTTGTGGCAACAGCTCAATACGTTCATGCAGACGATCTGATCTTCAATAGATGTGGGAAACAAAGGTAACGTAAGTGAATTTGAATATGGCATGGTTGGTGATACCTTGCTGGTACACAACCACCTCTAGGGTTCGCAGACTATTGGTCCAAAAACGAGAAAACATCCAGTGAGCAGCCAAAATGCCTCGTTGATGCCAGGGGTCAAAGGAGAAAGGCCCGACTGCTCCGAGCTGATAGCAAAATGACAATAAACTAAAAAGAAAAAACTCAAAGCACTTATTACAACCGTTTCTGAATACACCACATGTCGAATCTTGAAAGAGATCGGTTACTGCAGCAGAGGGCCACATAACAGATTCTTTACTGTGAAACTTTCTAAACATAATTTTTTCAGCTCTGTTCGAGTGCTTTTAATTTGAGTTCCAGATTTTGTTTTAGGAAATTTGTATAAGTTAGTGTATATTAATGTAGCCTTTCAATCATTGGTATTCAGCTCCTGCATCAGCGGTCATCTGGTAGAGGTATTTGTTGACTGTTTCTATTGGCTGGCAAATGGTGACTTAATCAAGCAATACTGCTGGAATCAAAATGATTTTCAACTAATCTCGTGGCCATCATGAGCAAAGGTAACGGCTTGGATAGCTGCAAATGAGCCACTGCCTTGAAAGCGAACAGGCTAATGACACGATTATTGGCTCATCAAGGTGATATGAGTGTGTACATATGGGGCTGTGTACATGTGTTTATGTTGAAAGTCGGTATCAGTGCTTGCTGGAGGTTGGTGGTGATGGTGGGCGTTGCTGGGCACATCTCAGCATGATAATAAAAGCCACCGCTGTTGTCACCAAACTCAGCCTCGACGCCCTGCTTTTAAGTGCCGCCTCTATTCTCAGAGAGCAGCAGACACATTACAGAGAGGGGAGAGAGAGAAAGAGGAAGAAAGGCTCGGGGAAAGAGAGACGGGGAGAGAGAAGCGAAGGGAGTATCGAGGCCTGTGGCTGAAGGATTGATTTTAAATGTTCTGCAAAGGCAGTGTTTACTATCCTCTCCGGCTAGCCCCCTGACAGCGTCAGTATCAAAACAAGATTTGTACCCCCCTTCTTCCCCCATCCAGCAAAAGGAGAGCGGAGGGAGCAGGAAATACTTTAAATGATGATTCTTCTCACTGGCCAAATGCTCACATTGCCCTCAAAAGTAGTACGGCTTGTGTGCACCATTTGACAAAGTCATTTTTACTTCCATTGTAAATGCAAATGTCAATAAACAACATCAATACTCATCCAGTACTCAGACTGTAGTACAGCCTACGGGTTTGCCATTCAGTGAGGTTCAAACATCCAGCACTGCCTATGAATATCCTTCTGTTTTGCATGTCTTTCAATAAATTCTCAAGTTATTATTGTATGTTTAAAATCTTCAAAACGTGAAACCTCTAAAAACATAACACTGGCATGTCTCAATGAGAGCAGCGCTTGAGCTGCACCTCACAAATTTGTGCAAAACCTGACAACTCATGTTATTCAGGTACGATTTAACACTGTTCAAAGGAGCAGGCGTGCTTAGCCTTCTTAGCATTCACCTGCTCCATAAATGTTCAGGGGTCAGATGACTGTAGAAGCAGTCCTTGGTCTTCTTTGGTTAAACAGTCCTTTAAGGCTTTGAGGCATCATTACCCTGCTGCTTCTAAAAGATGCAAATCAGAGGGAGGGGCGTGTCTCTAAAGAGCAAAGTCATAGTCAGGATGGAGTTGATTCAGTGCAGATGTCCAACTCCAGACGAGTCAAAAGAACTAGAAACATAAATGCTTCTCAGCACATTCACTGTGGGTTTCAACACTTTCTTATAATTTTTTTAAAGTGGTCTTGAGCAATACTTTTCCAAATTTTCCGGAGGTCTTTCAAAGGTTTTCTTTGGACATCGGCTGCTTTTCCCCTCATTTTCAATCCTGTCCTAAAACCAGACTAATTGTAAACTTTGAGTCATTCGAGCATAAAAACAGTCACTGAACTCAATGAATGAAACAATGTTGTGTCGACACATAACAGACAACATATCAAGAAATTAATTTCTCTTGCTGAATTTCTTTAAAAAAATGCCAACAATACCACAAATTGACATAAAACAGTATTTCTGCACCAACATGGTGATTCCCAAAGAACTATTAGCCAAAAACCTGGTGTATCTTGGGATGGTGTGCAATGTGTCCTTACAAAATTTGAGAAAACTGCACAAGTGTGGACCAAAAGAAGTAGCAGGCCTAATAACGATCTCCAGCAGACGATCAGTACCTTAAAGTCGTGTCCTTAAGGAGCAGGAAATAAGCAAAAGACCCACAAAGACCTGACACAGGACCTGATAGATGCATCTGGACCTTGAGCTACTCCATCTACTGGTCACTGAAGCCTCATCAGAAATGGTCTCAGTGGAAGGGTGGCTGTCAAGAAGCCATGCTTAAAGAAACAGAGAGAAAAGGCTGAGGTTTGGCAAATTATACAATAATTGGGTTGAAATCCGTGTGAATGCATGTTATGGAGTGAAAGCCGAAAATGTGCATTGTCCATTTGGGTTTTCATCCAACATCCAATACCATCTGCACCAACAGTGCAGTAAAGATAGAAAAACACACAATGAAACATGGATTGGCACACAATGAAAGTCATGGATTGGCCTCCCTAGATCCCGGACATCATTTTACTGAAGCAGTGTGAGATTGTCTTGGCAGAGAACAGAAGGAAAGGCACCCAACATCCAAAGAAGAGCTTTGAATGTTCTTCAAGACGTCTGGAGAGCTAGTCCTGAAGACTACTTAAAGAAATGACAAGCAAGCTTAACTAAGAGCTTTCAGGCTGTATCGAAAAATAAAAGTGATCATACCATTGACTGTCAAGCTTGTTACAATTGCACTGTCGTTGCTTTATTTACTGTATTCCCATGTATGTTTGCACAGCTTTCAATAATTCTCTGCGCCTATTACCCACTTTCCCCAATTACCCAGCAAAATATAAAAAAATAGGTGGCTCGAGACTTCTGCACAGTGCTGCGGCTTAACAGATCCTGTGAGGGGATTTACTAAAGCAAGCCCCAAAAAGGAAATCGAAGCACCTGAGTGTCAGCTAAACCTCTAAGTCATAGATCTCAAATCTGATCTTTTGTACAAAGGAGCTAACATGGTCAGTGGAACAAATTTGCTTAAACAGCCACTTTCTTGGTGGTTTTTTCCTAGACTGTGTGAAAAATTTGGCAGGCACAAATGTTATATTTTCAGCATCTCAGAGGCCGCTTTCAAATAAAAGACAGAATGGCCTATTGTAGCGAATGTTGTGAACGCTGGCAGGAAATCAAGCAAAAATGGTTAACTGGATTTGAAGGAGAAAATTCCCTTTCATGCCACGCGGCCACACTCATAATTATCTGATTGTTGCCGACCATTAGGAATTTGATTTATTGTTCTTTGGCAGTCAGGATGGAGGTTTCTCACCCCCGCCTTGGACGTGTGTAAAATGCACAAGTCTGGAGGGGCTGAGGAGAATATGGGGAAGCGAGAGCCATATGTCTGTGCTGTCAGAGAGCCACTTGTTAGAGGAAGTTTAGCCTCCCTGTGCCTCCAGCCACAGCCTTAATTATTAACAACATGTCTCCCCTCTGAAGAGCTGTGTGAGGGCAGCTCACTGAAAAAGGTGCTTTGGAGTGTGGGCTGCAGGATGCCAACTCTCCTCTGGGTACTGAGATATTCAGTTAAAGCAGTGAAGGTTTTTGGGAAAGTTGCTGGTTTGTAGATACTTATCTCCCCCTTTCCTCTCATGTGAGACTCGGTAATTGAAACTTACTTGTAAACACATAAGCAAAACCAGAGTGAGTCATTTTCTTTTACATTTAAATCAAGGCAATCATCATCAGATCTCTCTGTGCCCATGAAAGATGTGAAAACGATAACCTTTGGGGGTTTGCATCCAGGATTTTTCTTCCTGTAAAGTCATTAGAAAAACTCAGACTTTAGTTCTCGGAGTGATAAGTGACAGGAAGTCGTGATCTGCTAAAAGTTCCCCTGATATTCAGCTGCAAACTGTATGTGATTTTTAAAAAATTAAATGTTGTGTGAATGATTTAATTGGGGCTGTCAGCAGGGATTAATCTTGTCTTTCTAATACAGAAGACAACAAATGTTTAGCCCTCGCCATCAGCTGTAGATTCTGCCTCAAAACATAATTATTTTTTAGGCAAAAGTAAAAGGCAAACTCAGAGGGGAGCTTTAAAGACCCCTCTGGATCTTCACTGTAAAAAAAACAAACAAAAACAAACAATTTTAAAAGGTAAATTAGGCTGAATGAGTAAAACCTTTCATCCTGGAGCTCCCTGTACTGGGACCAGGTTGTATCTGCCACTTTTTTAAAAGACGTTTTAAAAATTTGCTTTTAGAACTAAATATCTAAAGTGGATGTACCATTATCTAAGCATCAATAGCATCAGTGTTGACTAATACATTTTCATACTGCTGTCTTATTCTCCAATTTACAGTCTCACTAAATCCTGATGATACAAATAAGGAGACTTACTGTTTTTCAAAATGTACTCCAGTCCCTTTTCCCTCTTTTCCATAGGCTGTTTGGTTTCACCTCACACTTTGTCAGCTATTCGTTCCAAAATATGGGAACGCTTTTCAGTTGGAAATGTAAAAAATAGCCTACAGACCTTCAGTGGTTACTTGATATTTCATCAAGTATGTCCCACAGAAACATGGCTGCACAGAGCATCTGTTTGTTTGTTTAGCATCCACACCGTCTATCGGCAACCTCAAGAGTCAAAAGGATTATAAAGCTTCAGGGAAGCCCTACCTTCTGAATGACATGAGTGTGTAGTGTCACACAATTTCTCAGTCCAAATGTCCAAATTGCGATGGTTTGGAATAATTTGTGCACTAACCAGCGAGTGATGTCACTGACCACATCTGTCTTTTCACAGTCATGGTAAAAAGAAAGCAATCAATTTTAAGGTTTTATAAATCAGGAGTTGATAAAAAATGATCTACATCTTACCAGGTTTTAAAATGAGGTAAATACAATCTTAGAATAAAAACAACACGTGACATATTGTACACACTAAGGTCCTACCACAGCATTTCAGTCAAGCTGAAGTCTGGACTTTGACTTCAGCTTGACTGAAGTCAAAGTCTCTCTCCCTGTCTCTCTTTCCCCGAGCCTTTCTTCCTCTTTTTCTCGTGCGTCACTCCTCCACCACCATGCTTGACATTTGTGATGAGGTGTTTGTTTTTGTCAAACAGGGTGCTGTGCATTATGGCCAAACATCTCCACTTTGGTCTCACCTGCTCAAAGGTTATTGTTCCAGAAGTCTTGTGTTTTGATTTTTTCTTGGTAGCCCTTCCAAACAAGCCATACGTGTTAAGGCTAAATCCATCACTAACTTTAACATTTGACGTCCTAACTGTGGCCTGTAGAGCCTAAGATGTACCACTTTGGGGGTTTTTTCCCCTAGTCTCTCTAATGATTGCAAGGTGTGGTCTTGAGATAAATTTCCTGGGTTGTCCATTTCGGGGAATATTGGCAACTGTTGCGAATGTTTGCCATTTGTGAATAATAAAGCTGTCATGAGGGTAGCAGAGGTAGAGCCAGTACACTCAAAGGCAGATGTGCAGTAGGGCACGTGGTAGCAAATTACAATTTAATTGCAGGAAGTAGCTCTTAAAACTACAGTTTCCCCAAAAGCATCCACATCAAACCCAGAGATGATGGGTGATAGAAAAATTGAAGAGTTTGAATTTTTAAATAATATTCTAGACCTCAAGATAATTTTTTACATAACACCTTAGATTTACCAATACACTGCAGATGGTGTGATGCTATGAAAGTAACAGATCTCGAGATGCCATATAATCAATACATGCCTATTTTCATTGGAGTTGCATTGTAATTATCCAGCAATAAGTCAACTGTAATTATCAATTACAAAGTCGAGATGGCTTTATTGAGTTTTTATTGAGATTGAGTTTTAAAGCCAGAATTAGGTCAAGATGTTAGGTTCTTGTTAGTTGCAATAACAACCTCAGAAATCCACATGTGTGCATCATCCAACAAACATCTGCCAGTGGGCTGAAACAATAATGGAAGCAAACGAAAGCAGTCCACAACATCTTTTGTTGGTGCAGATATTTTATCTATGAATAAGCAGGAAACAAAATGTGATGTGTTGTTCATAGGTCAGTAGTTGAGACACGAGGCAAAGATATGGAGATTTAGTGATATATTTAAGAAAATATAAACACATTACCGCCCCCAAAAATCACCGCAGCCAAGTCAGATTTCCCCTCTGATTTTCCTCATCTGTCCCCAGAGTCAGTTGCCCATTAACACAGTGTAACTATTTGACCTTTTCATAACTCTCTTGTTATTGGTCTTTGTGCCCAGAACAGCCTGAGGGATATGACGGTTAAAAAACACAGAGCATCCTCCTGGTCTGCATCAGAGCTCACCATCCCCCATTGTCAGGACAGCCGTTTAAAAAAATACACATGCAAAAGTCTTAAGTCTCGTCTCCCAGTTTTCAGTCATATGCTGTTTCTAATGGAGCATGACGTCTCTGTAGCCGATCACGTTGATGGTTCTGCATTTTTAAATCAATATCCCAAAATAACTTTGTGAAAGTATGGATTGGCTTATTACCTTAAAGCAGCCGTTTGTTAAATTTAAATGGTAAAAATCATTAGTTCAACAGCCCAAAGCTTAGCAGCTGTTAAAATTTGTTCCCTTTCATTATTTGACTTGAAAATTATCAATCAAAAAATATTTAATGGGATTATATGTAATCAAATAAAATGGCTTACACAACTGTTACATTAGGGGTTGTAAAATAGCATTAAAAAAATGTATCAAATAAAGATCTGCACTGACATTTGTGGAGCTATTTTTGCATGGATGATACGTTAGTGGCTTGTTTTTAGTCCAAAAAGTACTGACAAAGTTGAAGTGTAAGCACTGTAATAGTGGGAGGAGTTGCAGGGAGTGTTTGCAATGCTATTTATCTTTTGTAAAACAGCATCGGAATCACAAAGTTGAGAAAGAGACAAAATGATTTGATTTCAAGTACCGCAGTGCAAAGATCTAACACCAAGTTGCTGCAAAGAGGTGAAATTCTGGGAGTGCCTTGGACTTACAGTTTACAGAGTTTACATCATGCCTAATGATTAAAGTGGCAGTATACATCTCCACAGGAAAACAAGCCCCTTTGTTTGCAGGGAGCCAGATTTTGTACTCAGTGTCAGACAGAATTGCACATTGAAAACAAAGACTGTATTTAGCAAATCTAAATTCTTGGAGTCTTTATTCTACAAACAAGAGATTATGCAATCAGTGTTTATTTCACAAAGATAAGTTTAAGCAAAGACCTAAAGCTTTTCTACTCTCTGCTCTCATTTGTCTGCAATTAAAAGCTGCATGTGACTATACAGGTGGCACGAACACGATGGGGAAAAGGACAGGTAGTGGTTCTTCCCAAAAGTTTTCCAAAAAGGCATACGTTTATCCCTTTTTCAGTTACGTGGTGCTGCTGCCTGATCTAGAACCAGTTCCGTGCATTATTTTCTTCTCTTGAAACTCACCCCAACTTCTGCGAGTAACACTACATAACAGTTTGTTCCCAAACTGTTTCCACATGTGGGGTGAGTCTCAAAAGACACCAAAGCAGAACTGGCAACGTGTCAGTGAAAAATAGGTTATTGAAACTCCCACGTGAACCATCATCAGCACTGAGAAATATATGGGAAATGAAGAGACATTGTCCTGTTTTCATTTCCTTGGTGCTCAAATACTTCTTGGTTGGTTTCAGTGGGGCAGTGGCAGCACTCCCTTACCTGTGAGACACACCTTTATTTATTAAAACAATATACGCTAATAATTTATGTAAAAATGTAATATGTTACGTTGAGACGCCAAATGAATCCAATTTAACTCATTTATTGAAGCTGCCACGGCCGAAAAATGAGCTAAAACAAGACTTTATTAAACTGTTTGCCCAAATCTAATTTGATCTCTCGTTTCTTATTTGTGTGTTTGGAGCCGATAAAACAGGAGGTAAGCTTATAGCTGAGCTGGTCTGCTCATCTTTTTCATTCCCGTCACAAAAACCTGCACAGCACCTCACACACATAGACACATGCCTGCCTGCATATGCACAAAAACAAAAGCCCCCCCGACACACACACACACACACACACACACACACACACGCACACACACACATACGCACACACGCACACACACACATACGCACACACACACATACGCACACACACACATGCGCTCTGACATACAAGCTCACAGAGCCCAGTGCTGCGGAACAGCCATCAGTCAAAGTGTGTTGGCGCTGCAGGTCCGGGGGCATTTACATAGATAGATGATGGAGAGATTATGGGGCACAGAGGTTATTAATCACTCTGCTGAGAAGGAGAAGAGGGACTCCTTGGTGTCACTCTTCTCTCCAGGGATGGCTCTTTACCCTGGATATGTCTTTTGTGCCATTTTCAGTGTTCTATTTGCTGCCTAGCTAAACCACAGAGGTATTATAAGTGCCTTGGCATTCTGTATTGCTGCAGGGTAAAAGTACAGTGCAACGAAGTTCACCTCCAGTCAATACCTGCAGGGCTACAGTCTAGAAATTGTGCTGAAATGCAGAAGAACTAATTTTGCCATACACGATGGGTCATTAGGAAAAGAAATATGGAATCACATGCAAACTAGTCGAGTAGCCATTTCGACTACTTTTTACCTTTTTGCAAGGACAAATATCAGACGTGGTTACCAGTACATGCTTTTTACAGTGAATGACAATGGAGTGTTAAAAAGCTAGGTGACCCAATTAGTAAAGCTAATAATTCACATAACTGATTTTGCTTGAATATGTATTGCAGGCATTTCATTTCAACAACATTTTGATCGGAAAAATATTGTTAAAAATTTCTTCATCCATTAAAAGTGTAAAAACTGCTTTAAACTTTGCTGTTCTGTTAAGAATCTGTTCTACATACCTTACTGGTAATTCACCATGTTTTCCTTAACTTATTTATTAGCAAGAGAAGAACAGTAACAGAAATTGTTATGTATGCAAACCTAATTTTAATTCTAAGTCTCACTATATTGCATTAATATTTAAGAATTTTTATATTTTATCGTCAGTAACTGATGCTCTATTATTATTATTTTAATTATTTTTGGCCCATCAGTTTCAGTTTAGTTTTGTCCTTTATTTATGTGTACACAGTTTTCTGTGTACACATAAATTTTCATATATAGACAAATATCAGGAAAAATTGTGGGGTTGGATGTGAACCTCCATCAAAGAAGCTACTCATTTATTTCCCATTTATATTAAATATTGTAAACATATTTGCATGAGTTGTTTTAGCAAATATTTCTTTACATGCATACAACTCATATTAAAGCTGTAAGTAAACCTTAAAGATTCGCTCATATATTTAAATATATCGTGAAAAAAAAATCGTGCTTCTCTGTTCCAGGTCGTCTTCTTCTACAGTAGTTTCACATGTGATTACTCAGAGAGTTAAGTTCTCAATAACTCAATACCTTACTGAAAATTGTAACCTTCCCGTAGTTTAACATTTAATAGCACCCACTATTCTGCATGGTGTATGAATTTTGAATTGTGAGTGGTTGGAATGGGACACTGTGGGACTGGCAAATGTGATAATGTAGTAATCCACACCGACAGGTGAAGTACTCTGCTCCTCTGTTCTGTTTGCTTTGGTAAATGTAGCTGCTACCGTCTGACCTCAATGGGACCTGACATTTGGACCCTCCCTGTCCTTTCTCCTCATTTAGTCCATCTCCTCTTCCCAATATTGGGCTCGTGCAGCAACATGCATATGGTGTCTGCACAGGTTGATGTTGCAGCGATGACTCTTTGGCCAAGTGGCATCTTTGTTTTTTTGAGAGGAAGTAATGGGTTCATTGAATCACTTGGTTAAACTAGGCAGGCGGATGTATGGCAGGACTGGTGCTGCAGCTGATAGATGGATGGGTAGATAATGAATAGAGGGGTCGATGCATGGATGAAAACCTCGGTGGATGGATTGAAAGATGAGTGATACATGGGAGATAAGAGAATGAAAGCCACTTTAGAGATAAAGTGCACTGGTAATTTCCTTTTATCCTGATGACATGCTTCTTCCTTGATTCTTATAACCTTTTATCATCCATATAACTAAGCTGCGCTGCATGAGTCTATTAACAATATGAATAGAATATCTATTTAACAAATTTATTTAGTCAGGGTTAGGGTCAAGAAGAAAAGCCTGATGTGGAGACAGGAAAATGTTTACTACCTTTATGCAGAAAAGGGTCAAGGTCAGAAAATAAACTACCAAAAAACTTTTTCAAAATAATGTTTAATTTTGTGAAACTTTGTATAATGATATAGACATGCAATGGCTGGCTACACCTCGAACTCTCCTGTGTCCACACTGAAGAGCAGCTATGCTGTCATCAGCTAAACTAAAATAACTGACACAACAAAATAAAACCTGGGGGAAAAAGTCAAGAAGTTTACTAAAGTTACCAACCCCCCAAAGAAACAGGTAAAACAAACAAACAAACAAACAAACAAACAAACAAACAAACAAACAAACAAACAAAAAAAATCCTCAGCCAAGAGTCTTCAAGTAGTTTTAGCTGTTAGCACACCTTTTCTGCTGGTCCCTGCTTCAAATTTCAGCACTAGTGGAGGTCTATTTCGTGCACTCTAGTATCTGAGGAACTAAAGATCCTCTGGATTAACTGAGAAGCAGCTGATAAGGCTAGCGCTCTGTGCTAACATCGACTTTATTTTAAGACAGTTAAAACAACTCTTGCCCAAACCTGCAGCTCCTTATATGGCCACTAGGGGTTCCCTAAAAAAGCAAGTAAGTCGCAATAAGATGAAGATGATGAAATTAGATGTTGAGAGATTTCTTTTCTCTTATCTGGGAAATTCTTTCATTACCGCAGTTGAAATCCTACTATACACATTTTTGTATTAAAGCTTTAAATGGGCTCAGTAAAACAGCTTCATTAAAAAAAGCATATTAAGTAACTTAACAAAAGCAGTTATAACTGAATTAAAAGACTTGAGCAATGTCCAACAATGTCCCCCCACCAAGTTATTTCTCATAGATGCTAACCTGAAAGTGCTACTGGAGCCTGTATCTGTTCAACCTGCCTGTTTTAGTGAACCAGACATGGCAGGAGCTGATGCCCCATCTTCATCATCAAGGTCTTGCTAGCATGCAAAAGCAGTCATCAAAAGTATTTATATACTACACTCTCACTCCTACATCACATACTGTCCAAGGTGGTTGAAAATTCTGTTACAATGATAAATCAGAGAACACTTTGGATATTTCATTCATTTAGATCCAGTGTGTGATTTAAGTCTTTCTTAATTTATTTATTGTTTTTTAGCAGAATATGTACGGTCGTATGTCTGCTAGTATATAAACTCACCAACACACTTTATTAGAAGCAACTGCTTTTTAACACAAATATCTACTCAGCCAATCACACAGCAGCAACTCAACACATTTAGGCGTATAGACATGATTAAGAGGACCTGCTGAAGTTCAAACTGAGTGTCAGAATGGGAAAGAAAGATGGTTTAAGTGACTCTGAATGAGGCATTGTTGCTGGTGGGGCTAGGCTGCTTCCAAGTGATGGTATGGTAACAGTAACTCAAATAACCTTCTGGCAACCAAGGTATTCAGAAGAGCATCTCTGAATGCATAACATGTTAAACCCTCTGTCAGCAGAAGAGCACACTAAGTGCCAGCCCTGTCAGGTAAGAACGGGAAACTAAGGCTACAATTTGCACAGACTCACCAAAACTGGACGGTAGAAGATTGGAAAAATGTTGATGGTCTGATGAGACTCAAATTCTTCTGCAGCATTCAGACAGTATGATCAAAACTGAATTAGAATATAAAAGCATGGCTCCATGTGACACAATGTCACAAAGCTCAGATCATCTCAAACTGGTTTAATTGAATTCACTGTACTCAGATGGCCTCCACAGTCACCAGTAACATTCTCTTTCCAGTACAGCTCCTTGGGAATGTGATGGAATGGGAGGTTCACATCCCACAGTCTGCAGCGACTGTGTGATGCTGTCGTGCCAATATGGACCGAAATCTCTGAGTGTTTCCAGCACTCTGTTAAATATATGCCATGAAGAATTAAGGCAGGTCTAAAGACAAAAGGGTGTACGGCCCAAGACCAGCAAGGTGTATCTATAAAGTAACTGAATGATATGGAATTATACAGATGTTGTATTAAGTCAGGATGGGAGGTTTTGTGTTGAAAATAAAGGGTAATAAGATGATGTTTTTCTCCTGCTTCCATTACAGTTACATTTTAGCCAATTAAAACATATTGGGAATTAAGTAAAGGCAAAGTGTGGGATGAGGAGGATATTGTGACTATGGTGGGGTATCTCCTAATTCCCATCTTTTCATTTGAGAAAAAAACTTTTGTTTGAGGTCTAAAAGTGATTTCAGATTTGTTTTTTTAAATAACTGTGCCCAGTCTCATGTTTTTAATTATTTATCATGAAACAAACGAACTGTCCCTTTGTGTCAACCATGGACATAAATTGTGGATTCCAGCCGTTCGGACAAAGATTACCTAATTCCTTGGAGATTACTGTGAGACTCCAGCTGCCAGAGGATTTGACATGATGTGGAGAAATGTCACCAACCAATCATGATACAGATTGTAGCAATCAATCAATCAATCAATCAATCAATCAATCAATCAATCAATCAATCAATCAATCAATCAATCAGTAGTGTATGTGTGTGTGTGTGTTTGAGCACAGTATTCACCCGTTTGCTCTTCCAGGTCAGCATGTAAAAAAGGAGACGCACAGAGACCCTGAAAGCATCGCCTTTCACATTCATCAATTACCGCACGCGGGTGTGTTGTGTCTGTCAGGAGGAGCAGATGGTGTGCGAGTGTGCATCTGTGGGTGAGTAAGGCAGGGTGAAGGTGTCGGTACGCATGTGAGAAACAGAGAAAGGTGATGACAGAGACAGAGATAGAAATGTATGAGACAGAGATGTACAGATGTGTGAGGGAGATATGCACAGGTGTGTTACACGGGGGGAGGACCGGCGTGCTCGACCGTCTCACTGCGCCTGGTGATGGCTGCAGGATAACTAATCAATCTGTACCTGCCTCAGAGAGGGAGAGAGCGGGGAGGAGAAGGAACACTCAGACAAGATTAGCGGAGAGAGATCATGTCAGCCGTGCACACTGCTGGCTTCACTGCAGATCCTGTTTGTGTGCTATTTTTTCCAGGCTTTTAAGATAAACTTATGTATTAATACGTTTGATTACATTTCCTTGGAAAAGGGAAATAAAACTATTTATGACGCTTTTCATTGTGTGTGTGTGTCTAAAAAAAACCACGGATATTAGTCATGCTTGTAGAACCCAACACTTAGTCACTTCATATTTTTCCCAATTACTCAAATTCCTTCGGGGTGCAACCAGAGCAGTGAAGTCAAGTGGAGGCAGTGAAATTATTTTAAACGGATAGCTTATTTAGCTTATAGTGAAATATATTTAAAACAAAATGCCACCTTTTTGCTGCATTTTTTGTTTTTTTGGGTAATACTTCAGCAGAAATTTTCAGAGATGAGCTGAGACAAAACAGCCCCAGAATCTGATTTCCTTCTCCCCTAAACTTTCAGAACTTTGCAAATCTACTTTCCACCCAAATGTTGCTTGTGCAAATCTTGCCGCTTCCTTCAGTGGGGAAGATTTTTTTTCCCTTCCTTCTTCTTCTTCTTCTCCTCCCTCCTGCTCTTAACAGTGTACCAGCGGTTCTAGGGGCTGTCATATTGCATCAGCGCACTGCTGATTACTTCCACCTTGTCTCCCTCGTCAGGAAATGATTCTGACACGCACTCACACCCTGCTTTCTCTGCATCAATATGCGTGCGATGGAAAAACTGCAGACAGTAAATAAATAATGAAAGACAAGGTAGGGAGGAGGAGGAGGAGGAGGAGGAAGGGTGGGGGCTCTCTTGTGTCGTTCTCTCTTGGTCTCTTTCTCTGTCCTCTGTGTGTGCGTGCGAGTGACTCACTGTGGGAAAGTGCTGTGTGCATTGTGCGAAGGTACCTACGTGCATCGCAAGCATCTGCAGCCGTACAGTTTTCCTTTTAAGTCGGAGACGGAAATAAAATTATAGGATTTATTACACAAACACTCCTGAAATGTTTGAAGGCACTGATGACTGCCATAAAGCTTTTAAAGATGGCACTAACCTTGAAATTAGAACATCAAGAGCATTCATTTTGACTTCCTTGAAATAGCATATTCATTTCTATCATCCAGTATTCCAATCAGGGCTGCCCTTTCTTAGCACTTCCTCACCTCAGGAAGGTCTTTGGAAGTTTTTCTTCCTGGTGGCAAGATGTAAGTATGCCAGCAGTGCAGCGCAGGAGCATTTTCAGTCAAAATCCCTGAAGGAATTATCACAGACACTCTGCATTTCTGTGGAGGACACAGAGAGGGTAAGCACATCTGATTGGCCCACTAACCCCCGGTTCCCAGTGGCAAGACTGGCATCAGAGGGGCCCGCATACACGTCAGTATTTATTTAGATGGCAGGTGATTTACAGTCACCCTCTTCACTCATAGCATTCCGGGTACAGTTCAGCAACCATGCAGCCCTTGTGAGAATATCCTACATCTTCATCCCTTCATCACTCCAGTCCCGTAAAACGTTTATGTTGATGCTGCAATGACATCCACACTTAATTAATATTTAGTTGTCTAAACATTCATGCCATCCAGTTTATCAAATGACTTCAGTTCCACATATGCTGCAGCGTTTGTCTTGGATAATGTTTTGCAATTGACTTTTTAATTCATGCTTCGAAAAAATAAATATGAAGAAGTAAAATGCACATTGTTGCAGGCCAGCCTTCCCACTGTTATCAGCATTAGGAAACAAAAATTAAGCAATCGGGTGAAATCGAGAAGTCTATGATATCATTTTCAACACAAATAGAAGCTAATTTCAATGATTCTTCCCAACAATGACGAAAGACACACTATTAAAGGAAGTCACATTTAAAATCATCTTCAATGACCCAGATGTCTTTGACAGGAGTTGGTGGACATAAAAGCGCAGTTGATCTTGATTTTGATTTTATTGATTAGCATTCAAATTCAAATCTCAGTGAAAACAGTGAAAAAAAACAAACAAACAAACAAACAGTGAAAACAGAACAAAAATCTACCATAAAGAAAGAAAGCATGAGACAAGGCTAATCAAAAGGTATTGGCTGAAGCATTTGCTTATTACGCCAACCCTTTTCACAAAATATCTTTTTATATGCAGCTCCTGTACACAGGGCTTGAAGAAAATAATAAAACAAAGCAAAAACCAACCAACCAAACAAACAAACAAACAAACAAAAAAAAACAAAGAAAAAAAACGTTCCACCTTAGATAAGTAACTACATCAAAGCAAAAGAATCAAGAGGTTGTTTTTTTTTTCTCCTTTTTGCTCTTTCATTCTTGATTTATATATTTTTCTATTACTCTATTTTTAAACATGTTTTTAAACAAGGAAAATGAACTACACCTTTTTAAATCACTGTCATAACTATTCCACAGGTTAACTCCTCTAACAGAAACACATCTCTGCTTTATATTTGTCCTTATCTTGTTTTTTTTAAAGAAATCTGTTCCCCTTAAGTCATATTGACTCTCTCTGACTTTGAACAGCTTCTGAGTACTGGGGCAAAGCAAGTTATTTTGTGCTTTATACATTATCTGTGCCATTTTATATTCAACTAAATCATAAAATTTCAGGGTATTCAGATTAATAAACAAAATGTTAGTTGGTTCTATATAGTTTGATTGGTTTATAATTCTTATAGCTCTTTTTTGTAACTTCAAAATAGGAAGAGTGTTCGTTTTATATGCATTACCCCATATCTCCAGACAGTAAGTCATATATGGAAGCAACAGAGTACAATAAAGTGTGTATAATGATTTTTTGTTCAGGACATGCTTTGTTTTATAGAGAATAGCAATGGTTTTTGACATTTTTGTTTTCACGTGGTTTATATGAGACTTCCAACTCAGCTTATCATCAATTATCACTCCAAGAAATTTATTTTCGTACACTCTTTCAATTTCAATTCCATTAACCCTGATTTTAGATACATTTTTCATTTGTCTAGTGCCAAAAATAATCAATTTTGTTTTCTTTATATTTAATGATAACTTATTTACATCAAACCAGTTTTTTAATATATTTAACTCCTTTTCCGCTGTAGTCAGAAGCTGTTCTAAGTTTTTACCTGAGCAGTACAGAGTGGTATCATCAGCAAACAATACACATTTTAACAGTTTGGAAACACTACATATGTCATTTATATATAATATAAATAATTTAGGGCCCAGCACAGAGCCCTGAGGAACACCACAAGTTACCTTCAACTGCTTAGATTTTACATTATTGAATTCGACATATTGATATCTTTCATCCAGGTAACTTTTCATCCACTTGTATGCTATCCCTCTTATGCCATATCTCTCTAGTTTATTCATTAATATAGAATGATCAATTGTATCAAACGCCTTTTTTAAGTCTATAAAAACACCAACAGTATATTCCTTATTATCTATTGCATTAGATATCCCTTCAACAAGTTCCATCACTGCCATTGAAGTGGACCTTTTCACTCTAAAGCCATATTGGTTATCACTTAGGAGATTAAGCTTCTCAATATATTTATCAAGTCTATTAACAAATAACTTTTCTGAAATTTTTGAGAACTGTGGGAGTAGTGATATTGGCCTATAATTGGTAAACTGACATCTCTCTCCGTTTTTATGGATTGGAATAACTTTTGCTATTTTCATTTGTGAGGGAAACACACCAGTTTGAAAGGACAGATTACAAATGTATGCGAAAGGTTGCACTATATATTCTATAATACTTTTAACTAATATCATGTCAATACCAAAACAGTCAGTGGACTTTTTATTTTTAAATGTCTTCACAATGTTAATTATTTCTCTATGAGTTGCAGCACTGCGTCTGAAGAACAGACAACAAAATATTATAGACTGATGGCTGATGTTTCATTTAGTTTGCCTACTATGGGTTTTAAATCAAACCTCAGTGTTTAACTTAAAAAAAAAAAAGTTAGAGCAGAAAAGCTGATTGGGCACGTGCAGAGGAGGGACACTAGATATACTGAACAACAGGATGTCGAGGATGGAGCTGCCAGGCAGGGGAAAAAGAGGGAGACCTCAGAGAAGATTTGCAGATGTAGTGAAGAAGGACATGCAGAGGGTTGGTGTGACAGAGGAGGATTCAAGGGATAGGATGAGATGGAGACGAATGATTACTGCGGCGGCCCCTAAAGGGAGCAGCTGAAAGGAGAAGAAAGAAGCATCCTGCATGTACGCACAGCATGTTTTGCCAGATGTCGCTGCATACATAGAAAGCGAGAGAACAGTTTAACACTATCCCTGCCAATGACGAAATATTCCAGCAATCGCCTTTCTCACATCATGCAATAGCATTAAAAATGTAAAACTCTAAAAATTATCCTGGAGGTCTTGAGTGATTAATGATTCATGAGTCACCGGGAAGTTCAGAACAATACTCTGGCGGGGAAAGTGTTAAGGAACAAGAAAGTCTGCATTAGAAGGTTGGGGAGGTGGTGGTGAAGTCAGAAGTTTGTCTGGCAGGAGACAAACTTCTGACTTTTGTCCCATTTGGAAGTTTTTAGGAAGTTTTTTTGCTTCTTTTTTGTGTTTTGTTTTTTGCTTGCACTGCTTAGGTAGTTTTAGACACTAATGCATTAGGTTAGGTTTAGTTGTCATTTTGGAAATTATATATTGGATTTATAAGGCACTTTTCCTAACAAGGTTACAAAGTGTTTCACAGAAGGGAATTTGTGGAATATTGAAAAATCTAAGAAAAATAAGGCTACTAAATACTGAAAGTAAACTTTTAAAGCTTTACTAGCTTGTATTTCCAGCTTTTGAAAAATGGTTTCATGAAATAGCTGCTGCTTTAACAAGGTAAGAACACAACAGGTACCTGGAAATTACAGGTTGCTACTTACCTGGAAAGGTTTAATGCTTCTTGGTCAAGCAGAGGCTGTGCAGCATCTGGAGGATTGCACATAAGCAGTAAGCAGGGGCCTCGCTTGCAACATGCATGCATCCTGTGCATGAAGGCAAGTTGAAAAAGAGGCCGCTGTTGCATGTAAGACCCCTTTTTGTGTTCCTTGCATCACCCGCTTCACATGTGTAACTCAGCTGGCATTCCTTCTAGACCTCGTGTGCATGTTCACATGCTCACATTGACTCCGGTGGTCAGAAAGAATTAAACAGACCTTAGTTTTAAATTCACACAAGTGCAGATCTTGTACATTGTGTACTGCTAATAGATACAAACGCCAAAGCTTAAACTTTGATGGCCAAGTTGAAATAAATCAGAACCAAAGCTTTAAGGGACCGTCAATTAATGTAAACCAGACATTTATTGTCTTCTTCTTACTGAAATGATCTTACACTTTTCACGGTGCTAAGTCGTGTTAAGTCTGACTATGCAAAACTGGAAACTTGTATACCGTGAAATGCTTTTCAAGAGCGTGAACTTCTAGTTTTCTTTTAAGAAGAAATTGCATCTTCTGCTGTTTCAGATTGCGCTGCAAGGTCCAAGCACTGCCTAAATGGTCGTCTCCTGTAAAACATTAAACTTTACATTGTAAAAAGAAAATACTATAAAAAATGGAAAATGGTAATTTATTAATCCTTTGTTCCCTCCATTTCAATGCATGTTTGAATAAATAGTAAATGGGTGGTTTTGGATGGTTAAGAAAATAAGGAAATTCATTTTAAAACATTCATCGTACTGTATTGTTTTTACAGATTTTTATCGTTCTTTTTTTCTTTTTTACAGTATATCTTGATGCACAATATTAACTGAAAGTGTTATTTAAAGAGGATCTGGTTAACTGTTGTATTAATAATTCTCCAACAATGTGGATGCAAAACACACAGAAAAAGAAGAATGAGATGTTTCACAATGAATGATTTAATTGTTCCTGTATTAACAGGATGACAACCTTCACATCTGTCCATTAAAATAGTCCTGTGGGAGCTATTTAGCTTGCACAGCTTTTAAAAGCTCACTAACACACTTTACACGTAGTTTATCTTTTGTAAACAATGAATCTCAGTTGGGGTGTGTGAGTGCTGTGCCTCTTATTGTGACTGTTTTAAAACAGATTGAATATAGCTGACATGAAACAACTTGCTCGTTAGCTACAGACATCTGATTAAGCTGTTGCTTGCTATACATGATCGAACTTTCTTTTCAGTTTAAAAGTGTTTTCAACCAGAACAGATGAGGAAGAAGTCCCCTCCGTGAGACGTCAGGCGTGTACTTCACTTCAGTCGGCTGACTTTCCATGGTTTATGGCTGTTAGTTTCTTCCAGTCTTAACACTCCTTAAGAATGTGGTGCTACACTGGGGACCGAAGGCTAATGTGCTATAAAAACGCTATCATGTTTTAATAAGCTGCTGGCATCACAGGCAAGGTTTGATAGAGACACTAATGGCCCTGTTTTTTGGAGAAATAAAATCTGAAGGGGTGGTGGATGCTTGATGTCAGAAGTTTCTCAGTCCTATTTGCAAGTTTTGGGGTTTTGTATGTTTTCACTCACTGATTTTTTAAAGATGATTTTACTTTTGCATTTTGATGCGTTTGGTGACAGTGAGAGTGGCAGCAAAGCTACTTGTTATGGTTTAAGTTGGCTTGTGTTACACTGAGTACCTTTAACATGTTGAAAAATGACGTTTGAGGCTATCCACTGTGTTTAAATGTGACACCAAAGAGTTTTTGTCTGGAGTCTATATGTGACCTGTTAAGACTCAGCCCAGTCTCATCACTGCCATGAGACAGAGCACTGACACCCAAGGACACCTTCTGTCTCTTGGACGTCGGCGGCTCTGACGAAGCGGCCCATGACTGAGAATGGGATAGCTTGTCACATATCGCCACCACCCTGCTATCTTGCTAACATCCTCCTGCTACCTTCTCAGTCTCTGTCTCTGCCTCTCCCTGTCAAAGCAGAAAGCTGAACATTAGCACTTGGGCCTGAAGACTTTAAATCCTAGTTCCCGAGCAGAGTAGGAGGTGGAGGGAAAGAAGGATTAGAGAGAAGTGTCTCTGATGTTATTTAATCTCACCGTCCAGGGAGTGAGCGAGCCGGCGCACTCCCAGTGCACATTATCAACCTCTGATGACCAGCGAGGGCGGGTGAGGGGGGGAACGGGCGCCTTAGATGCCACATTGCCGCCAACACTGCTGCTGCAGAGCACTTCAAGCCATCTTCCAGGCCGTCCCTAAACAGTCAGCAGCTCAATTTGGGTGATGGCAAGCGTGCTCAGTCAGGGGAGAAGTCAGTCCCGGATGATTTCCTCCTTTTTCTGCTCGTTCTCCTCTGTACTGACACCCCTCTTCCCCCATCTCAGCTATCGTCCAAATGCGCCTATGTCCTCCCTTTGCCTCCCGCTGCCTGCCCCCCACCCACCTCCGCAGCATTCCTATTCCCGCACCCTACCTACCCCAGAAACCAAAAGACCCGGCAATCATTCAGTCGCTCAAGTTATCTCAGGAGCCTGTCTCGCTTCGCCTCCCCCCCTCCAACCTCCCCATCCTCCCTTCTTCTACTTCCCTGCATCCCTCCACCCCTGTGCCCCCCCCCCAGTGCATTCCAGCATGACAAACCACATGGGATTTCACTAGTCCTTTAAAGTCTGCTGCCTCTGGGAACCACTCTTCTTCATGCAACATTTTAGTATTCTAGGGAATACGTGACCGGGGAGGCAACCAATGCAGTTATATGTCTCCCATCTCCTCCAGGTTGTTATTTCTGTTGAGGCTTTAAAAACAGCCAAGAAAGGTAATACTTATCAGGTGATCAAAAGTGATTACTGATTTTTCCCTTTTTTATATATGTTTGTATATCGGGGCATTTATTTTTCTCTCTGTCCATGGTTTCTGCACATAAACGGTTCTACCAGCATTTCTTTTACTGAAGTCATTTTTTTTTTTATTTTAACACATAAAAGCATCACAACAACAATATACAAATTCTTAGTAATCTTTAAAACCAAAACACATTTACACATGCAACAATAGGGTTTAAGACAATGAGTAACTTATTGAATAATCGTGTTTTTGGAATGTCTCAACGTTATTTTGCTGGAGGGACTGCTGTTTACGCTGAAGGAGGAGTTTCATCGATCTCTTCTCTCCAGAACAACATCTGGCATGTCAAATATGTGTAGTGGTCTGTAATTAATTCAAAATTTGAATGTTTTCAACATGACCTACAACTCTTTACTGGCATTACTTTCTACCTTTTTGACAGTTACAACCTTTAGTGATCCAAACTGAAAGGAGAAAAAGAAAAAGACACAATGACCTATGTAGTTCTGTAAGGGGAAAAAAAGGATTTTCTTTGAGAATATGACCCCTCAGACAGCAGTCTGACTCAAACATCTGGCGCTGCCACAATCAAATGACGCCCAATTAGAGCTTAAAGAAGTGTAGCTCACCACACAGGACAATGTGGGCCGTTCTGCTCTATGTCCACGCAAACCAGGAAGCACATCAACAAACCCATCATGGGAGCGCTGCTGCTATCGTTTGCAAACATATCACACTGCCAGCAATGGTCTAAACATGAGCATGGGGATTGTGGATTACATTAAAAAAGAACAAAAAACTGAATAGGACTCAGTTTGATATAATAATTGAAGTAAAAAAAATATATAAAAGGTTGAAGAATAATCATAAGAACAGATTATTGCTCCGCGGTGAAGTGTGTTGGGTTTGTATATCCTCGATCCTTGTGGCCTCTTCCTGTTTGACGGATTCAGGGTGACTGTATGATTGTCTGTTTGAGTCCTTTACACAGGATTGGCTGTGAACCTACAGCCACGACACTGAAAACACATTCATAGACACCAAAAATATACATTATGATACTGTCAAAAGGTACAATAATTACACAGAAAAGGAAATTACAGAGTTAAAACAACACCATTATGTTATCATTTATCTTTTTGTCTGTCCACGTTTTCTTCTTTCATCCTCTCCAAATGTTTCGGGCATGATGGGTTCTGTGAACCCATGAAGTGCTCCTGGCAGAGAGTCAAGAGTCCCACCTGCCCTCCTAACTGGTGGATGGGGTGGCCACGGCTTTCTTTCTAAAAGAACCACCGAAAAGCTTCGCCATTGTTGACCGGCGTCCTCTGTGGGAGACAAAATGTGAAGGACACATTTTATTTCACAGGTTTCATGGTGATGTCACTGGCAACCTCTTGAAAATAAAACAAAACAAAATTCACGTTCAAAAATCACAGATGGCAATAACCCGCAATGTAAGGAGCAGTTGGGTAGAATTGGCTAGAAACAGCATGGACATTAAGTAAAGTAAAAATCCCAGAAGGGCACTTAAAATGGCCAGAAAGCACAACCACCAAATCAAGTATTTCATCAAAGAGCCAGCCAAGGTGATTACATCCACGTCCCACCCACACCCAAATAATCATTACGCTGTATGAAATATTCAATACAAATTCCCAAGAAGCAACAATGAGGCATTTAATTACTGTGAGCTCTAGCCGCAGTGAGGGGGAACAGTGCATCATTTCAATTTGAGCCCGCGCCAGCAGCCGCCCCTCCTTCTTCTCCCCGAAACCTCTACGCCAGAGTGACAGCCTCTTCTTTCCGAAACTCATTTGGAAGTCAGAGACATAAAATACTGGAGTCTCCAACCAATCCCCATGACCAATTAGCACATTTTTTTGATTTTTTTTTCCCCCTGTTGACGGGGGAAATGGTGCATAATCACAACTAAAATCACTTTAGTCTGAGTGGAGAGCAATTTGACATTTTAATACCAAGTGTCATTGGCAGCTTCTTAAAGGCATGCTGATGAGTATGTTAGCACCAGACAGGCGCATGCTCTCAAGCTTATACCGGTTATTGACCACATGTAAAACCTACAGTGTACAACGGGCGCTGATAATAGTTTATATTTAAATTGTATTACCCAAAAGGATTCCAAGCATTTGTAATTATTAATTGTCTGGCATCATGACACAAAACACTGTTTTTTTTTCCTTTTTTCGATAAACAATGAATTTGCCTGATAAGTGCTGCAGGAGGAGTAACATTTATGCAGTCAATGCAGTAGGCGGGATTAATGCTGTCATGCAGTGCATTGCAAAATGGATATTTAAGCAGCCTAAATTAGCTTGTTTTCTCCACCAAAGAGGCTGCTCAGTGACAAGTGAAGTAACAAGCTGAACAGCTTTTACTTCACTTAACTTATTAAACTAAAACCAAAGCCAGTGTGTTTACATTGACTTTTAATGTCATTAGACACTGCATGCATATGCTGGTCTGCAGTGATTTTTCATTCAAGAAAACTCCAGTTGCACTAGTATCAGACTGAAGAACAAGTGCAATACATTGGCAATTTGTTTCATATCAGAATAAACAAGAAATTACATCATTTAAATGTGTGTAGAGTGCACTGTGCAACATTATGTGTAACAACAGATTTCTTAATTATCAGATATTAGTCCCCATATATGCAGGGAGGTCACCTGAGCCCACACTTGTGGTTTCTTTTCATACCTAAATTCTGAAAATGTGATAGTACTTGCACCAGTTCTTCCAGAACTGAAGTTGGCGGCATAACGCACAAGAAAAACTACATGTGGAACAAAGAGTTAATCGCTCATTGGCGAAAATGGCAGAGTCAAGCATGAAAGTACTGTTTGAAGGGGAGTCTCCAAATTGTGGTAACGAATTCACAAAAAGCAACATGCAAATGATGCTATCGTGCTTTTCCAACCAAGCAAGAAAATACTTCCAGTTTAGCGAAGCACCTTAAAGACTGGCATCCAAATCTGTTCAAAGAATTCAAGTTGGTTTGGTTTGGTTTTGGTTCAAACTGATAATATCTGAAGTGTTATAGTTCCTATATTATCCTGAAATACACATTTCCATGTTGTTTGAGACCACTGTTGTGAAATCAGCGATACATTGTAGGCTAAAATGTTAGCAATAGCTAAGTGATTTACATGCATAGGCTAACGTACAGAATCGATACCTTGTAGTAAAAGTAGCATGCTACTTGACAACCACCCTCATTTTTCAGTGTTCTGTCAATAAAATGTAATCATAACATTTTAAAAATAAACTGTCTCCCACCACAATGTCAGTGATTTAAAACAACTTTATAATAAAGGACTTTATGTTTAAGTACAGGAGATAATCATTTTGTTTTGGTATGAATTTGGTATTGTGAATCATGTACTTCCATTGGTACTCACTGCTAATTTACTGTACTGTATTGTGACATTCTTTTTATATGTATGTGTACAATGTGTGTCCAGCACGAATTATAGCCTTTTCACTTTCAAGTAACCAAAACTATTACTTGACTGACATCAATGAGAAGGTCATAAGCCCAACTTTTTAACTAGTGCTTACGATGGCTACACTGACACTGCGATAAGGACTTTAATGTCTTCTGCTATGACAAGTTTAGAATTAAAAGACAAACTTTATTTAGAAACCCACATAAATAATCTTTATAATGAAAAAAGAATAAACATGCCATAAACAGATGAGTCTGCAAACCCATCATCTGATGAGGCTTTTCAGAGCCACCAATGTTATTAAATTAAAGTTTATTTATATAGCGACAAATAACTCGGGGTGATTGCAAATGTGCTCTGGTTTTTCTTGAGACATGTCTGGCACAAGGCATTTTAAACAATTTACAGAGTAAGGTACAGATATATTTCCTTTGGGCAAACACATTGCAGTAGTGATACCAAACTTAATAGTAAGAAACCTCTGACCGGCATATAGAGAATAGCCATCTGCCCTGACTGGCTGGGGTGAGAACTAATGGATTAACATCAGTGCAACACATCTCTGGGCTCTCATTCACACTAGCTGTGGATCACAAATATTCACTCATCAGGTGTAATGCAGTAGATGTGGCTTTTCCTACATTTTAGTATATTCTTCCTATGATCTCCTAAACAGAGTCAGCCGTACAGGTACTGGCTCATCACCCCACCTGATTTAGATGCATGCATTCCTCGTCTGTAGCAACCATTTACCATTTTTTCACACCACATTAAGTAATTACTATTATCCTTCTGAGTGAGTAATGGTGGAACCCAGAGCAGCAGGATACCATCATCACCAATTTAAACGTGGAGGAAATGAAATGCGATCATGTTTTTAAGGGTCAAGATGTGTTCACACATCTAGTTTTTTTTACCTAATTGCCACGAGCTGATTGTTGTATCGCTGCAGTCCATTAATTGCACTTTTTCATTTTTTGAAAGCAGTTTTGCTGTTTATAAAAATGCATGGTTTTTTTTATCTGATTTTTGTTTCAAAATGTATTTTTAGAGAAGAATGAAAGGTTTAATCAAAGTAACGCTGAGCATAAAAGTCCCCTGGAAAATATAGTGGAAAATCAATTTAGTGTTTATTTACACTATATTGGGATTCTGCACAATGTGAACATAGGTTCAACATTTGAGAGTATAAATGATTGCTTTTCTAAACCATTCCCTTGAAAAAAAAATCCAAAAAGACAAGACATAAACACTTCTCAGTTATTAGTACTTTTCCTAGTTTTCTTGATATGAACATTCATCACTTACAGCCAATGTTTTGCTTTAAATTTCCGTTTGAGACAAAAGGATGGAAGCAAAGAACTTAATTTTTGTGGCTTGCAGTGTAACATCTGAGTGAACAAAAAGAATATCACAATGCTATATAAATGCCAAATCACTTACCAAAACTTACACGAGTATTAACCCTCGGTTAATACTCAACACTTAGTACCATTTTTATATAAAAAAGATAAAAATGTAAAAAAAAAAAGTATATATTTTAAGATTCTCTTCGGTAATGCAAACATACAAAAAAACAAAAGAGCCGTAGTGCTGTGCTTTAGGCCTTATGTTTCCATTGCTAATCAGAGTTGGTAAAGTTCGTTGCTAGTGTTTCTGTCTAGTAGTTCGTAGACTTTTCTCAGCTTCAATCTGGACTTTAAGAAAAACAACACCTTTTAGACACAAATAATTGTTATGGCTTAGCAGACCGCTTATGTGGCTGTCAGCTAATTGCTAACAGCTATCGTATCACCAGACTTTAACAACAAACGCAGATCTCTGTGACTCGACTGGACAATATCAACATTTCTTTCAGAGGACTGAACAAACTTTACAATGCTGTGGATGTTGTGAACACATCTGCGCATCCACAGGAGGACATTCATGTCCCGTTCTTTCTCTCTGCCTATACTGTGATGCTCTTGGAGCTGAAGAAAAGACGGGAGGTGAGAATGTTTATCTTGATCCATATTCTCACATTGATTAATCCCTGGTGGAAGTGCGGCTCACCAGAGACAATAATGACCCTAATCTGGGCACTCGGCATGTCTCTGTTTTGTTAAGTTCCCACGTTATCGATCCAGTTGGGCTCTCGAGTGCTGCTTGGATTCCCTCCCAGGCCTCCGTGCCTCGGCACACTGCAGTGACCAGGCACAAAGAAGGCTCAATTAGTACAGCTCTGTGTCGTCTGGTCCCCCACCTGCATGTGCCTTCAAAGTCGACTGGCAGGAAGAGCTGGGGGGGAAGACACAAGAATACGGAGACAAGAGAAAGAGAGGGCGATAAAGACAGGGTGAGGAGAAGGTACGAGCTGATAGTGCTACACCACGGACAAGGGAGCAACGCCAAGGTTTCACCTCAAATCAAGACGCTGTGGCAGCAGCTCAGCTCGCATCAACGCTGCTGCCTCTGCAGCAGAGCATACATAACAACCTGGCTGCAACGACAGACTGAAGGGAAAGACAATTTCCCGCTCCGGCAATGAATGCACACAACAGAGTATTGAACTGGCTGAAGGAGGAGGAAGACATTTCTCCAGACCTCAAATTAACCCCACCACACCAGCACAGTAGGCAGGGTATTCTGACTGTCTGCTGGTGGCTTTGGGTGATAACAACACAGTAAAACTGACATGTAGTGGAATAATTCTCTGCTGATTCTGGTGAGGCAGTCTAAGGTCTCAGGGCAGCATGTGATCTTAACTGGACCTGGCAGGCGCAGTAAACGTTGAAGCCACATCGTCAGCTGATTAAAACAAGGTGGTGGAAATCAAACCAGTTGGACCAAACCAAGCCGAACTCCGACCTCTGCAGAGCCACATGCGTGCAAAGGTGACAAAAACCTCCATCCGGAATCTTAAAAATCCAGGATCCCTATCTTTTCCACACAAATACTGGAAACGCACAAATACTCCCCCCACCCCACCCCCCCAGCCCCAAGCCCACCCCTGCGCTGCTCCTCCTCTCCCCTGCAGCCTTGGCGTCACACTGAGCTGGGGGCAGAGATAAACCACTCAAGACGATGAGGATGATAATGGCAGACGCCACAGCGCCTCAAAATTCAATCAGCGCCCAGACGTCAATGCGGATGAGTGTAAAAGTGAAATATGCTCGCCGGCGTGTGTTAAAAGACGCCACACAGGGCTCGCAGAAACAACAACAGGAGATGAAGAGGACGATGAGGGGGGGGAGGCAAGAGGAGGGGAGAGAGATAGTGAGAGAAAGAAAGAAAGAGGAGAAGAGGAGAGAGAAAAATTAAAATAATGTGTCTTTACTGCTCTGCTTCCGAGCACTATTCCACTGGCATTCTGAGCAGCCCTACTTTAACCACAGACTGTGAATAAATTACCCTTTTGAACTCGGGGTGATTGCAAATGTGCCCCGGTTTCTCTTGAGACATGTCTGGCACTAACCCTCAGCTCTCTGCTCCCAGCCAGCCTTGTCACAGAGGCCCCCCCTGCCCCGCCACCACCGCCACCACCACGACCGCTTCACTCCTCTCACTCCCACCAACACACATTCAAGGCTCACACACACACAGGCGCGCGCAACATCATAAAACTTTTAATTCACCGCAATTACGGGTGGATTTTTTTTTTCTCCAACTATAAACTCGCCTTCCCGCCCTCACTTTTTCTTTCTAGGAAATCTCAAGAATCTGCTTGTACTCTACAGATGACAGAGCAGAGAACAAGAAAGATTTTAAAAAAGGCAGGGAGAGAAAAATCAGAGAAGAGGTAGAATGAATAGAAAGGGGGAAGTGAGATGGAGATATGTGGGAGACAGAAAGACAGAGGGGAAGAGGGAATTTCAGGTAGAGGCATCGGGCAGGTTGTGGGAGTGTGCTGATGTGTTTCCAAATGCTCATTATAACACACGGCCCATATGTTACCCTGACAATACCCATTATTTATTAAGATACGGGCCGGGAACCAGGCCGTACTTCATGACCACAATCCTTTGCATGGAGCTCTAACAGGCTGCAAACAAAACATACACAAATATACAAACTTTTCTTAATTCTGCTTTATTTTTCCTTCACACTGACTTTTCAGATCCATTCAGATGTATAATTGCAAACACTCGTCTTTCTCATACCTACAAACACCTCGCACCTTTGCAAGCTCCAAATACATCTAACACCTCCAAACTACAGTCAGAAAAAACAAACCTTTCAAAATAAAACAACAGTCTGCTTTGATTATTTTAACCCCGGTAGTGAGGTGGGCTAAAACCAAAAGAAATGTCCTTTCATCAGAGTCGAGGAAGGACGACTTTGAGATCCATCCAAAACACTCAGAACCATCTCCAAGCTGGGTGGTGGTGGTGATGTTGGTGGGGTTTCAGGAATCCAGTCAGCCTTAACTGATGTGTTATATATTGCCTGTCACTTTATTCTGGAGAAATATTGGGGCGTTGCCAAGCTCAGACCTGGAAGGTATAGCAATCCATCACCTGCAACGTTACCGCTGTTAGAAAGGTGGGGGCTGAAATCTCATCTTAGGGCTTGTAGCCAATATTCTAGCCACCCAGTGCTGCTTATAAAAACTACCTCTCCAAGGCCGCTATCACGGACAGACCACTCATCTAGGTATCCACACACCGCTGCGCCCGGTGCCGCATCGCCACGCCGCAACATGAGCAGACACAGAGCTTAGACCTCAAATATTGCAAATACTTTCTTATATTCAGCATCGGCGGCAATAAGTAGAGAAGTTGGGACTATAATAAAATAACATGAATAATGTGAATACATCACGCATAAATCTGGGTTTTGCAGATGTTGTTCAATAAGTTACATCAAAACATAATATTTTAATGGAGGCTAGGAAATGCCCTTATTTTTGTTCAGGATGTTAAGCTGTCATTTCAGCTGTCATTGTTTTATGAATTTTGCGTATATGTTTGGTTATATGACTATCATAGGACCATACAGGTGCAAACTAACCCTTGAGCGGGGACTTTTATATTGATGCACCAACAGAAGAAAAGGTTAACTGTGAATTCTGTGGTATGCTGTCCCCACCTGCAGACGTTTATCAAAAAATGTTTCTGGTCACAGACATTTCAGCGCTATAGTTTATGTGATTATACAAGGAGGGCTCAAAATTAGAGAAGCAAATTAAGTAGAATGGTATAACCTTTTTCCCTCTCTAAACAGCATATGTTTTCAGTTGACCCTACTCGAATATGCTCATGGCACACAGACAAAGAACCAGAGTACACCAGAATGGTGATAGCACTCCAACACAGAAATGCGGCTACAATCTTTTAACTCAAGGTCCAGCCTTGCACTAGGCATCCATTCGAGCAAATCAGGCTAAGTGTATTGCGGATGTTTGTGAGTAATGAGGAATTTGGGAGTTTTTCGCTGACTAGGCGTGTATGGACTGGGGGCAAAGGGGGGCGGTGGAGGGGGATGTATGATGGTGTGCTTAAGAGCTGTGCCTGCAAGAGGCGGGGTGGTCACAGGGGGGAGATTAGGCTGAGGGGCAGCGAAGGAAAACCAAATCCATCTCCATCTCAGAAACATCCTAAAGCAGATTACTTACTTCAGTGGGAGAGGAAGAGAGGGATGAAAGAGAAGGAGCGGAGCAGAGGAGCATGAGATGGATGAGGAAGCAGGGAAAGAGAGAGAGCAATTAGCATAGATGCAATTCTGGCACAGTCCTCTGACTTGATATTTGACCTTCTGCGCGAGTCTTGCCAAATATCGCCCGAGAAGCACAGACGGACCATATGGCAAAGTGCTGCTGGAGGCTGAGTGCAGTGTGACTCCAAACCTCCGTATGCTAATGGGCGAATGTAATTACAGTGCAGTATTCCTGTAGGATGTATATTTTACGAGCCCTCCATAGGAGTGGATTTTCTGAGAGACGGGCCAGGCCTCAGTGGCTTCAGGAAATAAACAACAGAAAAACGCCTTTCTTTTATCAAACTGTGAAGGAGCCATTGAGTGGACAGCGAAATGGAACAGGCCCACCGCTCCCGAGGCGGCACAGCGATGTGTCTCTTTACGAGGAAGTCAGTGTATGTTGATGAAAATGAAAAACGCCCACAGTCAAACAGGTAAATCGAAGGAGAGTTTGCGGAACTTGAGACTGCGGCTCTCCTCTGAAAGCTCCCCAGTCAGCGATGTCACGGCAGATGTTTTCAATCAGCTGCCAACGGCAAAACACCTGCTGAGCCAGTGACGTCGCTGACGGAGGCTCGACTGGAAGCGCAGGATGCTTCAAACGATGCAAACCAGAGATGGTAGCGAAGAAACTCTGATTTCGCCCTTTAAATCTTGAGATGTTAGTCAACTTTGGATACAGAAACAGAACTCAAGCACTTCCTTCATTCTCACGAGATATGTGAGAATGAAGGAAGCAATGTGAAGTGCACAGTGGAGAATTTGAAATTGAAACGGGCAGTTAGAAACAGCTGTGAAATATGGTAAGAGAGATACAACTTGAGTTTTCTTTAAGTGGGTGTTCAGCCTTAAGTTTAATGGCATCACATGCCTTCAATAAAAAACAAATATCTTTGGATGTACTAGTATCCATAGCTGATATAAACATAGAGGATCTAAGGTTTTCATACACTATTTGATAGTGTATGAAAATCAAATAACTACCTTGACTTTTAAAAGATAAGCCAGCTGTAAATGTCTTTTTTGCAACGCTTTTAAGATTTGTTACAAATACTATTGCAAAAAATGTTTTTTGCTAATAGTTCTACTTCTTTTTAAAATTAGTATAACAAGGACATGTTTAAATTTACTGTACATGTTTGTAAATGTTCATATACAGCATTTATTGTGTTTTAAAAACACAATCGCAAATGTTCAACTCATTTCACCTGTTTTTCCCTTTAAAATGTCCTCCTGCCAATCAATGGCAAAACAACAGATGGGAAGTGTTGAATTTCAATATTTACCAAAACGTCAATCTCTCCCTAGCCTTAAGAGAGTGGCTGGATGTGCTTCTGCTGCTCTGCTCACGAGCTTCTCATGCTACACCTTGTGAGTAGACGTATCTCTAAAATCACACGAGACGCAGTACGAAAACTTCAGTGTCAAAAACTGCGGATTGGTGGCATTTTTAAATATTCAAATAGTGGTTGTGTTATTTAAAAAAACTGAACTGTTTAAAAACGAATTTATAATGCTCAAAAAAATGTAAAGGATCACACAAACAAATTTGAACTTTGATTTTTTTGTGTGGTTTTGAACCCAGCCCTCAAATGTTTGACAATTCTTGTTTCCAGTGACTGCTTTTCCGTCATTTTGTCCTCATATATCGACAAATATTTTCAATATTTGTCACAATCCAATGTTTGATTTAAGTTTTTTTCATTATTTTGAGCAGTATATAGCTATCTGTTAGTGTTCACGCTCAATGACCACTTCATTAGGTACACCTGTTCAGCTGCTCATTAACACAAATATATAGTTAGCCAATCACATGGCAGCAACTCAGTGCATTTAGCCATGTTGACATGGTCAAGATGACTTTCTGAAGGTCAAACTGAGCAACATGATGAAGAAATGTGGTACGGCTGTTTGGGCCAGATGGGCTGGTGTGAATATTTCAGAATCTTCTGATCTTCAGGGATTTTTCCATACAACCATTTCTAAGGGTTACAGAAAATGGGCCAATCAAGAGAAAATATCCAGTGAACGGCAGTTCTCAGACTGAAAATACCTTGTTGATGCCAGAACACAGAGGTGAATGGCCAGACTGCTTCAAGCTGAAGCCACTGGTAACTCAAATAACTATTTGTTACAGCTGAGGTATGCAGAAGAGCATTTATGAACGCACAACCCATCAAAACTTAAAAAAAAGAGCACACCTGGGGTCACTCCTGTGCAAAATATGGATGATAGAGTCAGAATCTGCACCCCTTAAGACCAGAGTGTACCCATCTTCTAATGGCTGTTTTCAACGCGCTGTGTCACGAAGCTCAAATGATCACAAACTAGTTTCTTGAACATGACAATAAGTTCACTTTACTCAAATGACCTCCACAGTCACCTCTGTTGGATCTCAATCCAACAGAGCACCTTTGTGATTTGGTGGAACAGCAGATTTGGATCATGGATGTACAGCCAACAAATCTGCAGCAACTGCGATGCAATTATTTCTTGTTGAATGTAACCATGTAAAGCTAGCATGCCACAACCAGGCATAATCATTTGAGAGCAGCGTGCTTGGTGGTGTTGGGTGTGAGCTTTGAAGAACAGTGAAAAATTTACATCACTATCAAGAACTTTATTTGATGGCTTGATGCTCAAACACATATCCTGATCCCATTTCTGCACGATATCAAGATTTCATACTTGATGATAAATTTGGTGAAAAAATTGGTGAATCAGTTTTGTGCAAATGCACAGTGGCCCAGTAGTTAGCAATGTTCTTCACATAAAGAAGAGTTTGGATTTGATAGTAAAAAAAGATGGATGTAGATGTCGTGATGTCACACACTTTTTTGTGAAGTTCTGGTTTGAAGCCTTGAGAAAAGTATTTTCACCATCACCATCTTGGCTTTTTGTGTACTGACTTGTCAATCGCAAGTTCGTAGACAGTGAACATATGCTAGATATGTCTAACCCTAACCCTTTCCCGAGGGAAATTGGGCAGCATTAACCCAATTTCCCTCCTGATGAATAAAGTATTATCACTCAATCAATGAATCATGATCTTTCTGAGACTTATAACCAAAATTTACCAAATAAACTTAATGTTTTATATAGTTTGACCTGAAATAAGTGAGCCCATAACAGGAAAGCATTTACAGAGGTCATGTCAGAAAAAACAATTTCCAACAAACTTGTATAAACTGGAAGCCTTTGCAACCACAGCTATCGCCATCTGATGGCCTTTAAAATGAATGCAGATTTAAAGAACCTCTGCTTTGGTCTCACTTTTCAAACCAAGAGGCAATGTTTATCTTTTATGCTGGTTTGAATCTTCTTACAGTCCAAAGACAGGCAGGCCACATTAACTGGTGATTCTAAATTGGTGTAGATGTGATGAGAGAATAGTTGTCTTTGTGGTAGCTCTGCTGGTGACCTGCCCAGTGTGTAACACACATCTTACCTAATTTCAGCTGGGATGGGCCCCATCCCTACAGGCATATCAAGAAGGATAGGATAAAACAGCATGGTAAGGAGTGAAGAATATAGATGGATGGAGACATCCCCCTCTGTAACACACTGAACAATTTGATGAGCAGTTTCAGCACCAGATTCTTTCAACCTCGATGTCTGAAGGAACAACACAGGAGGCGCTGCTCTCAGACTCTTTACTTAATCTGATTAGATCAGGCCGACACGTACTGAACCGGACTAAACACACCACACTGTACGACATATATTTGCACACCTACCAGCACCTTATACCTGTTAATATTTCAGAAACACTGGTGTTAATACTTGTGTCTTTTTATGTTTATGCATTTATCTCTTCGTTTTATACAGTTGCTTTGTTGTCTGTTGTGTATATGTGGCTATGACAAATTAATTTCCCTCTGGGATTAATAAAGTTTCTCTGATCAGATCTGTTACTTTAAATGATGGCTAGATATATCCATACTTTTTCATTTCAATTCTTCAATAAGTGCTAGCTTGTGCTAGTTCAGTATTTTCTTCATTCAGACGTCAGCATCGTAGAATATGCAGAATAAGGAAGACTGCAAAAACTCAGCCTTCAAGCCAAAAATTTAGGTTTGGTATTCTGACGTTGTCCAGTAGCACCTGTTCCATTGCTAAAACGTCTCACGCTACATCACAGAATACATCACACACAATGGACTCATGCTGTGTGAGAGATATCTAGGGCAAAACGGGAGCAACTTTATGCTGCTGAAACATTTCTCAGATGCTGTGCCTCTTCCCTTCATCATGCATTGAAAATCCATGCCCACACAGATGGAGGCTGAGCCACCCCTCTGAGAAAAACCCCGCGCAAAAAACAAGGGCTCACCTTAAGGTCAGAGGCTGCATCCGTAGCCAGGATCAACTTCCCGCAGCTATGTATGCTAGCTTCCATTTCAATTAGCTTTACCTTAGCACCCTCGCCCAAGTAAGCCAATGTCATACAGGGCTCCAACAAAGCTAACTCCTGTCTGTGAGCATACCCCTATATATGAGACAGTGAACAGGCTTTCAGGTGCTGCTGAGATTTCAGGAAAACAAAACAAAGAGATGCAGCGGCGAGGTCAATTGAGCTCCAAGACAGGAAATCAGGGCAGTGTGAGAAGCGAGAAGGGCAGGCGCTGAAGGATGGGAGCGGGGGAGGAGGAGAAGATGAACAGGACACGCGTTTTGAGTGTGCGGATACCTGAGGGATCTGGTATGGAAATCCCCAATTTCTCAGCCAAGTTGCAGCCCTTTGAACAGCGAAAGACGTCAGCTAGCACGACGAGAAGCCATGTGGGTGTAACGAAGCGAGGGCTAAGCGAGGCAACATGCTGCCAGTTCTCTGAAATGTTAAATTGAAATGCAAAGTAGGAGCAGGCCTTCTTGTTTTGAGCAGATTTCACAGCATCTGTGTGGGAGCCCTTAAACTTAGAAGGTCCATACGCAGAGCTCTGCATATTTACAGCAAATCAACATAATATTTAGGTTAGGATTAGAAAATACAGACAGCTGAAGATGAATCTTTAATTTTGCTCAGGTAACTGGGAGTCAAATCAATCTGTTCATCAAATTCAGCAAGTAAAAATACATTTCACTTCAGTAAATCAGATTTTTTTTTTAATAATCAGTTGTCGTAAGTAAAATGTACTGCTTATACTTGTAATGTGCTGCTCATGCCTTTTTTCGCTTTTTCTTTTTACACATTTTTAAGCAAGATGTTGGCACTGAGCGAACGTAACTAGTACAGCATCAAAAAAGTCAACACATGAAAAGTTACTGTTATTTTAAAATGTGTCCAAAAACCAACAAGAGGTGATCAAAGGATTTGAAGTGAATAGTAAAGAAATCCTTTTTTTTTTTGGTAAAAGCAAAAATTCCTCTTGCTTTGTCTGTGGAAAATTTCAGGTTGACATTAGTGTGAACTGATCTGCCTTAGAAATATCCAGACAACAACAACAACAGGCACAGCCACAAAAATGTGTGTATTAGTTTGAAATTTTTTCAGATTAAAGAACTGTGACAGCAGAGCTTTGGAACGGCTTTGATTCGTGCCTCCTCCAAACACAAGTGAATGAGGAAAAAAAACAAAACAAGGTAAAATAATTTCAAATGATGATCATAGCACGCATGAAGGCCTGCTATTACAAAAAAACCAGGGAACAGTGGTAAGAAGCAAACCCAGCGATGTACTTCTTCTCCATTCAGTCACGTTATTGCTTGTGAAAAAGCTAGAAAGCAGAAAACATGCTTCGGTTTGGCGCATTCAACCAACCACAGACAAAGGGGTTGCATTTCTGTGGTTGTTCCCTCTACATAACTGTATGCAGGACATTTACATTTGTTTAAAACCTTCCTCCTCATTACAGCTGCAAGAACCAATCCAATCCTTAATGCACAGGTTTGCACAATGCATGCTTGAGATTTGGGAGTTGAGCCATACCCATCACAGGATTCTCTGCGTGGGCTCACATAATTCCAACTTAAGAAGTCACACGCCACAAAGGTTGGAAATCGCTGCACTGCTGCATTTATATATACAGTTGAAAAAGACAGCGAGGCTGCATGTATAAGAAGACTTAATTTGGTTTAATTGAATTTAGCTGAGACACACATACAATAAAAGTTTGATGGTCTCTGCATGTGGAGAAAACCTCCCTTCTGAGGATTAAAGTCATCTAGTTAAGAGTCCAATGACTAATATTCCACCTGAAGCAACCTAAAATGAGGAATTATATAAGGAAGCTTTAGTTAAAACTGGATTTGTGAAAGTTGACAAAGATAAAAACAAGGCAGATATCATTAGTGGGCAGGTAATAAGTCAGGGCTAATCCAAGCACACTCCCACCGGCTTAGTCATCCCAGCTCTGTGCTGATCAGACGGTGCAACTGGTCACAGTTTGTCAAAACGCAGCTTGCACTCTGAGCAGATTGAAATCATTTCTCTACTCAACACCACGCCACAGACAGATCTTTTAAGGAGTGACACAAAACCGTCAACAGCTCAATGGTTTATCAGTCATGGAGGACAAAGGGGCTCAGCGGTAAAAAAAAATATCCACCTGATGTCATCAGCAAGTGCATCATAAATCCTATCCTTTGCCTGGGGACTAGAAACTGACTTCACACCTCTGTGACACTCTCTAACCCCAGGGTTTCTGACAGGGAAAAAAACTTGAAATATCTTTCTGGGCACGGTGTCAGATGCTCGGCATGAAATATTCATAATCTGAGAGCAGAGCCACAATAGAGGAGGTGGCAGCATGCGCGGATTTGACTTGCAGAAACTGAGATGCTTAAACCACATTGACCGATTTCTCCCATCACAAGTTGTCACTCACAAATTCACTTTCACGTCAGTTTTTCTCGGATGAATGGCACAAGGCCATCTGTCATTTGATGCCTTTTAACTTATACGCATAAACACTTTAGTGCATCTGTCCAGCTGCATTGCTTTTTTTTTTTTTAACATCCTGGATCCTTATGCTTTAAGCCACACAGCTATACTTGTATAACCTGGACATTCTCAGGTTTGTGTTTTCGGTAGAGAAATCATAAAAGACAAACTCAGCAAACCAAAATGTGAATGTGTCTCAAAACCCCCCACTTACAATTAAACTCAAATACTTCATATTTTTGGATGCGGTTTAAGTTTTGTATACGTCATAAATTTTTTATGAATTGACGTATAAATTTTTTTAATCTAACAGTGTTAATTAAATAACACTGTTATAAATAAAAGGCGCCGTAGAGCATGAAAAGGTAGCAGTAGCTGGATATGTTATAATACCAGAAATTTAGCAGTTGGCGTGAATCTCGTTAGAGTTACGACATTCTTGATACCCAATTTGATACAATTTACTTTAATAGCTCCTTTATTAAAAAGTAATTTTAAATTACTAACGGGTGGTGGCAAAATGTTAACATCAGAGTTTGCTGACAGGACACAAACTGAAATATTACAATGACTGCCAAATAACCTACTAATGTCACCAGGGGGAATAATCACAGAAAGTGTAAAAGTTGGACATATTTACTGCCACACAGTGTTTTGGTGTGTCGCCACTGGAAGCCTTTGAGGTGAACGTTTACACCAAAACGAGTAACTGAGCCCAAAAACTCGGGAAAGCACCAGAAATCTGGTTTGCAACCACAACTATTTCCATCTGGTGGCCTTCATATAGAAATGCGGGTTCAAGGCACTTCCATGTTAGCGTTAGCATTTAAATAATGTTAGCCATTGGAAATATTTTAGCCTATGGAACATAGCTAATTTAGCTGTACGGTGGCAAATGCACTGCAACTTAATAAAACACTAGCAACTAGAAAAAATGCTTTAAACACACACAAAGCACAGCAGAAGTTAAATAAAACAAAACGGATATTTAAAAAAATGCCACAAAATCTCACATAAAAACAAATTAAATAAATATATAACTCACACAAGACAAGGGAAGTATTTTATGTGGATACAGTAAGGCGATGGACCATCAACGAAGTTTCGAGCTAACAGTAAACGGCTAATACCAAATATGTATATACAATATTGTATGAATCGTGTGATGTGTTGGTTTCTGTCATATTAGTGTCTCCTCAGAAACACTTCTGTTGTGTTTCGTGTGCTTTTGCTGCATTAGAATTTTGGTACTAAAAGGTAAATACCATGCAGTTTCAGTTCTGGTCACATCCGTAGTAGTAGTGCTTCCATTTCTGGAAGTATAGGCCAAATGAGATGGGCATTGTAGAAGAGATCCTTTAAGAAATTTCTTATATGATTTGTTTGACATATAAAGACGCCTTAATGCCCACTCACATCCTGGGCCATCTGACCTCAGGACATGATAGGTTGGGGTTAGGTTTCACAGTGAGCTCACCCAAAACCATGGCTGATTGTTACCTACACTCATTTTCACACCTTGGCTTGTGTAGAGGATCATTGGGGGTCCATTGTCCCTCTTGGGGGGACACTCCCACAGGCTTAAAGCTGGGACTCTCCACCATTTGACCCTAGAACTGAAGAAGCTTCTCGGATGAAACGTCCTCAAGCAACTAAAAGAAGTCCGGATGCTTTAGTTTCCAGGCTCCTTAGACGACATTTAAGTGAATTCATATCACTTTCCTTCTTGTCTGTTTACACAGAAAGCATCTGTACTCCAGATGAAATAATTCTTTGCAGGATCTTCATTCACTGGCCTACAAACAAAAACCCCTTGATATCAGGATGGCAACCAAAGCCACAGTGGTAATTAATAAAGGCTGCCTCTTAGTGTCTTATGCCTTTGATGCCAGGAAAGTCTAAATGTTTGATCTACCATGTGTTAGCCATGCTGGACAGATGATAGAACCAAGCCATTTACTGGTTTAAAGATGGCAGTTTATTTTGCATGGATCAGGCCATTGAGGAGTCATTTTTCCTACACGGTCGCTTGTCTTTAGTTTTTGTACCAGGGTAACGTGGTCAATAGCTTTAGTATTTAAATTGTCTACTCTATCCTGAGGAAATGAAGGAACGTTGTATTTGGAATGACAGTGCAGCGTATTCAGAGGGATGATGAACGGATCACAGGGAAGAGATGAAATGGTTAAAGGTTTAGGATGTGAACAGAGCTGATTCACTGACATGTTCTATGAAACCCAAACAAAGTGGACAGCCATAGGGCTCATGTCTGTGTTATTGTCACTTTATATTAAAGTATTAAATAACAATTTTATCATAGCTGATGTTTAGCGATAGCCACTAGATACAGGGACACATACAAGGTAAGCTTACAAGCCTGAGTCTCAGTTAGTGAAAACTGTGTAACAGTATATTCAGTTATGAATAAAGTTTGAGATTTATGGAAACTGAATGCCGTTTTCCTCTATAATACATTTTCATACAAATTCTGACACAAAATTCTTGAAAGCGTCTGGTTTTCTGGAGCTTTGTGCAACTGTGCCAACTACATATAAACTTTAACACCTCTTTGTTACAGCACACTTCTTCTCATACACGACAGTTACATGGCGTGTCTGCGATACTTACTCGTGCATCCTGCACCCACAGCACTGAACAAGTTCCTCATTTATTCTGCAGACTTTCTGTGTCAACAAAAGACAGGTAACGGGTCATGTGATGATGATTAATGCAAATCAAAGAGTGCTTTTATGCTTCAGGCCTACTCTTGTGCATGTTATATCTGACTATGCTGATTGGGTTTGAGCCAAAACACAGTTAACCTGTATCTCAACACTACTTTTTTACACACACAACTTTTACTAGCATATCTGACTGATCAGCACCACACAAAATTGTACACTTAAAATACAGCATGATGCCTCTTTCTGAAAAAGAATGAGATTTTATATGAAGCTGGTTATAAGAAGAAAGTAACCGTGATCAATGCGACATGCTAGACATCTCACACTGAAATCTCCTGAATGAGTCCTTCATCTGATTCAAGCAAAGCTCCACTGGCTTTGTTTTATTGTGGTGGTGCCACATAATTTTACAATGTCACAGGCTACCATCATCACCTATGTCCTTGCCATCATTTTATATACGTCTGTAAAGTCACAGTGGATAACAGCGGATTGAATCAACTTTTCAACTTGTCAGTGCTGCAGCTCTTTCAGCCTCAAAAAAAAAGAAAAAAAAGTGAAGGGACAGGTTTAGGCTACTCTGCTGCAAGAAGGTCTTTGGTCATAAAGGTCATAAAGACTTTTTTTGCAGAAATATTAGATCTTTATTCCTTCTGCACACATCCTCAATTCTTTAAATTGCTAGCTTTGACTTAGATTTATTTCAAGGTGCTTAATTTGGATTTAAATGACAAAAAGGTCAAAGTCAGTATGAAACCGTGACATTGGCCAGAACTGCACTACGACTGAAATGTATAATGAATGAAATAAAATGAAGAGTATAGGCGAGTGATTAAAGTGATTAAATGTGGTGAGGTTTGTTTTTTGTCAGAAGGTAACCACTAAGTTAGAACTCCTGTTCCAGTCCACAAATGATCATTTTCCTGTGTAGTTCACTCTCCTTATAAGGACAATGTCATAATACAGCTACCTATTACATGTTTGATATAACCACAAAGAAGCTGGTTATAGGTATTGAGGAATAGCTCACTGGAACAGAGGAACAGCATGTCTAATCATTCATTTTATCCACTGAATCAGGGCATTATGCAAAAAAAAAAAAAATAGTCAAGAACACAGCATCATAATAACACGTTGTTGCTCTCCGCTCAGTGAAGTCCCCTGATGCAATTACTGAAGACTTTTTCTCTCACACTTTTTGGTACACGCTCTCAGTAATGACGAGATACCTTTTAACTTCTCAGCTAGAGTCATCATCAATAATGTATTCTCATCTGTTTAAAATTTAAAGTGCCACACATTAACGTCCTCCCGCACCTGCTCTTTCACGCTGTCCACCCTCTGCTGAGCCGCTGTTTTACCCCCATCCTCGTCTCCCTCTCTCTCTCTCTTTCTCTCGCTCTCCTCTCACTATAATAAAGACAATGACAACGACTTCTCTTTTACCGCCGAACTAGGGATGTTAAATCAAGCAGGGGCAGAGGAGGCGACAGACCACATAATGTAAGGGCATCGTCCGGACGCCTCCAATTACGCTTTGGCCTTAATTGGTGACAGTGGCAGCGGCGATGAATTCTTTAACAGTCCTGTGCGGTTGTGCCTTTCCGTGCGCAGCGAAGACCTGAGGAGGACAGCTACTCTCTGCAAATGGAAGCTGACAGAAAAGCCACATGGCACAACCAATCTTGGGGAAAAAGGGCATGACAATGACTAAAGGGGCCCGGGCTCTTAAGTAGCTGAGGGTACCTTGCAGGAAAGATGTGTATAATTAAGCGGTCTGCGTTGTGGTTCAGATGGCAAAATCCCATTGTCTTGACAGGAGCTTACTGTTGCCCTTTAGGTGGAGATGCGCAGCAGCGTACGGTCTCATTTTTCCTTCCCTTTTTTTTCTTTCGCACCCCCCCTTAGACCTCTGCGACCAAATTAATCTGCAGTTTTAAAGCTTGAATAAATCCAGTAAGTAAGAGATCTGCAGATCTAAAGGCTGCGCGTCCCTCGGGCTTTTTCTTTCTATGCTTTTTTTTTTTTTTTAAATTTCATTCCCTCCTTTCCTTTGCCCATGGAGATTGACTGGAAGCACTCGGTGTTATCTCCAGGGAGGCAAAGGTTGGTGGGAGGGGGGTGAAGGCCACAGATTTGTCCTTATCTATTCTGAGCACACCTAAAACAAATTAGACCTGGCTACCGTTGCTTATTTGGCTCCCGCACTCTCATTAAGGGGCTGAATCCAAGCTATTTTACTCAAGGTCCTGCTTCCTACCATTTCGGGCCTTGTCTTTTATCACAATAGTAAAGGTTTCCAGGCAGCCATGCCACCTTTTCATCTCACCCATTTCATGTAGTCGTATCAACACAGCACAAAGAACAGAAGGAGGGAGGGAGCGAGCGAGCGAGCGAGCGAACATCTCTGTACGCTGGGATGCTGTTTTCCTGCACATGACTTGATGCTGCCCTTTGACATTTGTTAATTGAAAGAGGAATCTGTTCAGCGGGACTTGGCTTTGTCCTTTCCTGCTTTTTTTTCTCCAGTGTTATGTTGCTATTAAAATAGCAGCCTCTCAGGATGTTATTTCAAGTAGATTTCTTTGTCATTACTATTTTATTAATGTAAAAAACAAAACCTACAGAAGCGCTCTTTAAGTAAAATTGTTCCTGCCGGTATACTTCCTGCTTCACAATAAGCTGAACTTCCATTTAGAATTAAAAGGAAGTTTCTGTTGAATTATATATTTGCAGAAGGCATGGTAGGCATTAAATCACCGATTTACGGTCTTTAATAGTGAGAGTCATCGGGAAAAAAACATACATTATAAATGCAGCGTCAACAATTATGTAAAATTCAACAGCTGAATTTGTAGCATAGCTAGAATATCTCGCAGGAACTGGTCAGGATGGTCAGGATTCAGCCTGGATTGCTTCACCGTCTAGTGCCATGCTATGTATAATAAAATCTATGACAACTGAACTGATAAATTATAAAGTGTAAGGACAGAGTCCAAAGATTTCTCAGAAAAATAAATGTTTTAAAGCTTTTCTGAGACACATTCAGTTCACACGCAGAATTGTTTATGAACATCCACATGATCTTGAACAGAAGCACCAACGATTCCCAATAAACTGAATGTATTTAGATCTTTGAACCACTTGTTGTACGCCACCTTAGAGATAATATTTCTCAAACATGGGCTCAGTGCTCTGACATAAACCCGAAGGGTTAAAATAAATGGAAAGCAAACAGAAAACACCAAAATATACACAACATATGTGTAAACATAATATTCTAGTAGTAAGTAATATAAGATGTGATTTTGGCCTTTATTTGACACCCGGGCCTCTGCAGCACCTTTGGTTTGGGTTGACAGTCTAAGCAGGTGAGTTATAGCAGCATCCTGGTAACATAATGGTAATTTTGAGAACTATTAGCAGAAAGATGAGGCTATGTTCACTACAAGGCCAAACGCTGTATTTGGGGGGTGGGGAGTACGCACACAGCACAGTTTGTACTGTATCTTCACTGGCAAACATTAAGAAATTTAAAATAAGACTATGCAGAAATAAGAGCTGGAGTGAGGCAGACAGGTGAGGTAAACAGAGGTGAAGATGCAGCTTACCCTCATACAAGTATAGCATTTGAAAGTTAATGAAGGACCTCTGAGCCATCTGAGCTAAAGCTATGCAAAGGTAACTGCTCAGGAAATGTTAGGTTAGATGAGATTCCTCTGCCAGACTAATCCATCCTGGAGCCTGAGAGCAGCACAGAGACGGAGCAGACAGAGAGCAGAATCTGCTGCAGAACAGCACAGCGGTGACAGAGGGCAATTCTCTAGGGCCTTGCATTAGCGCGCTAAATTAAAGGGGGTATTAGATTAAATTGGCTCTCCGATTTCAGGGGTGTGAGTAAAATTCTGATTTGCATTTCCACCGCTGCTTAAGATATAATTAGTTCAGGGTGATTCCCATGTGGAAAACACTGACAGCCAAATCTAACTGGCTGCCAGTAGCTTATCGTCTCTTCCAAGGCAAAAGGTAGACTTGGCTCATGTTCAGTGTGTGCGTTTGTGACTGCGTAGTTAGATGCTAGATTGTGTGTGCGTGTGTGTTTGCGTACATCTTGTGTGTGCGAGAGAAAAAGAGGAAGAAGAAGAAAAGGTGACACGCAGAGTGCAACTACGTGTTACAACATGTGATGCTGCGCATATTGCGTGCACCATTTGACTCCTCACACTTTTTAATAAAATCCCAACGAACCCCGAGCGTCGTCAACAAGGCGAAAAGACACCCACTCAGTGCCAACGTACATAAAACTGCACAACTTCACACCTCTGAGATGCCTTTAAATGCAAGCCCATTTACACTGCACCTGTAATTACAGTTCCAGAGTCAAAAATAACAATTAGCGCTGGAGAAGTCCATACTAGGAATTACTGAACTAAGAGAAAAAGCTTTTAAATCCAAGTTAGGATTTGTTTGGGGGGCTTCACACCCTCGGTAATTCTAACCTTCTTTGCAAATGGATGTTTTCCAAAAAGTGATGCTACCCATGGATTATGAGCTCGGGCCCAGCTTCCTGGACACCTGTTTGGAACACCTGTTAGTACATCATCTATAGAGTCAGCATCCGATGAGCTTCAGACTGACACCTCGGCAATATCCACATCCAGCTCATACTCAATAACCTCCTTAATGGCCCATTTAATTAAACTCTTAAACCTTAATTTTTTTGCCCCTTAATAGCAGAGTCTTGTACACTGTATGACAAGTCATGCGTGCAGTATGATCCCACTACTGTTTTCTAAATCTAAGCTTCAGCATGTTTTAAGAGAAACATCCAAACCTGACACATTTGATTCTGCATGACGCCACCAAACATTTAAAAATATTTAAAATGCAAGCCTCGAAAGTCTCTTTGCTAAACAGTCGCTTTTTATATTTGTAATGTCTGTCCTTTAAAATCATTGTCTTTATCCCCACTGTGACAATATTTCTACTTGTCTGAGAGCAAACCATCTCAGTTCATAGACACCCACTATTGTTATGGATGTATTTATTTATTTATTGAAATCTTGATTTCTCTTCCAAAAAGGTTGAAATCCTCCCACTTCACTGAGAGATTCGTTCACCCTCTTTTCTAAAAGAAAACGGTGAGAAAGGGTGAATGCACAAACATGCACTTCGTACACATGCCATGCAATAAATTTATAACTTCTGAAATAATGCAGAATTTAAACAATAAACTTTGATGGTGTGCCTTCAGAGCTTGCGTGTAACAGCTGATCAGTTTAAGGGATTAAGTTGAGTAAAACAGACATGTAGATTACTGTGTCGTTGACCAAGAAGCAAAGCTTTGGAGGCTCTGGACTGGAGAAATTGATTACAAGGTGCTAATGTTGCAAGGCTGTGAGTGAATTGATGGAAAATCTCCATGTGGCAAACAAAAGTGACATTTATGATAAATAATAAAACGTTACATCACAGACTTGGGCATTGGTGGAGTCAACATTGTATTACTGAACACGTGTGAGAACCAAGCAAGAATCAGACAAACTGATGTCTTGACTTGACTTCAGATTTAGCAAAGCATACATCCATACATGGTGTTTTTCCTCAAAGATTAGGTAATATTTCAGAATTAACCTTGTTATCCTCCCTGTGTAATCTCCTGATTAGAGAACAAATTATCTGGCACTCGGGCTGCATTTGGTGGAAACTCATCCATACAGGCGCATGTTAAGTCATAACCTCAGGATAATCAGAACCATATTTGCAACTCAACATTCGTATTCCGCCTTTGCACCTGATAATCAAATGTCAGCTGGTAAATAGATCAATTAAAACAAATCTTTAAAAACAATTCAGCCCTGTGTCCTAATGAAGCCTCTTGCTAGCTCTCAGTTAAGCCGATTCCTAATATGTTTTTCCCTTTCCTAAGTGGACCAGATTATTATTATTTTTTTATGCATCATGCCCCAGACTGATGCATAATTGCCCATAATGGCGTACATATAATGTAAAATGACTTTATCTCCACCCCACTGTGATATGCACAATCAATTCATACAGGATAAGTGTGAAGGGATCAGTCTGGGTGCTTTATTCCCCTCCCCAAATAAAACTTGGGGGATGTTTTGAGAAACGCCATCAGCAGCTCTGCCATCACTCTCGCCATCTCTTGGTGGTCGGAGGCTGAGGCTTTGTGAGATATTGATTCTCCCCATCCAGAGACTGTTTCCATAATTGGTTAAAATGACCGGGTGCAGAGAGAGATGGCTCTCTGCTGAAAACCATTTCCCAGCCCTGCTTGGAGCTGAGCCAAGCTCGGGGTTGTTCGGATGCGTTCCAGCCCCAGCCTGACTGGCAGCAATTAGGGGTGTCTGAGCCAAGCTCAGCTTGCGCTCCGCACAAACACCCCTAATTACTGCCAATTAGGCTAGGCGGGTAGGCAGATTTGAGAAACCGGGGGGATGTTCAGGCATGGGTGGGCATGGAAACAATTTTCAAGGGCTTAGAACGTGACTGGATGAAAAGGTTAATGCTTTGGAGTGCAAGGGGATAATAACAAAAGAAGGGGAAGCAGAGCCCCGGTTCTCACCTCCAGCGATGAGCCTGGCTTCTTTTTCAGCTCCTCACATTTCCTAAATTTGCAGATCTGGTGGCCCGTTTTGCGGTTCCGACAACTGCTGCAGACACCACAGTTGATTAGCCGCCTGCAGGGTGCACAGACCCCACACCTTTTCCTTTTCTTCTTTGCTGGGTTTCCACTGGATGCTGAGGAATTATTCTGTGGGCAGTCTGCCAGATTGGCAATTTGAAACGCACTGTCTGTAACGGCTGCTGAGGCTGCGGGGGAGTGAAGGGCTGTCATGACGATGACCCCGGGAGGTAATGAGATGCCCCCTAAAGCCGGAATAGCGGAAAAAGTTCCAACGCGTTCTGGGAGATTCATTATCTCTGCTTCAGCAGCGCCGCATTTCAGCTTGTTCATGCATTCTCCTGCTAAAGGTCTGCAGTGTTCGGGGGATAAGGTAGAGAGGAAATTATTATTTGCCATTTGCAGCGTCTCTGGCGGCACGCCAGGCTTCCCCGGCCTCTGGGAGTCATTTCTATGCATGCTGGTCCTATTAGGGTTTATTGCCGCTGATTTCCTTCCCCAGAGCATGGCGTTATCACAGTTCCAAGGGGACATACCAATTCTAGCACTGGGAAAAATGGGCGTCGTGATGCGGGCAATCTTAGCAGTCTGTGGAAATGCCCCATTGGTTTTATAAAAGTTTGCAAAAGACCTGTACCTTTCCATTTCTGCATTATAATCCAAAAGCTGGCTTAATCCACCATCCTGAAGATTATCCTTTTGTAGCAGAGACACATCTGCATTCTGTCCATTTTCAATGCAAAGTGCATTGTTTATGTTAGACATGGCTGAGGAACGCTAGTCAGTGTTTAGGAGAAGAGATTGAGGTTACAGCGGCCTTCGTCAAAGTGAAGCTGGTTACGAACAACGAGTTACCATCCTGGTTTGTCTCCTCCAGAGCTAAAAAGAAAAAGAAAACAAAACAAATGAGAAGAAAACAACAGTTACACACGAAAGAGACAAATACTTTCATCCTGATCACTTTCCACTTCTCAATTTCAACTTTTCTCTGAAAAAGAGAGGCTGATATTGTGAAGAATCCTCTGGCACAGTGTTTATGCTCTGACAGTATAATCACAAAAAGTCATCAAGTGACAATAACGTTATGGCTGTGACAGACCAACATGTCATTATTATTATTGAGATAAAAAAAATTTGCATGTTTATTTTAAAAAATTCTCTTGCCAGGGTCTTCTTACATATTTTCAAGAAAACTCAATCTGCTGCTTCACAGAATAAACACAAACATCTGGATATGCAGCAGTGCATTTAATAAAAACGTGAAAATTTAAATATTCTATCCAAAATCATATTATTTTGGAAAAGTTAGAAGAGAGCCTCATGTCATGTGAAGACGTGCACAAAATTCCTGCAGGAGGTTCTTAAAAATAATCTGGCTTGGATGTGAGGATTTACAGAGTTAAACATTTTCAAATCTCTTGATTTTCGCCTGTAGTAACCGTAATTGCAAAGCTGGCCCATCCCTGTAAACAAGACTCTGACTAGCCTGAGCAGCAAGTGGTATTCATTCATGGCCAGCTCTATTACATTTACTCTGTGACAGCGCTCAGTGATAGCCACTGGTGAATTTCCAACCAGATCATGGACCAGACCAACTACAGTGTCAGCTGCCTCAGGACGGGACGCATGCATGTGTGTGTCCATGTGTGTGTGTGTGTGTTTGTGGGGGGTGGGGGTGCTCCATTTCCTCTCTCACTCTCTCTCTCCCCCAGTCTGTCTGGATTTGGTTTCCACAGATAAAAGCCCATTAGACACATCTCCCCTACTTCCATTACCTTTTTCTGGGCTTTCTCTCTTAATTGCCAAAGCTGATCCATTGCTAGAACACTAAAGCATTTCAAATCACTTCCATGGTGCTACCCAGCAGCTGTCTTGAAAAGAATGAATTATAAATATGCACACACAGAACAAGAGGTATCACACTGGGTGGCATTATCAAAGTCCTCAATATACTAAAGTGTATCCACTACTAAACATGCCCAAAGAGTCAAGCATTTGTCCCGTTAACCTGACACCAGATTATCAGGAGAATAAAATCTAAATAGTGTTCCATACGGTTTTATATAGATATATTTTTTCTCTCTTTCCAGCAATTCTTGAGGTCTCGGTACACTTTACACTTTTAATTTTCACGAAGCAAATGTGAGAAGACGAGTTTTCTCCACCATAGTCTCCAGATCTGGAAGTTCAATGTCAGTGTGGCATCTGAAACAACCGCCAGCCACCCGTAAACAAAACCTCCTTGGCTTAATGATCAGCCCTCCTCAGGGTCATTATTACTTAATCAATTCACCCCTGGAGCGAAATACGCAGCCCAAAGGCAATCAAGTCACGGACATTGATTTTCAGCCTGTAAACAAAGTTTAGAGAGACAGAAATGTTCAATACTCGAAGCTGGAGAGACAGAGAGAGAAAGAGGGGGAGAGGAGAAAGATAACCAGAGAAAGGTGGAGAGTGCGAAAGGGAGACCGAAGAAAGAAAAGTAAAATAAATAAATAAACAAAACATGTCCGGTGATCAGCAGCTGTACCTCTGCTGTGCTGCACAATGATGCCATTAATTACACCCAGCCTGGTCTGAGCTAGACATCCAGATCAAAGGTCATGCATAGATAATCCGGAGAGGGAGTGCGGCGTAACAGTGCGAATAAAAGCCCCATAAAAATAATCTGACACTGGCCGGATCACTTGGCAGCCACACGGACACAAATCGGGACAGCAAAACGGGAGGGTAAAACACATGCAACCGGACGCCAAAATAAGGATGGACAAACACTCGGAGCGAGAGGGAAAGCTTGAGAGAGAGAGAGCGAGAGAGAGAGAAGAAGGGAGAGAGGGAGAGAGCATCACCTACCAGGTTCCTGTTGAGAAGAGCTCCCAAGATGCTACCAGCCGGAGACCGTGTAACGGCACATCACTGCGAAGGGATACGCGGGGGGGAAATAATGCAAAGACGCGAGAAGACGCACAGACATAGGCTGCCGGAGGAGAACAGGGAGACTGTGTGTGTGTGTATTTGTATGTGTGTGTGTGTGCTGAGAACGCTCAAAACAAAAGGATCATTTTTATCGACTTTCTGGACACGCTAGGGGGGGGGGAAAGGTTGAAAAGTGCATAAATAAGCCAAAAGGTGTCGGACGAAAAAGAGAGAGAAGGGGGAAGCGGAAATCGCAGAGGTGGTTAGGTGTTTCCTCTCTTCTTGATCCGGAGGCTGTATTGTGTGTGTCTGCCTGGTCTCAGTTCAGCCCGTGTCTCCTGTCGCTGTGTGTGGCTGATTGGTGCTGAGGTGAGGAAGCAGGGATGTGGACACCTACTGATCATTGGCTGGAAATTACTATAGAAACACTCGGGAGGTGGGAGGGATGGATGGCTCAGGGCGCCCTACAGGGAGAAAATATCTACGGCAAATATCTGCGTCTTCAACCCTCGTGGTGTCCTCTTTCACCCCTTTATTTTGACAAAAATATTTTTAATATACTTCTTTAATAATGACACATTTAGAGAGGGGGGGGGGGGGGTACGCGTCTTTTAATAAGAGTTGGGGTAACTTGTCAAATTAATTTGAATGGAGCTGAGCTGTGATTAAGATAAAAATGCCTCCACCAACCCTCCCCCCGTCCATCGACAGCCATAATTACCCAGACCTCGAGGATTCATCACATTGTAAGTCCTGCCTGCTCACCACCCATGCCTACACACTTCCCGTTGACAACAGGATCTTGCCTGGCACATTTTACACCATGAGTCCCAGTGTGTGGCAGTCCCGTCCGATCATGTTGATGCTTGGGTTATGATGGGACCTTCATCTTTGTAACCCCATTCTTGGTTTTAAGTTACTTTGCATTATAGAGAAAAAGCAAATACAATACACAATGTTTGTCTTTACTGTTTCAATAAAACAGAAGGTGAATAAGATATAAACTTATCACCAAAAATTAGGAAATTTGTGTTTGGTTGATTTTTTGTAAAGAAAATGCATTTGTGGGTTACGCTCATGACAAACTTGCCAGATCATCTCTGCCAGTACTAAACAGCTTATTTTGCTATCAACTTTTGTTTTATTTTATTGGATTGGATGATTGAAGTCTGAAGAAACAGAAGCATATTAGGAATTTAACAATTTATTCATTTAACAAGCAGGAGCCTCAGCAGCATGTGGAAGAACCGTACACAGCCTGGCTCCTCCTCCCCATACTGGTCACCAGCTTGGTCACACACTGCTGTTGGATGGCATCACATTCACCAGAATTTGTAGCAAAAATTAGCCAATGTGGGGTTGTTTTTTTTTTGGTAAATTGTGCTCGAACTGCTGATCCAACAAGAGGTCAGTGGGGTTGAGTTCAGGAATGCAGGCAGTCACCTGTAATCTCCACTCCCAAACTTGAGGTAGTCTCTGGGCTCATCGCTTAACATAATGTTCCTCCACATGTTCAGGTTCCAGCGGACATGTTGCCAACACCAGAGCAAATAGGTCTGATGATAAAGGGCATTCATGGCAGGTCTCCTGGCAAGTATTTCATGGTGCAAGCAACATACTCACCCCTGCTGCTCAACCCGAAAATGCATTTTCGGGTTGAGCATTTAAGGGGAAATAAACAGGTTTACCAACAGTATAATATCAAAGTCAACTTTATTGTCAAAAACAATATGTAGAGATCAAACACGGGAATTTGAAATTGCAGTGCTCCCAAAGCCCTCAGTGTTACACTTAAACAAACATAAATAAAAATTTTATATACAGTCTTATGAATACATTATTTAGTACCAAGAAGCTTTGTTACAACAAAGAAATAATCTACTGAACACACATTTCCTTAGTTTTTCAGCTAAGTTTATTTTATTCAGGTCCTCAAAATCATTACAATCACAGTGCTCCTTATAAGTCATTAAGTATAGAATATGGCAATCATAACAATAAATCTGAGTTAACAAGTTGTGGAAAATCAGGCTGACAAACTGGTTCTAGATGCTTGATCATGATATCTTCAAGCATCTGGATAAGACTCTAAAAAGGCACCAATTCTTCAGCTCCAATTATAAATATGTCATTAATAAAAGGTTTTAATATATGATGCTGTCAATAAGTAAGTGCATATTAATTTAAATATGCACTTTCTTGCCTTACTTGCCTTTCATCTTTAGTAAATTAATTTTTAACTATTAATACTTATTTATCACTTGCAAGACCATAATAGTGCATTGCGCTCATTTAATTCATAATAGGGCCAAAATCTTACCATTTTTCATGTTCTCTTAAGTTGCACAACATTTCCTGAGTTAATCATCAGAAATTCAGAGACTGATGTGACAGCATCTATTTCTTGTTTTGTTTCACTAAAGATCCCAAACCCCAAATATATTCAATTTACAGTCATTAGAAAAAACAAAACAACAAATGTTGATACTTGAGACAAAAATGGAAAAACAAACCACCAACTTTCTTGTGTTTTTGTTGATACGATTCATTATCTGAGTTTCTACCAGCTGATTTTCTGTCAATCGGTGAGACGATCAATCATTTCGACTCCGCTGCAAAATGGCATTATGTCGCAGAGGAATACACAGTCCCTGCGTCGCTTCTACTTTTAAAGCACGCTTATGTGTGAGTAAACACAGTGACAGCTGCACTGACACATTTCTAAGCCATAATCTTCCAGGTGAGCTGTGCGGCGCAGGCCTATGGGCTGCTAAAGGCGACGCTTTGATGACTGTGTTTAGAGGTGGCAATAGAGAGGACGAGGAAGAAGTGAAAACTTCTGTGATAAGGGTTGTACAATTTTATGTAAACATCTTTTAAACTTTGTTCAGAAATGATATTTGGATTATAAAAGTAATTTCTTCAAATCCAAACATAATTCTTTAAGAGTATTCCAACATTTTAAAGTACTGATAAGGAAAAATGTAAAGATTTGTGTTTTACTGCAGTTTAATGGGAAAATGCAGTGAATATGCAACACAAACTATAACGATAAATGCACCTCACCTCAAATTTACTGATGTAGCTCCATGACGTAACAGCTGATTTGGGTGTAAGTCTTTCCTTTGTTTTTGTTTTGTACCTGACAAACCTCTCTGTCTACAAGAAACCCTTTGTGCCTAAAAAAGGTCTGACCTGACAAACCTTCACCTTCACCTTTAACCCTTCACCTCTGTGAAGTCATTGCTGGTCAGTCATAATGGGCACAATGATTTCTTTGGAATAACTCAGGATGTGCACCAGAGCTTTCCCGACAGACTTAGAGGAGGAAAACAGCCTTGGCATGACGTGCACAGTTATGAGAGCTGTAATATTAAAATCCTATTGTGACATCATCATTTTAAGGGGGTTGTTATGCCACAAGCTATACAGTCATGCACCGATGAAGTCACTCAGCGCTGGTGGTGTGGGGGAAAGGAGCAATGCTGAAGACCTGAAGGATTAATCTGAAATAGAACTGTATATACTACCTATGAACTTGGCATCATGTGTGTGAAAAACTGGAGGTAAAAGTGACAGAGGAGGGATGAATCGATCTTACACTGAAATAACAGCTGACAGCAGCAGAGAGACCATTAAAAAAACTGAGAGCTGTAAAATTACTGGCTCCCAGTCAGAGGTTAAGGCAAAATTTGATTGGTTTAACTGAGGAAAGTGCACTCTCAGTCAGCTGATGTGATGAGTTAGGAGAAAGAAGACAGAGAATGTAAATAAGGAGCATAAGCAAGAGATTGTCTTCCTCAGAGCACTGTATTAAACTTAATATGTCCCAGCAGTGAGTAGAAGCAGTGGTGCATGGGCATGTTTAGGAAAATTGGTAGGTGTATCAACAAAAGTGTTAATATGTGTGGTTAAGTGTGCGTGTATATGTGATTAGGAAGTCAGAGATTGGTTTGTTTGGGTCTGGAGTAGTGAATTTTAGTATCAACAGTCTCACACTCAACTGTCATCTTTAAGCCTAGGCTACTTTTATACGTTGTTCACTCTTTTCCATCTCTAAATAGAAAAAAAAATTTAACCACTGCGTTTGCTCTGTCAGTTATTATTGCACAACAAATTAATAAACTCAGATGTTTGCTCATATACACAAACATTACGCCCACTGACAGGTGAAGTCAAGGATTTGAGTTGTCAAGGGCCAAATTGTGATGGCTGGATGACTGGGTCTCTCCAGAACTGGAGATCTTGTTACGTGTTTCTGGTCTGCAGTGATCAGTATTTAGCAGAAGTGATCCAAGGAAAGAACACTGGCAAACCAGTGACAGGGTCATGGACAACCAAGATTCACTGACGCACATGGAGAGCGAAGCTGGCCTGTATGGTCCGATCGAACAGACGATGCAGCAGTTAGCATCAAGATAATGAACCCTGGCACGAAGCAAAAAATGATTTAGAAATGGTTTGAGGAGCACAACAACAAGTTCCAGGTGTTGACTTGGCCTCCAAGTTTCCCAAATCTCAATCCAATCAGGCATCTGTTGGTTGATCTTGTTACAGATACCACAGCACACCTTCGGGGGTCTAGTGGAGTCCATGCCTCAATGGGTCAGGAAAAATAGGAACCAGCACAATGCTAGGCAGGTGGCCATGATGTTATGTTATGTAAATGTTGTGCAGCATGTAAAGGCTTTGCAGTCATGAAATGAAATCCAAGGAAATGAATGCTTCAGAGTTCTTCACAGACAGATCATCATGAATCCGTGTAAATGCTCAAATACACTCTGCATGTAACATTAGTTTTAAACTTATGTAAATGAAGAAAACACAAAAATCTTTAAAAATGATTACTTCAAATTCAAACTGGAGACATAACACACACAACAAAAAATCACACCAGCTGTTATGTTTCTTTTCCCACTTTGCTTACTTATAGATCGCTACCATTGAAGGTCTGCCTGGCTTTGTGTAGCCCCGCGATAGATACAACCGAAAAAATTAAAGAAAAGATTTCCACAGCCTCCTTCATATTCATCGTAATGTGTGTTTTATGCAATTTCTATAAATCGTTTTTCTTTTTCTTGTTTTGATCACTGTAGCGCGGTGTCCTTTTCACACCACCCTGTACCACATGCTGTTTTGAGACTACAAAATGCATTTTACAGTTTTGGTTTTTTTTGCAAAGGATAAATCCTGAATAAATTTGTCTTGACATTTGCCTAAAATAATGATCAATCAGAGCTTTTGTTCTTAGACATGAGACTTGATTGACAGTTACTTTAAATAAGAAGAAGAAGAAGAAGAAGAACCTCTCTTGAAGTGAGATCGGTATCAGAAATTGTGCATCTGTGTGTGGAAGCTCCTCTCTCTGAAAATCATTTCATCTTCCTGGCGATAATAGCCCCCAAGGGAAATCTGCCTAGGTGGTCTTAACCTCTCAGTCTGCAGAGCCACGGCAGTGTATGGGTCTCTAGCAGTGGGAGGCATGAACCTTCGTGGCAGGCCTTTGTTCCTATCTGTGTGCTGCTGGCGTTGCTTCCCATGCATCTGCTCCTCCCCCTGTTTCCTTGAGCTTTCCACTGAACTCAGAGGAGTAATTAATAACCATGACCCCCTGATTTAAATGTAGCCTGCATTTGGTCGATGGGAACAGAATCACGGAGGAGTGAAGTTGTAAGACATGGGTGTTTGAGGATTGATGGTGTGTATCCATTGATTCATCCGTTTCAATGTGATCCGAGCTCCGTGCTCACATCTGTGAGGGGGGAAAAAAGGCAGTGATCATACAGGAACCCCGCTCATATTCATCCTCCTTTTCTTGCCTCGCGAGATTAGGAAAAAATGATGCAAACAAAACATATTTCACAAGAAAGGAAAAATATTAAGCTTTGGTGGACATGGAATGATCCACATAATGATAGGAAGCGAGTAACTGCGTCATACCTGAGCTTGTTAATTCAAACACGCTCTATACTTCTGTTTTGCTTTAGATGGCTCAAAACGCTTTCAGGGTGTAATGATGTTTGTGTGCAAGTGAGGAAAAACCACAGCAGAGCCACAACTGTTTCTCCGATGAAATAAAATGTCTGACCAGAAAGAGGGAGGAGCTTGACTGTAACTTCTGGAGGTGTTTCTGATGGGCTCCCACAAACTGTTAAGGTAAACAGCATTCCTTTGAGGCCTTCAAAGCATGAAGACGCAGACACAGATGGAAAGAGAGTGAAGAGAGACTAAGAGAAAAAGAGGGCTAGAGCAACTTGGGAAAATAAACAGTGGGAGATTATGGGTTTGGCAGTGATGCACCAGAGTGTAGCAGCAACCTTGGCAGCATTTATTCAGAAAGCAGCCTCACTTCCTCCTGCAGTCTTTAATATATGATGCCCTCACCTTTTGCACATTAGCCTTCTGCTGTGATTTAACTGTTTTACGCTGCTTCCTTGGGTTGCATTTGAGCGATTCCACCTCCCATTGCAATTACCTGCTAATTGGAGTGTATAGAGCGCACCTCATTGTGCTGAAAAGAAACTCCCAGCACACGGTCTACTACAGGTGATGGCATCTACACACAATCACTCCCACACAAAACGCAGCTTAGACCTGAGGAAAGGAATATCTTCATGTAGCCTACATGAATGAAAATTTGGGGTCAACGCTGTAGATCTTTAGAGCTAGAGCTTAGAACTTTCTTAAAAATGGCAGGAACCACAGGAACACAACTTGCAGAATACTTTACCAATAGTTATGAGCGTAAAGTGCTACAACACGTAGTTCATCACATGCAGCTGCATATGAGACTGCATAGCTACAGACCAGTGCCGGTGTTAACCCACTCCAACCAGCCCGTTCTCATTCCCAGGGTATCAATTACTGCAGCTTTGTCAAAGCTTCTGGCATCTCCAAATTAAGCACAAGCTGTCCTTTGGCATCAGTGCCATGATGCACTGGGGTTTTTTTTGGTGACAGTGAGATGGGTCTCTCATTCCCAAGTTGTCAAATTTGGAAGTTTATAGAGGATCCCTTGGAACCACATGTTAAACCCAAGGGTAAGTGCCATTTTTCAAATTGCAGGCTTAATGCTGTGAATTAGCATTTTTTTTTTTGTTTTTTTACCCAAAACATATTTTCCTAAAACTAACAAAGTAGCTTTTAGTGTTTGAACCAGGCCAACAACTAGAATAAAGAGTAAAAAACAAATAAGCAAACAAATAAGCAAGTAAAAACCAAGTTCAAAACACAACTTCCAAATAGGGTCTGAAATACTGTTGCTTGCCTTTAGAACATTTATGGCAAGTTCCTATTTGTGACAGCGCCGCCTCACTTTATGCGGCAAGTAGCATCATGCTGTCTCAGATACCACAGGAAACTTTCATAGATTTTCAGAGGTGGAGATAGGAAAACAACTGGTTTTGAGGCAGTCTAATGTACTGCTTTGGCTCTTTGATGTTGCTTTGAGGAAACAGCGAAATAGTTTTGAAAAAAAAAAAATACAAATATTTTCTCTTTTTTTTAACTTTGCTTAGCATTTGCTTATTTGGTCTTTCCTGGGGTGGCGCTGTCACTTGGTGTTCGCTCTCTCTGCGGTAGAATATCACTTCCTGTTCCAACACACAGTGGTGTTTTTGAGTAGCTTATCGTATCTGCGTAACAATTTAATTAAAAACTTAGACATAACTTCTTATTTCATTGTGTAATCTTCACGTGCTTCATCCAAAGCACACGCTCTGTGTATTCACTCGCTAATGTATAGTCAAAGTATTCACATACTGTTTCTTTAGGGTTTTGCTATCTTAGCTTAGCTTGTAGCCGACTTGCTAGCAGCGTGGCCTCTTCACCTGTCCCCCCTGCACTTTCATGGATCACCTAATTGGAGACTTGGCTTTGCACCCTCGAAAACCCGTAGCTAGCCAGGTCCCTGTAGCTGGTGCCCCGCTAGCTGTCTCCCAGCAGACTGTCCCTAGCAGCTGGGGAAACAGGATGGTTAGGTGACGGTGAGGACGAAGCGTAGTTCTGAACAGAAGCCTCTGGTACACCACCAACCTGTTCATGTGTCTAACCTGTTCATGGATCAAACTCTGGTAATTGGCGATTCTGTTCTGAGACGTGAAGTTAGAGAGATAGGATACAGTTTCACTGCTATACAAATGACGCCCAACTTTATCTATCCATGAAGTCAGATAACACACACCAATTAGTTAAACTACAAGAATGTCTTCAAGACATGAAGAACTGGATGACCTCTAATTTTCTGCTTCTAAATTCAGATAAAACTGAGGTTATTGTACTTGGCCCTGAAAATCTTAGAAATATGGTATGTAACACAATTTTTACTCTCAATGGCATTACCTTGGGCTTTACTGTGAGGAACCTTGGAGTCATTTTGGACCAGGATATGTCCTTCAATACACATATTAAACAAATATGGAGGACTGCTTTCTTCCTTCCTAAAATTAGAAATATCCTGTTTCAGAGTGATGCTGAAAAACTAGTTTATGCATTTATTACTTCTAGGCCCAGGCTCATAGAAAACAGGTCTTCCCCAGATCCAGCATCAAGCTGGCACTTCAGACTGACTGGTGTCAATGCAGAGACCATATCAACCAGATGTGGGCCAGGTCTGGCAATGACGGCACTATGTTCCTATTTTCCTATTTTAGTTAGAAGACCCAAATGCCATGTTGCAATACTATACAACTATGGTAGCCAATGTTTCAAATGCAGGTTTGACAGGTTTGTGAGTGTACACTTTATCCAAAACCTAGTGAGGGTTTACTGGAGGTAAAGCAGAGTTAGAGCAGGTCACCTACTGATTGGAAGGTTAGTGGTTCGATCCCGGGCTCCTTCAGTCTGCATGTCAAGAATGTGAATGTAGTTAGGAAACACTCAGTTTAGACAAAGTGTGCGATTGGGTGAATGTAGAATGTTGTATAGAGCACTTTAAGTAATCCGGGAGAGTAGAAAAGCGCTATATAAGAATCAGTCCATTCACTGTCTGAACAGATTTTCGTCATTTTACTTTTGCACTACTATGTTCCGGCACATGTTGTTATTACATGGCTTGATTAAAGTACACATTAGGCTGACATCTGGGGCCAGAGCTGAAACTGTCCTGGGCCAGCACAGGGCCAGCGGTGTGTCTGCAACTGGCCCGTGGCTGCAGACAACTTACACATGGCCCACATACCGCAAAGAATGACGGCCCTTTGGTGGCCCAGATCAGGTTTGCTAAAGGTAATCCACATATGGGCTAGCACAGGACCACCAGTGTGTCTGCAACTGGCCTTGTGCTGGCCCATGTGTGGGCCACCTCTGGCAAACCAGATCTGGGCCACCAAAGGGCCGTCATTCTTTGCCGTATGTGGGCCATGTGTAAGCACATTGTGTGGGCCAGATCCAGGCCATACCAGTTTTGCTATGTGGGGTATAGTACCATATCACCCCAATAGAGCACTTCGCTCTCACACTGCAGGCTTGCATGTTGTTCCTAGAGTATTTAAAAGTAGAATCTGAGGGAGAGCCTTCAGTTTTCAGGCCCCTCTTCTATGGAACTAACTTCCAGTTTGGATTCAGGAGACAGACACTATCGCTACTTTTAAGATTAGGCTTAAAACTTTCCTTTTTGCTAAAGCATATAGTTAGGGCTGGATCAGGTGACCCTGTATACTCCCTTAGTTATGCTGCAATAGGTGTAGGCTGCTGGGGGATTCCCATGATGCATTGAGTATTTCTTCTTCAGTCACCTTTCTCAGTCAACATGTGTTAATAGACCTCTCTGCATTCAATCATACTTGTTATTAATCTCTGCCTGTCTTCCACAGCATGCTTCTCTTACCCCAACCGGTTGCAGCAGATGGCCACCCCTCCCTGAGCCTGGTTCTGCCGGAGTTCTCTTCCTATTAAAAGGGAGTTTTTCCTTCCCACTGTTGCCTTGCTCGTGCTTGGTCATTTGATCGTTGGGTTTTTCTCTGTATGTGTTATTGTAGGGTCTACCTTACAATATAAAGTGAGGCGACTTATGTTGTGATTTGGCGCTGTATAAATAAAAGTGAATTGAACTGAACTGAATTGAATTATTGTCCAAAAGTCTTGAGTTTTCAGAAGCCCATCAGAAATGGTGTCAATGGAAGGGTGGCTGTCAAGAAGCCATTCTTAAAAAAAAGAAACAGGGAGAAAAGACTGAGGCATGCCAAATTACACAAGAAATGATCTGAAAATTAAGATGATGACGCTGAATTTTAAATCTTTGGTTGAAATGATCATCAGTATGTATCGAGGAGGTCAGGAGAGAGGCACAACAGTGTCTATAGCTATTTGTAAACACGGTGGAGGCTCTGTCATGGTTTGAGGTTGTCAGTGTTGTTGTTCTTGTCAAAACCGATGCAATTATGAATGCAGAAATGCAAGAAAGCCTGAAAGAGACAAGAAAGAGAGACTACACAGCATTTAACAGTAAAGATGGCCATACCAAATATTGCCCTTCAGGTCCTTAGAACTGTACAACGTATGTTTTTGCTTTATATGCCATATTTCCATGTATGTTGGCATGTTTCAATAAACTGCTGAAGCCATTTCCAAATTTCCCTAGCAAAATTTAATGAAATGAAGGGCTAGTCAAGAGCTTTGCACATTACCGCAGACTCACTGACCCTCTCATACCCTGAACATGTATACATTTCTTGTCTACCTAACAAACCAACTTCATATCTGCATATGCTTACATACATTTAACAAATACATTCACTGACAAGTGATTCAAATTCGGAGTTTCGCCTTTCATAAAAAGGAATTGTCAGGATGCCTTTACTTTTGAGTTAATGTGTGTAAACATTGTTGCCTTGCTCATCTGTCAGCGTGGGTGAACAAACAACTTTAGCAAACACAAATATCTTTTAGAAACACCTAGTTAAACCCATAGGTCACATTCTGGATGTGACTCAGTTTGTGTGCACTCACACTTGTCAGATTTTTTGCTTTTTTAAAGTGTCTACATCTGGTTGACACTGTCATATCACAGACACCACTGCTGCAGTGATTTTACCATTAAATGACAATATTTCTAAAAATAATAATAATGCGTTGACATTGTATTTGTTCCTAAATAAGTATTAATAGATATGAAGACCACATTTACATCAGCTATTAACATAAAGTCTATATCTGTTGTCCGTTTAATTATGTCCACATATCCAGCCAGACAAGTAGAGTGATCATAAAACCAGATGTGTTGTTATTCATATTGTTGGTTTATGTATGTCGTGAATTATATCCACGATTTGGAAGATTACAACTGGTACACCTGGCTAGTAACATTAGTGCACCCGAATTACCATACATCCAGATATGATATCTCCATACATATCATTTGTAAATACCCAATGTAACTAATTTGTTATTAGAACTTAAATTTGTTACAAAGAAAAGGCATAAGCATAGTTTGATATTAAAAAAAAAGATGTTGTCTTTGTAGTATAAACTTTTTAAAAAATGATTTATTGCTTTTCAGCATCTCTAATGAAATGGAAACAACTTATTCGTCTTATTTGTCACAGGTAAGTGGAAACATCTGAATCCTTTTTTTGTTTTCATTTTCATTATTACAGCTTGCAGCTCATGAAAATCAGAGTATGAGTAAATTATTAGTCAAACTGTACAAACGCCATTTATCTCTTCATGTAGTTCAGTACACATAACCACAATCATGGAGAAGGCTGCTAATTGACAGGTGTTTAGATGATGATCACTGACATCCTCTGCAAGGAACGTAAGCTAGAGGACACGGTCACTGGTGAAAAGGCTGCCTGATCACAGATTGCTGTATTAGAGCAAATAATGAAAAGTTGAATGAAAGGGAAAAAAGTTATAGGAGAAGGTACAGCAACAATAGGGATGACTGCAACCTTGGAAGGATTGTCAAGAAAAGTCTATTCAAGAACTCAAGAGAGTTTCACAAGGAACGGACTGAATCAGTGCCTCAAGCGTCATCACACATCTCGAGCTAAGGGGCTACAATTCCTGTCAAGAACTGGAAATTCAGGGTCCTATAGTCGAGAGGAAGAGTGCAGATGCCCAGAATTTAACATGTTTGAAGTCCAGTACAAGTTTCTGCAGTCTGTGATGATTTGGGGTGCCATGTCATTTGCTGGTGTTGGTTAGTTGGTCCACTGTGTTTATCAACCTCAGTGTCAACACAGCCATCTATCAACACAACCATCCGATGATAAGCTTTATGGTGATGCTGATTTTCTTTTCCAGCAGGACCTAGCACCTGGCCACAGAACCAAAACTAATACCAAATGGTTTTCTGGCCATATTATTACTGTACTTGATCAGCTTGGTCAGCCACCTTGCCTAACCTGAACCTTGAACGTCACAGATATATTGTGAAGAGGAAGATGAGAAACATCTGTCCCTAAAATACAAATGAGCTGAAGGTTTCTACCAAAGCAATCTGGACTTGGATAAGACCTCAGCAATGCCTCAAGCTGATCATCTCCATGCCAGTGATGCAGTAATTCGAGTCTCTAGCCAAGTACTGAGTGTGAATGAACATACTATTCAAAAGTTGACATTTATGTATAGTAAAAATGTTTTTATATATCTTACAAAATATTTTCTAATAATTTAAGACACTGGATTACTGATTTCCATGAGCAGAGAAAAGAGATGTTTTAAATGTGAACTTGGGCAGACTGAAACTGAACTGCAATGCTGAGAAAAGCATTACACTGGTGATACTTTACAGTGGAACAAGCTGGCCAAAATGCTACGACAACATTTTAAACTAAAGTATGGCAGTAGATCTATAGAACAGAGTCTCCTAAATCCATCATTTTAAGCAATAAATAAATAAATAATTTGAAAAGCAAGTAAACACTGTAGTCATGGTTTTATGCATAAAGTCAGATGCAGCAAACGTGCTGAGAGGGAATATGAAAAAGAGAATATCAGTGTTAATTTTGTTGACCAATGCTTTAGTCAACACCTTTTTTTGACAAAAACAAGACCATAAGTAAATAAAAACGAATTCACTAGGAGAAAAACTATGATGAAACTATGACACTTTTATCAACAAGTGGGGGGGGAAAAAAAGAGATGAATATATTCTGGAAAGAGTGCAGTGATGTTAGATGCGCACATCTGATTTTTCCACAAGAAATGCTACAGCTTTACATTTCGCATTTGATGTCAAGGAAAATGGGACACTTTGGAAACTGTGTGGAAAAATCTCACAGGTGAAAACCTGATAAACTTTGTACGCTTTAAATTTCAGTCAACTAAACCACCTTTAGTCTACTTTAATTTTCTTTTAATCTCATAATTAGAAAACTAAAAGAAAATGCTGTCAAAATTAACACAAAATTACATAAATTTACTTAGTGTATGAAGGTTTTGAGTTTCTAGACCTTTAATACTGGCTTGTTTTTCTAGATGTGTGAGTTCACATGGAGACATAAGAAGGGTGACACTGAGGTGCGCTCAGTCTTATAGATCACTAGTAAGATTTTCTACCATCTGCTAAGTTAATATTTAAATGTTCTCCAACATGCATCAACTATCTGGATGGATAATAAGATTTTCATACAGTTTTCCCCAGTGCTCAGTTCTGTAAGTACAACTGTTAATGTTTTTGCTTAAAATAAAAAATGAACAAACAAAAAAGAGACAGGAAAATTGCTCCACTGGGAGACATGACACACTTACACATGCACACACATACAAACCCACTTATTACAGTGATCATTTCATCTATATGAGGTGAAATGAATACAACTTTCATTCTTTATACTTCATAGCACTGTCAACCAGAACTAGCCACTATTTATCTGCGTGTTGACTCAACCTCTGAGCCGCAGCCTTGGCTTTGACAAAGTCCACAATGGCAGATGCTGAATCTGTCTCCTGCACAATAGCAGTGAAAAAAATCAATGTAATACAGCAAAACAGTCTTGAACAACCGTGACAGTGAATAGGCTCTGTGTTGAAGGGACATGGAGCACAACTCACCAAACTATCCCTGACACAGTGTAGAGAAGTCGTCTTTGATTGTGCTACTTTAGAAGGGCGTGTGTACAAACAGTCGCCTATCCATTCTTAATATGAACTCTATTGTAACAGAAAGTCATTTTTAAATGGTTTCTACTAGTTAAAACGCCACCGAAGGTCTTGTTAGAAACAATGCACATGTAGAATAGCTCAGGATGGAGCTTATCAGTCTGAAGGACTGAGCACACCTGTTTTCTATCCTATATACTCCTCAGATTTGGGGAGATTCAGTGAGTTTTCATGCATGAATGTTTGAATTTTTTGTTTTGTGTTGTATATAGTATAAATTTAAACATTGAAACAGAGAGGAAACAGTTCTTTCATTGTTTTACATTGTGGCTTAGGGTTAGAGTTTTATAGCCTCCTTGCTTATGAAGACGTTACCAATAACTTGCCATCTATGCCACACCTCTTAAGATGGCTAAGCTAAGTAGTGCGCCAGTGCCTTTCTGTGATTGATGACAATATTTTCTAAAACTAAGACATGAAACAAATCTAAGATATTTTAAACTTTTTCTCATCTGTTTTGTAAATGGATGGTTCATTAATTCTGAATTCTGAATTTACTCGTACTTCTCTTGATTAAAAAAGGGAAACATTTTGGCTGTGTTCTACATTGTCATTTTTCTTTTAAACTGGCAGAGACAAGTTGTCAGTGAAACCATTCATGCAGTTAAAGCAGTTAAAAGACATCCTTTTCATGAGATTAGTGCCATCAAAATGTGGCTTGCACATGAATAAAAACAAATCACGTACGTTATACATTACACTGCATTACAGAAGCAGCACAGAAGTGAACGTTTGGCACTTTTGCCAAAACGCAAGGTCGTGGGTTTGAATCCACAGACCAGTTTTTTTTTTAGGAGTATGCCTGTGTGGGTGTAGATGTTTGTTCTGTCTGTGTTAGTCAGGGTGATAGTTTGATGACCTGTCCCTGGTGTACCTCACCTTTTGCCCCATGACAGTTGAGATAGGCTCTAGCCACCCTGTGGCCCTGAACTGGATGAGTGGTTAAGAAACCACTCATCAACGAAGGTTGAATTTCTATACAGAATGAGGTGAAAACATCTTATTATGCCTTATGTGCTTGCCACACTTTCACAATTACCACCTGGAAAATATCCCGGTTAGCCAACCATGTGAAGCAGACTATAGTATGATGAAACTGTAAAACATCCTTGGTCATAGTCAAGAGTTGAAATTCCGGTCAGACTCTGTTCCACTCGGTTTAAAAGTTCAGTTTACAGACCATCGTGGCATCACCAATCGTTGAAAACGTCACCACTTGTTTCTGTGGGTCTTACAGTATGGCAGAGCATTAGGTATTATCATGACTGTGATGTAAAGAGGCTCTGGTGATAGATGGACCTGGAATAACCTGCTGAAAATATACCTTTGCACGTTCCTGCAGCACTGACGGATAAAAACACAGAGCAGGCACACTTTTACACTCTGTGTCAGTCATTCCGTGAGGCAGGAAAGCACAGAGGCAGGCATCCATAAAACAAACATGGTAGCAGCAGTGGAAGGGCAGAAGTGGCAGGATGGGAACTGCTGCCAGACACATTACAAGGAGCTCTAATGAGGGAGCCCACACTCTCACCCCCCACCGTCACAGAGGAACGCGAGGCGGGAATTAATTGTGAGGGCGATGATGGCGAGCGAGCTGAGGAGCAGGTCATTACTGCACGCCTCCTCCTGGAGCGCCGCGGGCAGAGCGTGGAACGCCACGCTACTTGCACAATTCCCATGATCCCACAGGAGGGGGAACAGATAGCAGGAGGGGGAATGGAGGGGACAGAGAGAGAGAGAGAGAGGAGAAAATATAGTGGGAGAGGAGGCAGGCAGCTTGCTTTTTACTGGAAACAAACAAAAAATTAATGTTGAGCATGACACTATTACACATTTTTATATCAGTTATTACTCAATTAAAAAATATTGCTATTTTGTATTTTCTGTACTGTAGAATTCATTCTTTCTGCGGTAATTGCTAAAAACTGAGTGAAATCTAACAAGAATAAGATTTAATTTTCTCTTATATTTTGATTATTTATAATATTTAACAGCAAGCTGCATCATTGCTGGATTTAATTTGGAAAACGACATTGCAGGGGTTAAACAGTAAGGATATAAAAAACAAAAAACACACAAATTGCACAAAAATGTGACGCAAAGAGAAATCGCAAAAGAATAATGTTTTTTTTTTTTTTCATAGCTCCAAGTCAAAGTACAGAGGTGAGGGGTGGAGGGAAAGATGGATTTATATCACGGTAATGATCAGATTTGCTGGTGCTTCACTCTTCCAATCAGCACGCGGTGTAATAACTGACTCTTTGTCATTTCTCTTTGTGTGGTTTGTCACCCTTATGAAACCTGTGACATCAGATTGAATGCATTGGACACATTGCCCTCTAGTGGATATTTAATGCATGTCTGTATATAAAACTTAAAAGTGATGCAGTACAGAATTTATGCTGCTATTATCCCTCATGAATACTGAAATAATATTCATTAAATATTTATAGCTTGCCTTTGATTAGTATTTATTTATTGCGGCATTTATTTCAACAAAGAAATGCATTTATAGTAATAAATGAACACGTGTCTCATTAGTCCCATGTGGCTGTGACTAATGGTGACAAATACATGTATTCAATAATCAGAGTCATAAAGTGTTTCCAGGTAAATGCTTTTTTTCTTTTGGATTTCTCTCATTAAATCAATTTTTAAAAAGTGTAAATAAAGTGCAAAGATGACCTAAAAAGCATTTAAACTCTGAGATTAATGACTATTTTGTACAAACAGAACCAACGCAACTGGTGTTATTAGCTGCAAAAAATTAATTCCCTCCTTAGAAATGGAAAAGTCATTACGACTCGGTAATTAGATAGAAAAACAGAAATACACAAAAACACTAGCAGCGTTTTCCCTGCATATAACCCCTCCTTTCCACCACAATCGAGGATTTTTTTTATTATTTTTTTTGCATTATCTTAACTTATAACGAGAGCAGAGACACACCTCTTTGATGATGTATTTAACGACCCTATTCAGTGCTTTTCCTTTTTCACGACTTTCATGACAAGAAACGCTAATGAGCACAGCACTGTTGCCTTAGGGATGGCCAAGCCCATTGCATTAGCACAGGAAATCATTTAGGCCATGTCTCTGGAAATAAAAATATCATTATGGTGAAGCTTTCTGTGAAAAGTGAGCTGAACGTCCACTATTTCCAAGTGTTCGAATTAAAGACGAAATGTCTCCAAGAGGCCGGAAAAGGTGATGGGAAACTAACTAAACTGCTCTCTTGCTTGGTCTGCTGTGGGTATTAGAAAACTACACTTTATGGAGTATTGTGGAAGAAGAATATAACCAAAAGTTTGAAAAAAAACCCATCTCATGGTAGGTCATTAAAACACTGCACTCTCTCCTAGACATGTTTCTATCTCCACAGGTGCACTATATTGCCAAAAGTATTTGCTTGTCTTCCCTGACATGCATAAGAACTTCAGTAATATCCCCTTCTTAATCCATGGGGTTTAATATGATCTCAGCCCACCATTTGCGGCTATAACAGTTTCAACTCTTCAGGCTTTCCACAAGGTTTAGGAGTGTGTTTATGGTAATGTCAGACCATTCTTCCAAAAGTGCATTTGTGAGGTCAGACACTTAAGTTGGATGAAAAGGCCTGGTCCTTGTCCTCTTTCCTCTGTCGGATGAGGATACACCTTCTTGGAAGTTTCCAGTCATCTGGTAAATCTTCACCACCACCCAGAGCCTGTTTCAACTTTCTGAACTCTAAGCAACATTCTTTCTTCTTCAACGCTCACCCCTTAATCATCATCCAAAGTCATCCTACAGACTCCCATCTGATGCTACTTAGCTACATTCTCCTCTGCCACAAACTTGCAATTTTATGCATTATCTGCATAAAAAAGTAGTCGACTTTTATGCACCTTCCTCCACTCCTATACGTCATCCTATGTTCCTCCCTCTCCTTAAAGTGCATGTTCACCATAGGGTTTACCACCTTTTACAACATCCAGCATTATCTGTCCTTCCAGGTTTCTTTCCTTAGCATCATACTTACCAACAACTCCTCACCTCTGCTCCCTTCACCTACATGTCCATCGAAGTCTGCTTCAATCGTCAATCTCTCCCCCCAGGGACACGCTCTACAACTTCATCTAACTTTCTCCGAAATTCCTCTTTCTGTCCTCTTTCCAACCTGTGAGGCATACACATCGACAACTTTTAACATCAACTCTTTGATTCCCAGCTCCAAATTTGCGATCCTGTCAGACAGTCTTCATGTACACAACACTATTCACAAACTCTTCCTTGAAAATGACCCCTACTACATTTCTTTTCGTATCTACACCATAGTAGAAAAGATTGAATCGACCCTCGGTGCCAGAAGCCTTACTTTCCTTCCACCTGGTCTACTACACACGCAATACATCTACCTTCCCATCTCAGCCAGTTCTTGCTCATCACAGTCATAATCCCTACATTTAAAGTGCTCATTCTCACTTCCACACTCCTACTTTTCCTTCTATCTCTCTGCCTCCAAACATGCCTCCTTTTCCTTAGTCTTTGGCTAGTAGCAGCAGAGTTTCCACAAGCACCCAGTTGACCAACAGCACCAGAGGCGGTTGTTGTTCCACATTAACCAATGTGGAAAATCTCATTCTTTATAATCTGCAAGTTCGATTTGGCCAAGATTTTACGCCAGCAGCCCTTCCTGATGCAACCATCCCCATTTATCTGGGCTTGGGACCAACACTAGGAGTACACTAGGCGTTTGGCTACCCCATTTGATTAAAAAATTCCTTTATAATGTGTGGAGGGCTACTGCACAATCAGGAAATGCTAAGAATTACGCGCAAAAAACTCTATAACTTTGGAAACTATGCATTTGGTTTTGGCAGTTGAATATATAGTGTATGCTCGATTATATAGTTTTTGGTCGCTTCTCTTTTTTTTGTTTTTTGTTGGGGGTTTTTTCATTTTGTTTTTATACAGGAAAGTTGGATTTTGGCCTCTAGCATTTACATTCAGAATAATTCTACATAATACATTTAAAATAATAATATAATTATATAATAATATTTAAAATAATATTTACTGATAAGAGAAAAATAATAAATAATAATCAATGGAACGATTACAAAAAATAGAAACTGTTTTATTGTAAACTACATGTATATTCCTTGAAGACACACTTGATTAAGAAATGTTAACCTATCTATTAATGCTAATGCTTTATTAACTGCAGCTTTCATCATTGTGGTGAACCAGAGCTGGATCCAACATTCTCCAGAAATATCTGCAGCAGCGCAGAACATGATAATTTATGTAAGTGCTTGTTTGTGAGTTGAAGGGGGGCAGATCAGGGAGAGCTTGTGTCTGTGTGTAAATCATGTCTTGCCATATGCTGCCTTCCTCTGCAGTGCACATGGCTAGAATTGATTGTCAACCATCTTCAGCTCACAACAGCGTGGGCAGGAAGAGAGACAGCAAGGTCACAACCAAGGACTTGCCACAATCAGTGATAAGCTGTGAAGGGGGGCTTATGTGTCACTGCACAGCTGCCGTTCTACATTCTGAGTCACAAGCACGTCTTTGCTGCTGCAAAACATCACCTTAATTACCTTAATGCCACACTGTATCCCCGTGTCTGGAAGAATTCTGCTGTGGATGCCTTAATCTCAGCTCAATCTTCAATCTCTTCTTATACTGTTAGACGGGTAAAATCAGAGGTTTGCCCTTCTTATCTGTTTTTTATTTCCTCTCAGGTTTAAGTGTTTTATGGTTGAACGGTTCAGAGGGAAGAAGGTTTGCCTTGTGATGGACAACATGCCCAGGGGCAATTGTTGCACAGGGTGCTCGTCATGCTGAACCAAGCCCGGAGCAGGTGAGGGGGATGATTTCATGTCTGTGCTATCTGGAAGGACCATCCCAGCTGCCAGTGCACAGATACGCAAGGAGAAAGCAGCTGCTTCTGGGCAGCTGTGGTGTGGTTCTGAACCACGAGCTGCAGGCAGCTCAACAGACTGGCTGTGAATCATTCCATCCTGACAAGTTGAGCAACAATCTTGAGCAAGTGCAGTGTTTACCATTATACATACAGAAGCTTTGTGGTCCCCAAGAGATGTGCTAAATTTTAATGTTAGCTTGCTACAGAAACAAATGCATTTTTGTGTTTGAATAA